>NW_027491640.1:600000-996774 GCF_021521415.1 Bidens hawaiensis
CCACCTGCACCTTCCGGTGCATTGGGATCATCGTCATGATCTTCTCTCCGTTTTGTCCTCAACTCATCTCCCCTACAAGTCTTCTCCCCCTGAGATGCCAAGAATGCCTTGAAGGCATCTATAACTTTACCGTGTTCAACCAGGAGGGCTGCTTGTAGTCGATTGGATTCCACTAGGCTTTGAATGGTCTTTGTCTGTTCAGCAACAATCCGCTCTAGTGATGTAATCCTCTCGGAATCTGAAGTAGGCGTTGGAGTTGGCGGGACATCAGCAGCAGAAGTGACCGCAGGTGGTACACTTGGTAACCCTGCAGTAGTAGTGACGGTCGACTCAACAAAGCGTGCAACTACCACCGGTGGATTAAGCGGTTGGAGTGGTAGAGACACAATTGCTGGGGCCGACGTCTCGACAGCAGTAACCTGTGCTGTGGAAGGAATAAGAGACATACCAGACAAGGCAGGTGGAGCAAAACGTACCAGCCTCGAAGATTCTCCAGCTCCGGAACCCATACCTGTCCGTTCTCTTCGTGAACGTCTGAGCACAATCTGCACTGCCTCCTCTTCATCAACTTCGTCCTCATCCTCGTCTACAGTTCTCGGCCTCTTTCCCGTAGTTCTCTCCCGAGACACCATAAGTCGTCTCGCTTCAGCAAACGTTTCGTCTAGATCGGAGTCAGCTACCGAAGTAACTGCTCTAGTAACATCCATAAACTGAGGACCCGAGACATCCATATCAAACAAACCATGTCCGCCAAAGGCAGCATCAAGATCAACGTCTTCAGCAGTAGACACAGCAGGAGATACCGCAGCTGGCACAGCAGCAGAGGCAACAGTAGATACAACAGGCGCAGCTGATACAGCATGTGGTGCTGCCGCCTGATGTGGTTGCGGGTCTCTGAACTCGTCCCCTCCTGCAGGAACATACTCCGGATTGATGAGATACCTGAATAATGGAGTATGCCTGGGACGCAGCTCAGGCTTGCTACGAGTGCTCGAAGTGCGGCACTGAGCAAAGATACGTTTCGTCACGCATTCGACGTATCTAATCGGGCGTCTCTGCGGTAGCGACGGAGCGACATGATTCAAAATCATCTGTAAGAAACGAGGATACATAGTGAATCACTCGCGCGCCACAGCCCTTCTCTGACGATCGATATCGTAGAATATCAGCTGACTAAAAGAATATCGGCGGTTGTAAGTCAGCGCTATCATGGCTGACTGCATCGTCGCGCCCATCCCATCTGTTCCTGCCTTCCTGCCGGACATGCATACAATCAATACATGCATCAGGAAGCGCCATTGATCCAGCAAAAACCCTTTCCTCCTCTGCGGGTCCCCCAGCGGACCCGAATAACCCATCCTCAAATAAGCTCCATCACGGAAAGGAGCTACGAACTCCGTTGGGTCATCTCTTGTTTCTTCACCGAACTGCAGAGCCAACCGTATATCTTCCGAGGAAAACTGTATGTTATGACCATTTACGGTTGCTCGCATCACCGGAGGCTCAGGCCTGCAATCATAGTACACTGTCTGCCAAAAGTCTTCAATGTTAGGCAGAGAAATGGGCAGTGTATTTGTGATCGCATGAAAGACTCTTGATCCCTGGAGAAATGTGATTATCTCCCTGTAGTCTTCTACGCCTCTTACGTCTGGATCTAAAATGATGTACTGGTTATGGGCCGGAAAGAATTGTCGTTGATCATCACCGTCATCACCACCAGCACCTCCAACAGCGGCCATATCTGCACAAAACAAAACAAGTTAGAGAACAGTTAAGCAACTCACAAGTTCGCTTTGTACCACGTGCGAAGTTGTGATTAAACCTGTACAGGCGAACTTAAAGGTGAGGCGAAGTTGGGAACAACTTCGCTTCAACTGTAATTTCGTCTAAAAACTGTTAAATAAATTGGTATAAGCGAAGTTGATGATAACTTCGCTTTATCACAACATCGCCTCAGGCGAACTTGAGTTCAAGGCGAAGTTACGGATAACTTCGCCACAGGCGAAATTAAGCTTCAGGCGAAGTTGCGGATAACTTCGCCTTAACCATAACTTCGCCTGAATCTGAAACGGCGACTGTTCAGATTCAATCGGCCAAATCCGATGTTTTCGCACAAATTTGACGATTTAGGAGTGACGAACAACACATAATAATGGTGTTAAGACGTAAAGCTCGTCCATGAACACGTAATACACGGTTGAAAAACTAGGTTTTGAAGGTTCGATGACCCGAGGTCTCGAACCGGGTAAAACTATAACGAACGAGTAAGTTTGGGAATGATATTGACAACACATACCGTCAATGAACACTAGAAACTGAAATCAAGGATCGAAAACGGAAGGTAAAAAAGATCGCCGGATAATTCGGTTTTTGATTTATATGTTCGCCGGAAATTTGAATATATGGTACTGTTCCAGATTTAAGAATCCTTATATAGGGCGGATTTTGTTCAGGCGAAGTTACGCTAGGCGAAGTTAAGCACAACTTCGCCGAATTCAACAACTTCGCCCGTAATTTCAAAATCAGCCCTTTAAGTTTGAATAATCTTGCACTTAACATTAGAAGTTTCCAAAAAGAGTTAAACAAAAATGATCAAGACCCAGTAACCAACGATAAATTTATATAAGTACAAAAATAGAAAAACTTATAAAAATCTTAACGAAATAAGGGATCAAATTTCAGTCTAGTCAGGGACCACTACGTTTTTAGAAAAGATCCTAACAGGAATCATACTAACTACGTGACTGTCACTTGGATCCGTGTTTAGCTGTATTATGACATAAAGAAACAGGTTGTAGGCATGTAAATAACTTAAATGGTTTTCATCGTTTCTGTGATACGGATTAAGGTTCAGTTGAGCTCAAAATTTTAAGTAGGCAACAACTCAAAGATAATGAAGCCTTCTATCTATTCTCAAAGCGTATTTGGCTATACCCAAGTCACCCCGACTTGACTTCGACCCATAGTGTCTGATTAACTTGTAGATACTCGTTGTCTGCTTCCCGTTCTTTTCTTACTCCAGAATTGAGAAGTCTTGATTGTGACTATGACTCATAAGTACTGAAAATATACACATTTTTTTTTTTTAAACCATACATACTTATAGACTTCGGAGTACTAAACCACTGCAAGTCCCGAATCTGGATCACTGCAGTGTCTTGAAATGCTTTCTTTACGGGAATCAGAACACTCACGGGCTCGTGTATGACTGGGTAGTCGCTTTTCTGCCTATCATTCGGAAAGATATGTATGAAGACATACAAAACTCTTAAGGAGTTTCCACGTAAATTCGAGTAGTTTAAGTTAGTATCACATACACTTTTACGCACCATAAAAATTACCATGACATACAATGACTGTTCTAAAGCCTTTTAAGCCTAATAACTTCACTAGTTAAGCACACACAATCAGTATATATATCATTTTCCAAGGTTGGATCAATTTTCTGTTAAACACAGCAAAGAACTTCTTACGAAGTAATAGACTTGAAAAGTAATTTCATTTCCCATTAAAATTTTGATTTCAATCGTCCCGATCACATCAAAGTCGTCAGGTAAACGGCAATCCTGAAGATCCAATGGATCAACTGGACCGACCACATACAAGTATGTGTCCTTCTTACTAAGAATGACCGACTAATTTTCAGCAACTGAAAGAACACACGTCATAACTGCCCCGGTCACTTTCAGTCTTCCGGTTAATGGCTATCCTCATTCTCTAAGTCGAAACGAGGACCAAAACATATCCGAGGATATGTCCATCAAATTGAGGTAGCCGACTAATTTTAAGCAATAATGACACAGATTTTTTTTTTTTTTTTAAACCAAATAAACACAAAGACATGGTTACTCGGGATTGATCATCCCGTTCAGCTCAATTAGGTTTTGAAATCTGGATTTATCAAACGCTTTTGTAAACAAGTCAGCAAAATTTTCAAGTGTATCAACTTTTTCGATCTTGATCAGTTTCTTCTCAGCACAATCCCGTATGAAGTGATGACGAATGTCAATATGCTTAGTTTTACTGTGCTTCACGGGATTGTTAATTACTGAGATGGCGGCAGTGTTATCAATTAAAATAGGAGTGAGTAAGAAATTCAGACCATAGTCGCGTAATTGTTGCTGAATCCACAAAACCTGAGAGCAGCAGTTGGATGCTGCCATGTATTCAGCTTCGCATGTTGAAATTGCAACTGATGTCTGTTTCTTGCACTGCCAGGAAACTAATCTTCCTCCAAGAAACTGACAGCCTCCTGTTGTTGACTTCCGACTCTGATTGCATCCCCCATAATCAGAATCTGTATATGCCACCAGTTCAACGTCTCCTCCCTTTGGGTACCACAACCCTAGTTTCGGCTTGCCTCTGAGATACCGCAAAATCCTCTTCACACCTTTCATGTGAGATTCCTTTGGGTTTGCCTGAAAACGAGCACAAAGACAAACAGCAAACATTATATCAGGCCTAGAAGCAGTTAAATACATTAAAGAACCTATTATCGCCCGATACAGAGTTGGGTCCACATCTGCGTCACCATCTGATTCAGCACCCAATTTGTGATTGACGCAGATTGGAGTATCATATGGAGAACTGTCCTCCATCTTGAATCTTTTCAGCACATCATGAACGTACTTCGTTTGATGAATGAACATCCCGTCCTTCTTCTGATCAACCTGCAATCCTAGAAAGAAAGTTAGTTCACCCATAGCACTCATCTCGAATCGTTTCATCATGACAGCCTCAAAATCCTGACACATGGATACTCTTGATGCAGCAAAAATGATATCATCCACGTAGACTTGAACCAGTAGGAAGTCACATCCTTCTCTCTTCACAAACAACGTACTTTCAATCAATCCCCTTTCAAAACCATTTTCCAGCAAGTAGTCCGATAACGTTGAATACCAGGCACGAGGTGCCTGATGTAACCCATATAACGCCTTGCTCAACCTGTATACGTGATCAGGAAAGTCTGGGTCAGGAAAACCCGGAGGTTGCTCAACATACACAACCTCATCAACTTTCCCGTTTAGAAACGCGCTCTTCACATCCAACTGAAATACCTTCATCTTTTTAAATGCAGCAAACGCCAAAAACAATCGAATCGCTTCTAACCGGGCGACAGGGGCGAACACCTCATTGTAATCAATACCCTCTTGCTGATTAAAACCTTTAACAACCAGCCTCGCCTTATTTCTTACGATAATCCCCTTATCATCTCTCTTACACTTGAACACCCATTTTGTGCCTATAGCATGCACATTCTTTGGTTTTTCAACCAAAGTCCAAACTTCCATTTTCTTGAACTGAGCCAACTCTTCTTGCAATTCTTCGACCCACGAGCTGTCCTTTAAAGCCATTTGATAGTTCTTTGGTTCAATTTGGCTTATAAAGCAGGAGTACAAACATTCGTTCATTATACCCGTTTCTTTAATGCTTGTATAAACACATGTGTGCTCATTCAAGCTACTTCTGGTTTGAACACTGGATGACACATCACCTATAATATTCTCCAATGGGTGATCTTTGTGAATTCTCGTGGTCGGAACAGCACCGACATGCAAATTATCTTCCAAATTTGAAGAGATCTCATCTATGGTTGTTTCTGGTTGAGAGTGAAAAGGATTAATAAATTCTTCTTCAGTTGAGGCCGCAGGGGTATCGATAGGATTTGATGTGGAAGGTTGAGATTTCTCAAACATCTGATGTTGCAATAGATTCTCTTCCTCATCAAGTATCATCTTCGTCACAGCTCTTTCGTCTTCTTCAGAAATTTCCAAATAAGGTACGTTAAACGACTTAAAAAGTTTAACATAGTCGAAAAGCTCAGCAGGTCCATTGCTTGGTTTTGGCGGTTGGTAACTAGTAATGTCGGTGTTACAAACCACCTCCACCTTGCAAGTCGACGTATTGAAGACCCGTCTGTTGGGAGTCCCAACAACATAACCGACTAGGATTCCCTCATCGGCTACTTCTCCAAATTTCGAATTAGTCTTCAAAATCGAACAAGGAGACCCAAATGGTTCAAGACCGCACAAGTTGGGCTTCCTTCCGTGCATAAGCTCGTAACAAGTTTTTCCAAGTCTCTTAACGGTTAACACCCTATTCAGAACATAGCAGGCTGTAGCAACTGCTTCAGCCCAGAACATCACAGGAAGCTTCGAGTCTGCCAGCATAGTTCTGGCTCCTTCAATTAACGTTCGGTTCTTCCTTTCAGCCACTCCATTCTGTTGTGGAGTATACGGCACGCTGTACTGATGTTCAATTCCCTTCTGAAGACAGAAGATTTCCATTTCAAAGTTCTTGAACTCTGTCCCATTGTCGCTTCTGATGTATTTAACTGATTTATTCATGACGTTCTCAACTTTTGTAATTAGATTCTTCACCATCTGAGTTGTCTCGTCTTTTGTTTTCAGAAAATATACCCACGAGTATCGCGAGTAGTCATCAGTTATCACCAAGCAGTAAGAAGTACCACCTAGACTTTTTACATTCACTGGACCGAAGAGATCCATATGAAGTAGTTCTAGAGTACCGGCAATAGAATTAATCTTCTTGGTGAGATGGGATTTCTTGTGTTGCTTTCCCTTCTTGCATGCTATACATTTGTCTTCAAAGTTAAAACTTTTTAAGGGAACGCCCATCACAAGCCCATTCTTGACAATGAAGTTCATCTTCCACAGATGAATATGTCCCATTCTCCTGTGCCATAATTCTGATTCTGATTCGCTTGCTTTTGTCATTAAACAGGATTCTCCAGTGGCCATTTCAGTAGACCTCATATCCATCACATATGTATTCGTTTCACGTGGAGCTTTCATTACTATCCATTCGTCTGGTATTTGGAAACCAGGTTTCAATACGATCGCTTCATTCTTCGTGAAATGGACAGTGTAATCTTTATCACAAATCTGCGACACACTCAGCAGATTGTGCTTTAATTCCTCCACAAAGTTTACATTCTCAAGTGTCATTCTCCCATTCGACACAGTTCCTCTACCGGTAATCCTTCCTCCGCTCTCACCAGCAAAACTAACTCTTGCTCCCTGAACAGGTTTTAAATCTTGCAACAAGTGTTTGTTGCCTGTCATGTACCGGGAACAGCCGCTATCTACAATCCAAAGATTGTTGGCAGCCCTGTTCAACTGTTCCTGCACAATAAAACAAAGAGTTAGAATCTTGGGACCCAAGACCAATTGGTCTTGGATCGATACGTCCCGTACCCTGGCTTTCTCAAGTTAGCATCAGGATAATTTCTGTAAGTCCTGTTAGGAAATCTCCTTACAGATTGAGGGTAAAGCCTCCCAAACCTTTGAGAATTGTAAGTGTTATATCTTCTGGTTTGGTTGTAAAACTGAGGTTTGTTTTTATGAAAACTTGAATTCTTTACATTTTGGCATTTTGTAAAGTTTTCATTTTTAGCAGTAACAAAATGACGCTTATGCTCAGTTTTATTTGGATTCACACCTCTGAATCTCGGCTTCAAAGGGCAATCTGCAACTAGATGTCCTAACTTGTTACATCTAAAGCAACATCGACTCTCCATTTTCTTGTCAAATGTTGGTTTGGATGTAGAGGCAGTGTTACCAGCCGTTCGTCTCACATAAGGTGGGACGTACGGATTGAGTGGAGAACTCTTTTTAGAAATTTTACTTTTATCTCCACCGGTGGGTAACCCTACCTTCTCTTTTGTCTGACCAGATTCGGACAACTTATCCGAATCCGATGAGACTGGACTCGAACCAGAAATATTCACACTAGAAACAGGCGAACTCGTTTCGCCACAGCTAACACTTGGTTCTACCCTTGTAATCTTGATTGGAGTTGTCTGAGTAACCTCGAAATCAACAGATTTCTGAACACTCGGATTATAGGTATAGTTGTGGTTAAAGGGTGGTGGAACTTCGTGATATCCGATTCCTCCCCTCTTTGCAGAGGTACCTTGATCACTCACGAGGTGATCAAGGATGGCCGAGGAATTCCTGAACTGCTCAAGTTTGCGGTTCAGTTCCACCACCTTCACCTGGTGGTCAGCAATCTGTTTATCCCGATCAGCAATCACTTTAGTTTTTTCTTCTAAAACTTCATAACTAAGATCAATTATTTCAATTTTCTCAGCAAGTTTAGTTTTTAGGCTTTGAATGTCTTTTTCACATGCTTTTATTTTAATTTTATAACTTGTTTCTCTTGCTTTCGTAAAATGGTGATCTTCTTTAATAGTTTTAAAATCAGCATCTAAACGGACGTACTGATCAGTTATCGTAGTGAGTTGCTCAGACAAATTCTCACAACTAGTACAAATATTCTTAGTACTTACCTCGGAGCGATTATCCTTGTCATCTGCCATGAAAGCGGTTTCTTCTTCATTAGCTTTCTCATTTCCATCAACCTTCTCACATTCTTCAACTTCAGACTCAGCCATGTTCGCTTGCTCACCAGAACCACTTGAATGCAGGTTCTAGTTGTATTCACCTGCCTCTCTGGTCAACATGGCATTAATCTCTCTATTAACTCTATAGTGTTGTGTAGGCCGACCTTGTCCTCGTTCAACCCTCTCATTTCTGCATTCCTTGGCAAAGTGCCCGTACTGTTGACAATTATAGCACCTTACCTTGGATTTGTCGAACCCGGGCCTACCACCAACAAACTTTCTCCCAGTTTTGTTCATAAATCGTTTCACACGCCTCACAATCATTGCCATTTGCCATTGCAAATCCATCTCCTCCAGATCATCAGCATCGATCTGGTCGTAGTCCTCATCCAGTACAGCAGGGTCCACAATCTTCCCCTGGATGTAGTTTTCGTAGGAAGCAATAAATGATGCATAGACTGCAAACTGCTCTTCAGCAGATTTTACACTCATAGGCATCTTGGAATAATTATTGCTTGAGGCATTTGCAGAAAAACCACTTGAGGATGCTTGAGGCTTTGAAGTACTTGATCCTCCAGCAACGAATCAGACATCACCGTTCATGTTCACAGAAACGTTTCCTTCATGAGAAGAGTCAGGACCTGACTCCCCTTTCGAGTAAAAAGCAGCAGATTCAGGCCTCGAACTTGAGCCTGAGTTAACCTTTGCACCATACATACCAGGGTCTTGTATCTGATCTGTTGGTGTTTCTTTTCGAACCATATTAAGCTCATAAGTTCTGAGATTGTTTACTGCTGTTTCCAGATCATAATTTGGAAAGTCTCTGTCTTCCCTCATAAGAACGGTGTACATTTCCCACTTCGGTGGGAGAGCATCGAGAAGCTTTTCAACAATCTCTTCTTCTCGATAGGCAATCGAATAATTGCTAAGCTCTGTCATTAGATGATAATATCTGGTGATAATATCATCCAGTGATTCGTTCTTCAAAAATTTGAAGACGGAGAACTGGGTCTTTAAGAGTTTGATCTTTGATGCACGGATACCCACATTCCCCTCGAATCTATTTTCAAGAGCATCCCAAAGCTCTCTCGCAGAAGTGTACTTTCTGAAAGTGTGGAGAACCTCTTGAGGAAGTGCCATTGTTATAGCTGCATGGGCCTTGCTCTCAGCTTCATACATTTTCTTTTCTTCATCCTCCATTTTGCTGTACTTCTTAACCACGTCACGGCCTTCGTATTGCATAGTTGGAGGGATATATCCGTCCTGGATGCACACCCACATTTTGGCATCCTGGTATTTAATGTATTGGATGAATCTGTCCTTCCATGCCACGAAGTCAGTTCCTTTCATCAACCTCGGGGCCTTAGTGGCTGACCCCGCTTCTACTTCCATCTTGACCAAATCGGAGATGTTAATTGACGACATCCTTGTGAAAACCTGAAAAACCTGAAAATAAAAAAATATTAAAACAGCTCAGTAGGCGAAGTTAAGAGTAACTTCGCTTGAAAGTTAACTTCGCTGAAAAGAGAACTTCGCTGGGTCTTAAATTCGCTTGACTTGGCGAAGTTAAAAATAACTTCGCTTAGGATGAGCGAACTTAGGAGGTAAGCGAACTTGGGTGAAAAGCGAAGTTGCGGATAACTTCGCTAAGGCGAACTTATGAGGTAAGCGAAGTTGTGGTTAACTTCGCTAATCCTTATATCTTCGCCGAAACCCTAATTCCAGTGACGGCAACTTCGCCTGAAGAATGGTAACTTCGCCCGAAGAACGGTAACTTCGCCCGATGAACAAGGAAACTGTTCAGATCTGATTTCGTCAATCCAGCAGTTTCCGATCAATGCAATGGCTTGAAAATGACTGTCAAGCACGAGCAAAACACAATCCCAACAAAAACACGTCCCGCGAATAGGTCAAACGAGACGTTTTCTACACCCGCGTGAAATCCCGAACCTCACAATCGAGCCGATGGCTCTGATACCAATTGAAGGTTCCTGGACGGATCGTACACGGGATGTCGCTAACAACGCAGGTGCGGAATCCCTGCGTAGGTAGATACGAGTGTAGAGTATGTAGAGATCGAACACACAAGCAATAAACCAAACACGTTATATTGATAACGAACACGTGACCCGAGGTCACTATTACAGACAATGACACGTAACACACGAAGTGAACAACTGAAACGTAAACCCTAAAACGATCAACACAAACTGTTTCGGCTGAAACAGTATATAAACACGACAACTTCGCCACAGGCGAAGTTGTCAATAACTTCGCTGATTCAACAAGTTCGCTAGAGCGAACTTGTTGACAACTTCGCGTGTTACAAAAATAAACATAATCAAAACATAATTGCATTACAGACTCGATTACAAATGCTAGACTATGAACTACTGACACACATGTACCAACAAAATCAATTCGTTAAACTTTAAGTTTGATTCGTTAACATTTAAGTCTGACTCGTTAATCACTCAGCTTATTTCGTTAATATTTTTAGCTCATTCGTTATGGGTATTGATTGATTCGTTAATCAATTCGTTACGATTTCTGATTCGTGTTCACTGATTCGTCTGATACGTGTCTCACCTCGTTAACTGTTTTCTAACAACTTTTGCCACATGGCATTTGTTGTTAGAGGTTTGTTACAACTGTTGTAACTACCTAATTCGTTATCAGTTTGATTCGTTATCAACTGTAGCCAATTCGTTATTTAATTCGCTAAGGCTACACTTAGTGATTCGCTAAAAGAAATCCCCTGATTCGTTGACAACTTGATTCGTTATTTGACTTAATTCGTGAACCAGTTCGTCAAAGTTACTGTTTCTAATTCGTTACATAATCAATCTTAACTTCGTTAAGGTGTGATTCGTTAATTACTGTTCATAGTTTGTTATAACTGTTCACAGTGTGTTAATTAAATTTTCAATTTTAACCCTTAGAGTTTGAAATCTTTTTCGTTTAGCAAATATGGCTGGTATGTATGCATTAGCTTCTCAAAATAGGTTAATGCAACAAATGTTACAACTGGATACCGAGATCGGTTCACATTCAAAGTGTCCATGTTTGATGAAATTTAGCGATTTTGCTAAATGGGAACCCCGTTTCCGTGCTCATCTAGGGTCAGTTCATCCTGATTGTTTGTACTGTTCGGATGAGGTTTACATCGTTCCAATGATTGGAGATGAGACTATTGGTTTTACACCCAAAGCCATCTCACAATACTCGGTTGAAGAGAAGAAAGCATTGGAAATTGAGACAAAGGATTATTCTACTCTTACTATGGCCTTACCTGAAAACATCTTTCGTCAAGTAGGGAGTATAAAGATTTGTGTTTCATTATTCCAACATATTCGTATGAGAAGTATGGGTAACACCGCTGAAAGCAAAAAGGTTATGCTCAAGTTTCAATTCAAAAATTTTAACCTACTTAGGGGTGAGACTGTTGAAGAGATGACAACAAGGTTTAATCATTTGATAGCTGAGATGGATAAGATGAGATTGAAAATTTCTGAGATTGATAAAATTGATACCATTAAAAGTGCACTACCGAGTTCCTATTCGAGTTTCTTGATGGTTCTGAAAGAAAATAATTATTTCAATAATTAAAATTTGATGGCATCGGAATTTATGCAAAAGATCGAAGCACGAGAATACGATCTTAAATGTCAAAAGTCTTCAAAAGATAGTCAAGATCCTGCATTTTATGGTGGAAGTATGCCATTAAGTTCAACCATTTCACTTATCACTGCATTTCTCACACAAAATGCAAGTGAGAATGCAACAACCATGTATAGTGATCCACGTGCCTGTTTCTACACAGCTGGAAATACTGGATTCTCTGGTATTTCTTGTCCATCTGGAGGATCTGGATCTTTATCACCCGCAAATCAATTCTCGTCTCAAACAAATGTAAACATGAGGAAGGCCGAACAAAACTTTGCGTTTTTGTCTACCTTCATGACTTCATATGAGAATTTGGTTAGTAGTAAGATTGCAGCGAGCGACCTGACGGATGAAGAATATGATCAGATTGATTCTGATGATTTAGAACTGATGGACTTAAAGTGGAATATCAGGAAAGTGAAAAAGTTTATGTAGAGAACGGGTAAAGATCTTCCGGCTTTGAACAAGAAATTGGGGTTTGATAAATTAAAGGTTAAGTGCTACAATTTTCAAGAGTTTGGGCATTTTGCCAAAGAATGTGATAAGCCTAAAAAGGAGTATACCGGTCCCAGAAATCAAGATCAAAATTCAACAGGTAAAAGTGGAAATGATGCAGGAAAGTCTTCTGGAGTAAAACCGTCATCTTCTGGATCTCAAGCAATGTTATCCAACGTAGATGGAGATGACAGGTCACAAAGGCTGCTATGTGGTAACAATCAAGCAAATCTAGCAATGTTTGGATTTCTTGAGTACTTTCAAGATGTGATTGGAAGTGAACTTTCTTCTGATGCTGATTCCGAGTCTGAGTCTGATGATTCAAGTGAAAAGCTTCCAACTACTTTCGCTTGTATGGCAAAAATCAGTGATTCAACCACGTCTGTTTACATGGCTAAGCAAAATGAGGTTAGTACTTCTACTTCTAAGTTATCATGTGCTGATTATGAGACAAATAAGTCTAAGATAGATGCCTTAAAACTTCAAAATGATAATCTGCTAAAAGAGATTGTTTCGTTAAAAGATACTTATAGGAAATCCTTGACCTCTCAAATGAATTCAAGAGAGAAAATTGAGGCTTTAACTATAAGTAATCATGATCTTAAGGCTGAGCTATCGGTTAAAATGACTATCAATGATCAAAAGTTTCAAGAAATTTTGAAACATAGATCAAAGATAACCAAGCTTGAAAATGAGGTTCTTGATTTAAAGAACAAATTGGGCAAATTCAGAAACTCTTCCTTTTTGCTAAATGAAATAATTGAAGTATCTGGTAAGAAAAAAGATTCAAAGAATGTAATAGGTTTTGCTGAAATTCCACCACCTTTTCAAAATGATTACAAACCAAATCCTTTTGCTAGAAAAGAAGAGGATGTAATTGTTAGAGAATCTGTGATTCCTGAAAATGCAAAACCAGTTAAACCTGAAACTGTTAAAGCCCAATCTTCAATTCAGAAACCTCATGTTCATAGCAACAAAGTTTTTGTTGAAAGTGGTGACAATGTTATCATTGAGGATGTGTTCGAACCTGAAATCATACACAAGAACAAGAACATTCCAAGTTCTAGTCACATACTGTGTGAACCTCATGAATTTGAAGAGGCTGTGTATGGTTCGCACACAACTAAGGTGAAACAAGATGCTCATGTTAATGTCAAACTAGTGAGGGCAAAGAAACCAGAAAAACCCAAAATTTCTGATGAGGATTTGTTGCGTTTCATAAATCCAACTGTTTCCAAGCCATCTACTGGTAGAGTGTTTAAATTAAAGGGGATAGACACGATGTTCACTGAGAAAGACATTCCAATAAGTATCATTAAACCAGAACTTATTGAGATTGTATTTCACAATGAAACTTCTAAGATTCAAGATCTTAAACGACGGTATGCTCAAGCTAAAACATCAGCTTCATCTGATCCATTTGACTAAAGCAAAGCAAGTTTTTAAAACAGGCTAAGAAAGTTCAATTTGTAATGTCAACTGGAACAGATACATTGAAAAGTTTTTCAAACTGTTCTAACTTAGATTTTTATTTGAGAAAGAAATCCGAGTTATCTGATGAATTTTCTAAGAGCTTGACCAAGAATGTGAGTTATCATCAACCATATTTGTCATATGTTAATGCTAAACCTCAACAGGATCGGGTTGACATGCGAAGTTGTTTTCTTTGTGGTCAACATGGTCATGTAATGAGAAATTGTGGACAACAGAAATTTCAAAATCTTCAACCTTTTGTCAAGGACCATTCCAAACCGGTTCTTTTGATAAAGGAGATTCTGAAACAACCTGTGTCGCATGATGATGATACTCATATTACGTTCTCAAACGTGAATCCTCTAAAAGTTGTTCATGTGAATGAAACTCATGATTCTGTTAAACCAAAGTTCATTCCAACTGAACCGTTATGCAAAAAAGTGAACTCAAATGTAGTTCAAGCTGCGTATCTAAGACGAAAGTCTAAGAAACCTGTAACTTGTTCTCAAGTTGCTGAACAACAGTTGAATTCAACTAAGTTTAATTTTTCTCAAGAAAACCAAAAGGTGCCCAAGACTGAGGCCTGGGCTGCCTTTTTGAACTAATCATTTTCGTTTGTGTGTAGGATACATCCAAGAAAATTTATGGTGAAAACTGGATCATGGATAGTGGATGTTCTCGTCATATTACTGGGAATCTCGACCTCTTAACAAATGTAAGAAATATTCAAGGGGGTTATGTGGCATTTGCTGGGAATTCTGGGGGTATGATTACACAGGAAGGTGATGTTTCGAATGGGCATATTACTTTTGAGAAGGTTAACTATTGTGGCAAGGTAGATCATAATTTATTGAGTGTGTCGCAAATCTGTGACAAGCAATACACTACAATATTTACAGAAAAAGAGTGTCTGATTTTAAAACGGGGTATGTGATTCCCGAGGACATGGTCATCATGAGATCACCCTGATCGAATGATATTTATGTCTTAAATATGAGTTCTAAAGTATCCACATCGATCGAAACATGTTTTGTCTCGAAAGCAACCGAGAAAGATTCTATTCTATGGCATCGTAGAATGGGACATATTCATGTTCGTAAGATGAACTATCTAATGGCAAATGACCTAGTTGAAGGTGTGTCTTTGAAGAAATTTAAGTTGTCCGATCACTGTATTGCTTGCAAAAAGGGAAAACAGAAGAAAAAGGTGCATCCTTCTAAATTACTGAATTTCATTGATACTCCTCTTGAACGACTTCATATGGATCTTTTCAGTCCAGTGAATCTTGCGAGTATTTCTGGAGATTGGTATTGCCTGGTAGTTACTGATGATTATTCACGATACTCATGGGTCTTGTTTATGAGTTCGAAAGATCAAACACCGGTTCTCGTTCAAAATTTAATCACTAAGATCGAATCACTATACAAACAGAAAGTGAGGAGAATTCGAAGTGACAGTGGTACTGAATTTAAAAATACTGTATTGGATTTCTTTTGTTTACAAAAGGGAATTCATCGTGAATACAGTGCTCTATACGTACCACAACAAAACGGTGTTGTTGAACGAAAGAATAGAACGTTGATTGAAGCTGCTAGAACTATGCTTGTAGACTCAAAGCTTCCTATCCATTTTTGGAATGAGGCGGTGAATACGGCTTGCTATACACTCAATCGAGTTCAAACTGTTAAGATACTCAAGAAGACAAGCTATGAACTGTTGAATAATCGTAAACCTAATTTAAAGTACTTGGAACCATTTGGTTGTCCTTGTACTATGTTGAAAAAGGATGTGGGAAAGTTTGATGAAAAAGCCACTGAAGGGTATTTCTTGGGATATGCTTCTCCTAAGAAACGAGTATTTAACTTCACGTCTGGTTGTGTTGAAGAATGGTACCATGTGGACTGTCAAAAGTACACTACTCCTTCTCAAGGGAAAGGTCCCAGCTGGATGTTTGACTATGATGGTTTATTTAATTCATTTACTCCAACAACTGAAAGCAGATGAAGATTTAGTACGTGCTTATTTTGAAGAACAACTGGTTATTCCAATATTTTCAAGTTCTAATGATGTTGACGTTCCAACTGATGCTCCAACAGAAGATCCTGATAATGATTCTCTAGTTCTCTTCGATAACGCATCTACTTCATCTGATGACACTCCAGTTGTTGATCAAGTCATCGAACTTGATAGTGATGGTTCATCTCACGACCTGGGTCAACACTACACTAATTTATTTGAAACTGTTGATGTTCATGAGAATCCCACTCTTAGGATTCATAATTATCACCCGAAAGAAAAAATTATTGGAGAACTTGATGTGGGAGTTCAAACACGTCATCAAGTTGCTTCATCAAGTGAAAATATTGTATTGTGTGCTTATGCAGACTTACACTTTTCTGGGATTGTAAATCTTGCTAAATTTACTTGTTATCTATCCCAAGTTGAGCCAACGACTCCTCGTATGGCACTTCAAGATTCTTCTTGGGTAGAAGCCATGCAAGAAGAATTACAACAATTTGCACGATTGGGTGTTTGAGATCTTATTGATAAACCTGCTAGAGTCAAGAAGGCGATTCCAACGAAGTGGGTATACAAGTGTAAGAAAGACGATCGTGGGGTGATTGTGAGAAACAAGGCACGTTTAGTGGTGCAAGGCTTTCATCAGCAAGAGGGTATTGATTACACTGAAGTATATGCTCCTGTTGCAAGATTGGAGTCCATACGAATCTTTTTAGCCTATGCAGCTTATAAGAACATAAAAGTCTACCAAATGGATGTCAAAAGTTCTTTTCTCAATGGTGAACTTCATGAGGAAGTGTTTGTTTTACAGCCTCCGGGTTTTGAAGACCCTGATTATCTTGCCGAGTTTACCGTTTAAACAAGGCATTATATGGTCTTAAACAAATTGTTAGAGTAATGTAAGTGATATAAACATAAAGAAAAGCCAAACTGAAAGTGGTGTTAGTCTCTAGCAAAAATCTCGGTGAGGATGACAGAAATGTAATATCCGGTCATACTCAAGCCTTATAGTTGTTGATCACCCAAAAATATAATAAAGCAAATAACAAGCGTTAGGCTTCTAGACACTGTGAGTCTTTATGCGACTTAATAATCTGGGTATTCATAAACATGAATATTTTACTCGCTTTTAGAGTAACCCAAAGTCATTAAACTTGATCACTGCTGTACTTCGTACAATCTAAATTACTGACTTGATCAAAATCCACTGTTAGTCATACATCTGTTCCTCCCTTGCGCGCGTCTTAATACCAATAAGAAACAGACCCCCAGGGGATACAATGTATGTAAGCCGACAGATGGACTCGTGCATACTCACTTACAGTAAAAGAAACTTAATGCATTGCTCAAAAGTTATAAAATTCTCAAAATTTTGATCAACACTATAATTGTTTAAGTCAAGTTGGGGTGATTCGGAAAAAATCAAATTAAGCTTGAACCGAGATTAGAGGCTGATAGTTTCTGATATTCTGTGCGCTAATTGAACCATTAATCATATCACAAAAATGCTTGAAGGCTTGTTATAAGATTTAGGTGGACAACAATATCAATGACCGACTTAACGCCAGTCATAATATCGCTGAAATATAAAACTGTAATGGAAGGACAATTAAGTCAATATGATTCTCTGCTCAAACTCAACAAAAATCCAAAAATATGTATTGCTTTTGATAAAACATACAAAAATACAAAAACATTTTCTATTCTACGTTTTAGTTTCGGATATTTCTTTTGTAAATATTTCATATCAAAATATTAAAATACAAAAATATTTTGCGTTTTTACTTTTACATATCATTTATTCAAATTTTTTTAAGTTATCGTTTTCAAAATGAGAAACGATTTAAGGTATTTGATTATCGAGATATGGGATCTCGGTAATTCTGTTAATTTAAAAGTATCAGTTATTGAATTTCCATTATTTATTATTTAATTTATTTGTTTAACTTCTTTAATTTTTTTTTTAAAACTTAATTCTTATGATTATTTAATTCATTTGTTTATTTGTTTATTCATTTAAAATTAAATAAAAGGTGATTCGTTAATTATGAATAACGAATTAGGTTGTTTTAACGAACTATCTCTTAGTTCGTTACTCTTTTTCGCTTCCGCACCCTGTAACGAATGACTTCAATTTGTTATCCATATATTAATGAATTAGACAATAAATCAAAATCTGATTCGTCATGACACGTGTTAAATAAATCAAACGAATTAGTCGATTCGTTAATTCAAATTTCAAACGAATCATCTGATTCGTTACATTGGAAAGCGTGTTGTGTCAGACTATATAGGGAAATGTGAGGGTGGTTCGTGTCACTATTCACCTTCATCTTCTTTATTTGCAAAGTTACCATGCTCAAATTTTTTCAGAATATTTGATTTTCAGTTTTCTGTGTTTTGATCATAGATTAGTGCTCGTAAGGTAATACTGATCACAACGTAATCATTTTCGTCAAATCTTATTAGGGTTTGATGGATTTATTATAAGGTTTTGTTATCGGGTGTTTGAGGTCTCTTTGAAACTTGATTTATACACTGTAATGGAACATGAATCGGTTACCTTTATCATCGGAATGGGTTTCCGAGTTCAATGGTGCCCTTTGATTATGTTTTGATTACTGATTGATGGGTGGATTATGAGTGGTCATTATCGGAGTTTTATATTCCGGTGAAAACCCTAACTTAAGTACCTTATTTCATGTTTTGAATTTTCACATCGATATCATTTGAGTCGCAATGGATTTCTGAGATCTTTGTTGTTATTTGTTCGAATATCCATCGACGATTAAGGGGAAATTGACATAAGATCTGCAATTTTGACTTCTGGTGTTCTTGGTTAAATTTTGACTTTGACTGAAATTGAGTCAAAGATTAAGCTTTTTGGCCATTAGTTATACTTAGCGAATTGGAACTACTTCGTGTCCAATTCGTTAAGTAATTCTAACTAATTAGAACAGAGAATCAAATTTATTAGTGAACCAGATGTGTATTCGTTAATTATAGCGAACTAGGTGTTAGTTCGTTACTCTTTAATAATAATTTGCTATTTCTTATTCGTTATTTATTTACTTGATAGCGAATCAGTTGAGTCGTTACAACATTTTTAACGAATCAGACTGTTTCCTTAATGAATGACATTTTACATTTAATAATTTAATTATTAGAAAATTGATAAAACATTCCAAGGATCTGACCGCGTCGATACATCAATTATACATACGAGATCAAACTTTTAATTAAATACATAGTTTATTGATAGATACTTACGTGTTCAAATTTTATAAAACTTGTGTTTATAAATTTTCATATTGCTAATCTTCGATATCATTTATCCAGTATTATGGCTGAACAAATGGAAAAAGATCCGCCGGTTGCTGAGCAACAACAGCAACAACAACAACAAGTTATACCGCTATTGCCGTACGATAAAAAGCATAATATATGTGCCTTTGTCGGTACAAATTTTGCAGATGAAGCGGTATTTGGAGGATTATTAGAGTTTCTCCGTCTTTCGTGCATTCACTACTCTATCAGTGCTGATCATGAAGTCCGTCTCAGTATCATTCGTCAATTTTGGAATACGGCGAGATACGTTGAAGCTGAGAACCACATAGAAGCTACAATTAATCAAACTCTTATCATTGTAGATACTGATGTAATTAGAGGTGTTCTTCGTTTTGTGGATAATATTGATAATCCATGTGAGTTTGACAAGAAATTGATCAAGGGTCTATTCCGTTGTGTATTTTATGGTGGTGACATTGGAGATTCACAGTACAACAAGAATGGATTGTGCCCGACCTACAAGTATCTACTACATGTGTTGATTCATTGTTTGGGAGGTCGTAAGGGTGGATTCGATGAGTGCCGTGTCATGTTGCAGTCGGTGTTTGTGGCACTAGTTCTTAACAAACCGTTTAATTTCTTGGAGATGGTCTTCTACCACTTTAAAGAACAGTGTCTGCAAACGGTCCAGAAGAAGAAGTTCCTGATGTATCCAAGGTTCCTTCAGCTAATTATTCAAGACCTGATTCCAAATTTGGTTATTGATCAAACATTGGTAGATGACGTGTTGGAACTAGATCACATGACGGCCGACGCTGTATGCCGAATGAAGATCTATCTGAAGGAGAGACCAAAGACCAAACGCTTAATTGGTCATATTGTGAATCCTGATTATGTATGTCCTCCCAAAGATCGCTGGATCCATGATGATTTTGACTCCGAGCGTGAGGGAGGAGAAGGTGGGAACGATGGTGGTGATGGGGATGCAGCTATTTTAGAACAACAAGCTGCAGTTGAAGCTCCGTTAGCTGCTACCATTGGAGCTCAACGAAATAGGAAAGGCAAAGAGTTGGCCACTGAAGGGTCAGTTAAGCGTCGAGTGTAAGCTGGTGCTGGTGTCTCGCTTGGAGTTCAACCTCCAAGGTCGTCCACTCCTCTACGCCTGGTGGTGCCGCTTACTACTAGCACTCCGGAGCTTACTTTGACGACTATGCTCACATCAGATCCATGGCTTGGCATGATTCCACATTCTGTACTATCTACTTCGCCAATGCTTTCTACTGCAACTTCTGTGGTTTCTCCAACATCGATGATGCTGCCTCCACCACCAATGGACATCTCGTTCTTGAGATTGAGTCATCCACAGGGTCTTGTGCAACCTATTCCTGCTTCCTTTCATGCTATGTCACCAACTCAGCAGAAAAATATGCTGTTAAGTCTTCTACATTTGTATGAAATTCAAATCTCCGCTGATTGTCTGAATCAAGAACGGTTAATGGAGAATCAGAAGAAATTGACGAGCTACGTCTCCTTTTGTCAGAAGGAAACGAAAGCCCTGCGTGAGATTGTTACGTCCCAGGTGGTGAATCTGAAAGTACAAGCGGACCTCATTCTGCAACTCACGTGTAAAGACGATGTGTTGAAAAAGCTAAAGAATGATGATGAGTAGGATCCTGATGCTTCAGGTGCTAGAGGAAATGAGCCGAAACAATCACATGGTTCTTCCTCTAGTGCAGGCACTAGTGGAGCCGGTGATTCGGATAAGCAGATTATTGTTTTTCATGATACGACTACTGCTAAACCAATTGAGATGATTGAAGCTGATACAGTTATATTTGTGGATGGATCGGGGTTGGTCAGGAGTGGATTATTGTTTTTCATCGTACGACTGCTGCTAAACTGATTGAGATGATTGAAGCTGATACATTTATATTTGTGGATGGATCGGGGTTGGTCAGGAGTGTGGTGAATAGAAATGAGATTGAAGTTGGTCAGTCTGTGCAACGGTCTCTAACACGAGAGCAGATTTCACTACTGCTTGATTTGAATGATGAACAGTTGACTGTGTTAGAGGCAGAGCCGGATGTGGAAGTAGAGAATAATGAGGAGATTTTGAATGATCTGTTTATTCAAATGAATACGGATTTTATTTATGAAGACGAGGAGGTCGAGGTTGAAGATGTCACAGCTGAGGAGTATCCTGACTTATTTCAACACACAAATGTTGATCAAGGTGCTCTAGTATTTAATGAGCAAATGTTTAAAGCAACTGAAGATAATCTAGAGAAGGCATCCAAGGGTAAGAAGGTGGCTGATACCAGATTTGATTCGATTTAAATCCCGACTGATACTGATATTGCAAGGTGGTTTGGGTTTCGAAGCAAGAAAGCTCGTAAGATTATAGATGCGTATCGGTATGTGGATCAAGAACAGAAGGACGAAGCTGCTGCTCGTGCCAAAGCCAACCAAATGACTTCATTTAAAACTGTGTCAAAGGTTCAAGGTAATATCATTTCTTGGTTATATGATTCCGATCTTAAAGTATGCATTGTGAAATGGGAAAAGGGGGTTCAATATTATGAGAAGATAATGGATGTTCTTACTTTACCGCGTTGGGATGTTCGTACCCTCGTGTGTCGTCCATTTATCAACCATGGGGGTGATTGGATAGCAGATTGGTTCCATCAACATCTGTTATTTTAAGTCAACCACGGATTTAAGTTCCTCTGGCCCCAGGTTCCAACAAGAAAACGTATAGACGAAATTGATCCAAGGACGGGTTGGAGGAAGTTGATTCTCAAGGTTAAGCCGCCAAAGACCATGAAGCAAGTACCAGTGAAGACTTTGAACCAACACATGCATCTATCCTTCAACCGCTGGTATTACGATAATCGAACCGGCGAGGCCGTCGTTGTTCTTGGCAAAGGTTTGAAGACCGAGTTGATCAAGATCATTGATCCGATGTGGCTGGTTAACTTAACCGAGACTGACAATGACGTGCTACACAAGAACAAGATTTCGTTTGAGCGCAATGAAGACTATGATCTGGCTATGCAATTCTAATGCGTTGTGCGTGTATGTTATGAGAACGGGATTCATAGTTGCAGAGATTGGCAGTCCAAGCGCTTCAAGTAAAGATAAAGTGCTTAAGACAAGGGGGTGTATATTAGTGCACGGTTTTGCGTCTCGAGTCTTTGTATTTATCGTTAATGTACTTGTCGTTTTATTTATGTAATAAATTATTAAGTTATTAATGTAGTTAGTTAATGTATAGCCTAGTTCGTTAAGGATGTTTAACGAACTAGAGCTAAGTTAAATATCCCTTCTGATTCGTTAATGATGTTTAATGAATCAGAGGGTGATTCGTTAAGATTATTCTATTTTATGTAATGTAACGAAACAGGTGTCTAGTTCGTTACGGAATGTGTAACGAACTATACCTGTCTTCTATATAAAGCGGGTTAGTCCACTGTTTAATTTAAGTTTTGAGATTACATTAACGAATCCAATTCTCTTTCAATCTTCATACCAATATTATTAATCACATACATACAACTAATATATACATATATAACATTCAATCAAGAGTAACAATGAACTAGATCCGTATGAGTTAATTATACATAGATTAGATATGTGTTAGGATTAATCCGTGTTCAAACAGCAGTCCTTACCTATGTTCACCATTCATGGTACATAAAAGGTCCGCAGTCCTTCCCTATACCATCCTACAATAAAAACACGTACAAGGTCTGCAGTCCTTCCCTATGTTGCCACCTATTCCATAACATGTACGAGGTTCGCAGTCCTCCCCTATGCTATTACATTTACAGCACGTATAAGGTCCACAATCCTTTCCTATGCTGACTCCTATCTACAATATGTATATGGTCCACAATCCTTATCTACGTTGACATCTATCATCTATAACACGTATAAGGCCCACCGTCCTTAACTACGCTATCACATGCCACATCTATGTCAAACAGTAGTTAGAGGGATTTGACATCCTAACTTACTATGTTAGACGTAGAGCCCGCATACCGTACATACACCTGCTTACACGTACCACATGTACAATAAATATATATATATATAACGTACCAACATAGAACAAATTACAATATAACATACAGACACACTAGGCATCCCTCACATTAATCTTCTAACAATTACCTTCCTTGGAGATACGTGCAATATCCGAAGATCGTTCACGCACGGACAAGCATTCATTCATATCCTCAATATAATAACTATCACATAAATCAGATATGGCATACACTTACCACTTAAGGTCAGTATATAGTCACATCCAGTATGCACACAACCCCGAAAACATAACAAAGAAATGAGGCTAGAAACTCACCTTTTGACGATTCTTCTCAGAGTTTACTGTTATGCCCTTCCTAAGCTGTGCACGGCTAATTGTGTATTAATCATAGAATCAATTACTACTTCTAGCTATAAAATACGTCTAAGTTATTTTAACCCTCAATGAATGGGGGTTCGGGGGCAGCGCCCTAGCAGCAGGGTTCTAGGGGCGACAGCCCCCAGCGGGGTCCAAGGGGCAGAGCCCCTAGCTGGGGTTAAGCTGCCAATTCAGCTAGGAAAAATTTTATTTTCATTAATAATTATTTACTAAAAACCTCATCAGAAAATCGTCGTTCAATTACTTAATCTACTCAAATCTTCATTTTAAACGTTACCTTTTAATATTAATTATTATTTATTCTAGCTCATTTACCGTATAAGTCTATGTCTATCGTTTACGTACGACTTTTATATTTCGTTTACTTTGGAAAATCACTTAGGTTCATATAAGTATAAATCCTTACCAACATATAAGTCATTCCCCGTATAAGTCAGCACGTATAAGTCATCTTAACTTATAAGTAGACAAGCGTATAAGTTGGCCAGCGTATGACTTATATGCCCGCATAAGTTACACGCCCGCATAAGTTCTTTGTGGACTTATGCGCCGTATAACTTATACGACGTGTAAGTTATCCGCCTCCCCTTATACGTCCCTACTTATACGCTGCTTTAACATATACGCCCAAACATATACGCGTGTATACTTATACGCTGCTTTTACATATACACCCAAACATATGCATGTGCATACTTACACGATGCATATACATATACTCACAAACATATACGCGTGTATACTTATATGGTCTTATATACTTATACGACGTATAAGTCCAGTTCAACTCATTTATTTGCGTTTTTGGGGTTTTTCTTTGATTCCGGCGCTGTCAGCCGCTGTTAACAACCATGGTTGGTCTGGGTTTGATCTTTATAGTCTAGGTAGCTTTGGGGTGTCCAGATTTGAGCTAAGGTGGTCCTTAAGCTTGTTTTTTGTTGATTAAACACCCAAATAAAGCTATATCTAGATCCAAACGACTCATACGGCATTCTGGGCCTGTGGTGTCGGGTTCTAATATATTGGTACTGCTGAGATAAATCATTTCTTACCTTTAGTTGGTCTCAGATCGTTGAAAGGATTACTGTAGAGAGCGTTTGGCTTATGTGTGTGCTTTTGAAGGTGTAGGCTATGGTGTATAGATGGATGAAAATGGAAATGATTAGGGTTTAAGGGGTATTTATACTCCCTTAAGCCCATGGACCTTAAGCCCATCTTTCCTTTTTAGTCCATAATTAATTTCATCTTTAAAGCCTACCATCTTTTATCTCTATTATTATAATATTATTATTAATCTACTAACTCAGTTAATTCTTCCGACTTAAATAGTATATTAAATATTATTTATAGAAATTTCGGGATGTTACATGCTGTACGCGACACAAGTCAATAAACAAGTCCATTGCTATACACGATGGACTCACTTCATTCCCATCGCGTATCGCGATGGGACTCCTCACAAGCATACTCTAATTTCTTGTTTGGTAATGCGTGTTGTTCATCATGTGTCTTTATTCCGTGCTCGTACAAGTCCAAAATACCTGCTTTAATAACCCGGGACCTGAAATACAATAAACACGTATGAAGTATCAAATACAAACAAATTAATATTTACAATGACTAAACATAAACTAATAACTTCTTTTTGGCTTTTTTCCGAATATTTTTTTTAAACTCATAAAATAATACACTTAAAAAATATATAAAACTCTGACAATAAAAAATTTACAACTCTTCTGACTATATACAACTCGATGACGAACTGAATTTCACCACACAAGGTTAAAATAAAATAAAGGTCAAGCCTAAAATGACATGTAATGTGGGTTTAGCAAATTAAAAGGAATAAGGTCTAAATGGGCTCCTAGGGGGATAATGTTGGGTACAAAATTTGATTTAGTGGGTAAATGTATATACGAGTTTTCTAAAGTTCTAATCTCCCTATAGGTGGTGGTATTAAGATCTCGATAAGCATATAACAAGCAAGTTCTAATTCTATGAAACGTACCGGTTACCCTCAAAATCATCACATGACATGTTTGATATTTATTATATAATATGTGTATTAAGTATAGGGGGTTATCTCACAATATGTCTGGAAATATGGGCTGCCGATATGAAACATGTATACCCGTCCCCTTCACTCGTTATCTCCGCCTAAACGACCCCATTTTCAACTTCTTTTTTTGAAAAAAAATATTAGGAAAACAATTGAGAAGCCGAAAAACCAACCATGACCAGAAACCTATAACTTGACATTAATGACAATAATTAACAGTTAACAACTTTGGTTTCCTAACACTCTTCAAGGTACTATCGGGCTAAAATTTTCAATTCCTCCCCCCCACCCCCACCCCCACCCCCACCCCCACACTGTCCTTAATGTTAAATATATAAACCGTTTAAAAAACATTTGGAGGACGGGGTTGAAATTGACTGTTTAACAATTTTAAAATTGGGGCTCTAATGTGACTGTTCTGACACTAAAAATCTACAATTACACTTTTAACACTCAAACTGAAATAACAAAATAAATTATGATACTGATCTGAATGATAATGCAATGCTCAACGTGACTCGTAAACTCTCATGGACACTCGTGGCCACTCGTCTCCCTCAAATACTATAACTGAATCTACAAAATCTCGAGACGTGTAGAAAAAAGCTTCCCACCTTTGTAAGACATAGGTCTTATAAGAATTTTGCAAAAAAATGATTTTTAATTAATTTTATAAGACGATTACTAAGCCAATTATTAAGTTTCATAACAAATTTTGTTAAACGAGTTAAAATGTTAAAAGACCTAACTCACTTTCATAGGAATGACGATTGCATTTAGCGTATGCAACAAACTCTTTAAACCCCCGGGTGGACGAGTGAGGTCTCGTGAGGTTTTATAGTGAACTACACCCACAAAATTCCAAATACAACAAAATACACAATCGATCAAACACAACAGACATCAAACAAAAGATATATATGCATATATATTACCCAACCGGTTACCCATATAGATTTCCCCAATATAATATTATATAATTTAGTCCATGATGATAAAAACAAAATAAAGGGAAATTGAAAACCAAAATGTAACCGGTAGTATGCTCCAGTCCCTATTCACTGCTCCATAGGAGGATCACCACCAACAGCAAGATGCTTCACCGTCTGTTCTGCTACTTGCCCTGCACCTCCACCAGCTTATGGTGCCTCACCACCCGCTCCCTCAACCTGACCTCCAGCCTACCGACCAGGAATATGAAGTGCAGATGAGTAAATACTATATGAAAATAAATATCGTGGCGGGTCAGGTGGCCCGTGTGTCCTCATGTTTGGAAAGTATGGTGAGCTGCTAAATTTATAAGCCGACTGTGCTGGCTACTACATGAGTGGAAACTGCTTATGGGGTCGCATCATGTGTGGGACCAAGATGTGCTTCCTATGTGTGGGCACTCCCCTCTGTAAAGTAATATAATCATATAACCCTGGAGGTGGTTGAGCCTGCAGGCCATGTTTGACTGGATACAATGCCGGTAGATCAAATTACTCACAAATGTTGGCTCTCATCGCATCCTCCAATGTATAAATCTCTGTCACGGGCCCTAGTGTAGAATAATCTGTTGAATAACACTCAAACAGCCCCAAACGCTTCGCCAGACGCGTAATGTAGGGCCCCAAAGATAAACTTGTCGACGAACCATGTTAAATACGACACCAAGAAAATGATGTAAGTAGCAGCATCGCAATGTTGGCCTCCCGACCACCAATGATGGACAACAAGCACAATAAGTCAAAGTGGCTGCATTTCTCTTGGCCAGAGTGATGACCACCGATAGTGAAAGTAACGATCCTGTGTAAATATCGATCGACGGGGTCCCATATGGAGGAATTTACTACCATACTGAAGTGAGCCACCAATTGCAATTTGCTCCCAAAACTGAGCTAACTGAGCCTTAGTAAACCAAAACTCACGATCCTACTGAACCCGCAACGTATAACCCCGGAAACACTAGGAGAATGCGGGAGTCTGAACCTTCTCCTGTGTGTAGAACCTGGTAGCCACGGAAAAAATTGGTACTGAGATCTCATATGGCTCTACAAATTCGGTGGGCGTGTGTCGGAATGTAGAATTAAACTCACGTGTGAGATCAACGTACTGAGGCGAGTCACACGCGAGCACAACAACCCCCCTATCTATCAACATCTCTCTGTTCCGATCCTCTATCCCCAATAAACGCATCAATGCCCAACCAAAAGTCCTATGTCGAAGAAGCCGCGTCGTTGAATCCGTGTATACATGGTGTTATCCTTAGAGAAAGTCGTAAATCGAAGCACCATGTAACGTGTATGTAAGCCGTCCTCTAAAATATCTTCCCTCATTGTATCCTCGGTGATCTAGATCTCATCACCATCGTACTTGATCTCACACGGCGGTCTTGGCGGCTGCTGAATGAACTATGGGTGCACCCCGAGGAGTAAAAACCGGATCACGGTGGCCCGAACCTCTGATCTCTGCTATAACATCCTCTTGCGCCCAACGACGCATGCACCTTTCGCCTTTGACACATCTGCAAAATAAAAATGTTCAGTTAGATATGTTAACGAGAAACTGTGGCGACGACTGTATAGCATTTTGGTCACGGTCGTCCCACATAATAAAATAATACACAAAAAATAAAATAACCAAAAAATAAACAAAAATGAAAAATTCGGGACACCATGTACACTAATTCATAAATCCAAAATTGTCCCGCCCGAATAGAGATTGTGTACGGGCAGTTCAATTAATATTCGTTATATTAACATCACACAATAAAGCACATATAAACATACTGAATCGATCAATCACACACAAATTGATTAACTACCTCGAACAACGTGTTAACAAAATCAACATGTCGGTGAAATATATAATATAATAAGTCAGGTTCATACATTAAATACAAATTACAATATTATAAAAGAACGCTCAAAATAACTCGTTTAAATCTGAAATAGTCACTATCATTAAAATAATAATAACATAAAGATTTTTAATTTTGAACTTAAAACCCGACCTGCCATATAATTCATTTAGCATACCCGACATCAAAGTACAAGCATTAACAACCATAACACTCATACCCCGATGACCCGACAACACAAATATTCAGTATAATTATTTTATCCAAGTTAAACTATAATTTCACGAACTAAATAAAAACCAAACATAACCACACTCATCGTTTAACAATTTCAGGATTACTAACTACTTACTAAACCATAACACGATCTTTAACTACTACTTTAAACCCGACAATGAAATATTACCAATAATTTAATTCGACATAACATAATAAATTAAAATTTTTGATTTAAACGAACCTTATTCTTGGATTAAGAATAGCTACAAAAGTCGAAACAAAAGTAGTTCCGACAATCATTGGATGTCGGTTGTTGTAGTTTGTTGCTCCGGTGATTGTCACGGATGTGGACGGAAATGGTGGTGAATGGTGTGTAGTGGATGGTGATCGGTGGTGGTGAGGAATGATGGTGGTGGATGGTGATGTGAGGTAACGATGGTGTCAGGTAGTGGTTGTGGTGATTAACGGAGGTGGTGGACTTGTGAGGTGGTGGTGGTTGTTGGCTATGGCTGTGGTGGTTGTTGGATAGAGAGAGAGAGAGAGAGAGAGAGAGATGGGATGGTGTTAATGATAATTATATTGGAATGGCGGTGGTGGTGACCGGTTATATTATATATTTTTTTCGGGTTGTTATGACGCATAGCGATACGCGATGGATATGAGTTACAATCGCTGCGTATCGCGACCCAGCATTAATGAAATTAGGGTTTGGACACACTGCAATATGCGATGGGTTAACACAAACGTCATTGTTTTATGTGATGGCATCATTTAAGCTAGCATGTCTTATTACCATCGCGATACGCGATGGAAAGGTAAAGAAGATGATCGATGTCGAAAGGTCAATCAAAAATATTTGTAAAATTACCTTTACTAGCAAGGGAAAGTAAGGTGTCGAATGCACAGGGATTTCAGTGAAAAGTGCTCGTTCGGTTAATGTATTTACTTAATTATAATATGGTGAACGTCAAGCGGTTTCAAAAGTGATTTGTAAACAATAATAGGAAAATAACCAATCTTCAGGTTTAAGGTTTTGTAGCAAGTTGGAAAATTAATAAAACATATTTGCAAATATCTTTGTTTAGATAAGTAAACAAAAAGCATAATATTTGGCTATGCTAAATGTTAGAACTTAATCCAAATGATTGACACAACTTGATAAGGATCTATTTAATTATTAGTTTTAGGTTTTGATGCACAAAATCAATAATATGGTTAATGATGAACGGGTCAATGATAAAAAGAACTAAATCCTTATTGTTGATGACCTCAAATCAAATAACTGATAAAATAATAAGCATTCATATATGATAAAACTGTTTAAGCACAAAAACAATTAAAAAGATTTGATCAACCTAATGATTAACCAAACCCAAATCCATAGTTACCAATTAGACTACCAAAAATCCAAAGTACGACTCAACCCTATGCCTGAAGATGGTTATGGGGTCTTTAGCCTTGCATCTTGATCTTGAATCTCTTAATTACGATGTGGAAAGATGATTGCATGAATGATTATGGTGATTAAGAGATGATATGATGGTGAAATATAGCCCCAAAATCGCCTCTATGCAATAGAGAATGAAAAGTAATCGATCTTAGGCCCCCCCTTAAATATGGAATAAAACAAGCCCAAAACATAATCCCCGTCAGCTAAGGCCTGGTCACCATAGCTTACGGCTGGGCCGTACGCAAAAACCTCTGATCACTGCCTTATGGTGCCATCAGACCGTAGGCTACGGTCTAGCACCCGTAGCGTACGATCGCTACAGTGCTGATGTAACCATTTTCCATTTTCTTCAACTTTTGATCATCCGGTTAAGCCCTCTGTTACTCCTCTTCTTGTAAGCTTGATTTCTTCAATACTCCAAATTAACTCCGCTAAGCTCTTCACACCTGTAAACAAAAAAACACTCAAAGTATTCGTGTTCGGCGCATTTAAACAATTAAAATACACGAGATTACACACTATACACATATTTTTTCACCCACACCGTTGGGTCAAGAAACTGACCTAAGGGGGAGATTGTTGAGTTATATATTTGACTAAAATGAAGTACATGGAAGATTGGAATCTTCTCAACCTCCTCAGAATTGGCTAAGTATGGATCCGGGCACACCTTAGACTTCCGAGCAAGCTTTTACTTAGCCGGGTACGATATTTTGTCTATCGGGCAAGGTTTACTTCAAGTAGTCTTCTTTAGTGGATATCTGAGCAAGGTTTGCAAATTAGTTCATTGCCGGGAAAGGTTCACTAGTTTATGTAAATCCGAGCAAGGTTCACTTTATCAAGCAAGTCTGTTCTTCATAGTCAAGTAAGGTTCTCTTCCGAGTAAGCTTTTGGCTAACCAAGTCCATGAGGCCAAGTGATTGGAAGACCGGGCAAGGTATTCTTTAATAAATATGGTCCGAGCAGGCTTGATGTATAAATGGAATATCTCTAAGTAACATCGGGCAAGGTTCAACTCAAGCAAGGAACAGTACTGCCGAGTACACTTTGCTAATAAGTTATTGTATAGCAAGGAGTTGAATGGACCATCGAAGAACAAGGTTGCTCGTAAGGGTTTGTCGGGCAAAGTCTGGCAAAGTCAAGAAGACTGAAGTCTACCCGGTGAGTATTTTACTTGGTAAAATACTCTTCAAGTAAAGTCTACCCGGAAACTGATCCCGAGCACACTTCTATGTTACCAAGTCTAAGGCAGGCAGAGCACATAGTCTACTCGGAGAAGTTTACTTATCCAGAGCCTCCCTGGAAGACTTGTTTTACACTTAGAATATTTTCTGATTATGTAATTTGAATATGTATGTATGTTTGGGGTTTCTAGAAGGAAGGACAGCTGTCCTAGGTTGGCAGGCCTATAAATCAAATGTTTTAGGGCACGCCGCCGACGGATTAAGAGAGGCCTAAGAACAGACACACACACAACACACAGAAAAAGGAATTTATTAAGAGAGAATATTGTGTGTGACGGCTGTCTTAGTACGGATAAAACTTCAAGAAACCCTAAATCGATTATCCACTATGTATGATTGATATTATATAAATGGAAATCTTTTGGGTGAATCTTGTTTGTGTTATCTATCATTGAATACTTATTAAGCAACCGTATGTTTTGATTCCGCCTTTAACAAACGGATATCTTTCTAAATATAGCAACCCGTCATTAACTCCCTTGTCAACACATCCATCTGCGTGAGTTATGACATGATTAAGTATGATCCAGCTGAAATCGAGGGACCTGTCAATTGGTATCAGAGCTGATTACTGCTATTTTAGAATGATTGTTGGAAAAGGAATCTTAACAAATGGGAAAGTCTCATTTGATAATGTATTTCATGTTGAAGGTCTTCAGTACAATCTGCTGAGTATATCATAAATGTGTGATAAGGGATACAAAGTCAGTTTTGATGATTCACACTGTTTCATTCTAAAACCTGAGTTTGTGATTCCACCTGAAATGATTATGATGATGGCACCAAGAAATGGTAACTTGTATGAATTGAATATGAAAGAAGCGATTTCAAGAGGAGGTGCATGTTTTGTTTCCAAAGCCACTGAAAATGAGTCAAAATTGTGGCATAGGAAACTGTGTCATGTGAACTTGAAGAACATGAACATACTTGTTAAAGGTGAGCATGTCATAGGCTTACCCACAAGAGAATTCAAATTGGAAGATCACTGTAGTTCATGCCAAAAAGGAAAACAACACAAATCTACTCATAAGCCAAAGCTCATCAACTCAATTGATCAAGTACTTGAATTACTTCACATGGATCTTTTTGGTCCTGTAAGTGTACCAAGTATAGGGAAGAAAAGATATTGTCATGTGATCATTGATGACTATTCAAGATACACTTGGGTTTATTTCCTAAGTACCAAGGATGAGACTGCAGAGTTGATTAAAGGTTGTGTAACAATGATTGAGAACAAGTTGAAAAAGAAAGTCAAGATGATGAGAAGTGACAATGGCACTGAGTTCAAGAATGGAGTTATGCATGAATTCTATGTAGAAAAGGGTATACTACAACAATTCTCAGATCCTAGAACTCCTGAACAAAATGGTGTAGCAGAAAGAAGGAATTGAACCTTGATTGAAGCTGCAAGAACCATGTTAGCTGATCCAAATTTGCCTGTCACTTTTTGGGCTGAAGCCATTAATACAGCTTGCTATGTTCAGAACAGGGTACTTGTCAACAAAAGGCATAACAAAACTCCATATGAAATATTTCACAACAGAAAGCCTTACATTAAGTTTTTCAAGCCCTTTGGATGCAAATGTTTTCTACTGAACACAAGAGACTATTTGAACAAGTTTCAAACAAAGTCCCTGGATTGTTTCTTTGTTGGATATTCTACACACTCAAAGGCTTACAAAGTTTATGTGAAAGACCACTTGAGTGCTATAGAATCATCTGATATTATCTTTAATGAGAATCAGTTCAATACAGTTGATGGTGCATCATGGCTGTTTGATCATGAAAAATTAATAAGGTCTTTCAAGATTTATCCTAAAGACTTTGATGAATCTTTCTACAAGACCAGTGAAATTGAAGAGAAAAAGAAGAAATCATTGGACTTGGAAGAATTATGAAAAAATGTGGCTAGAAAAGAAAAGGAGTATACTTTTGTGAAGAATTCCTCATATGATATTGGTGAACCTGATCAAGAAAACAATCACAATGTTGAACATGATCATACTGAGAACAATCAAGACAATCAAGATGCACAAAATGATCAAGTTCAGAATGAGGGTGACACAAGCAACCAAGCAAGTGGAGAAGAAGCTGCATCTACAGCAAGATTTCAAGATCTATTTCAAAGATTGAACTTAGAAAATAATGGTGCATCTACTTCAGGACAACATAATAATGAAGCACCAGAATTTCATGATGCAGAAGCTGATTTGATCATTGAAGAACCAGAGCTCAATGAAACAAATCTTGACACAAATTTGTCTACAAATATGATTATACAAACTATTTATGTGGAAAAGAATCATCCTTATGAAAACATCATTGGTGATTTGTATGAAAGAGTTACAAGAAGTCATTCTGAAATTGCAAACATCTGTCTTTACTCCTGCTTTCTATCCCAAATAGAGCCAAAGAACATTGCTCAAGAACTAAAAGACAATAGTTGGGTAGAAGCAATGCAAGAGGAACTGGCACAGTTCAGAGACCTATATGTGTGGGATCTTGTTGATAGGCCAATAGACAGATATGCAATAGGAACCAAATGGGGTTTTAGAAAGAAAAGGGATGAAAGGGGTTTGGTGATTAAGAACAAAGCTAGACTTGTAGCACTGGGATGTCTTCAAGAAGAAGGAATAGACTTTGAGGAAGTCTTTGCTCCTGTTGCAAGACTTGAAGCTATCAAGATTTTTCTTGCATATGCTGCCTCAAAGAAAATTAGAGTGTTCCAGCTTGATGTTAAGTCTGCATTTCTTAATGGAAAGATTGATGAAGAGGTGTATGTAGCTCAACCTCCAGGTTTTGAGGATCCAATGTATCCAAACAGGGTGTATAAGCTAAACAAAGCCCTTTATGGATTGCATCGGGCCCCTAGAGCATGGTATGATGAGCTGTCAAATCATCTTCTTGAAAATGGTTTCAAAAGAGGAGCCATTGACAAGACACTCTTCTACAAAAGAAAGGGATCAGACTTGCTTCTGTTACAAGTGTATGTGGATGACATCATCTTTGGATCTACAAATGAACAAATGTGCATGGAGTTTGAAGGGGTAATGAAGTCCAAATACAACATGAGTTCTATGGGAGAAATGAACTTCTTTCTTGGATTGCAAGTTCAACAGAAAGCTGAAGGGATCTTCATTCACCAAAACAAATATGTGCAGGACATCTTGAACAAGTTCAACTGTCATGAGTACAAGACTGCTTCAACTCCAATGGACACCAAAGAAAAGATGATTGCAGATGAAAAGGGGGAGCCTGTAGATGAACATGAATATAGAGCCAAAATTGGATCTCTGATGTATCTGACTACAACAAGACCAGATATCATGTTTGTTGTATGTGTGTGTGCAAGATTCCAATCAAGTCCAAAAGTCTCCCACATGAATGCTGTTAAAAGAATATTTAGATATTTGAAAGGAAGACCAGACTTAGGGATTTGGTATCCAAAGAACCAATCTTTTGATCTAATTGCCTACACTGAAAGTGACTATGATGGCTGCAACATGAGCAGAAAGTCAACCTCAGAAGGATGCTAATTTTTGGGTGAAAGGCTAGTGTCATGGCAATACAAAAAGCAGACTACAGTCTCAATATCTACTGCTAAAGCTGAATATGTTGCTGCATCTGACTGCTGTGCACAAGTTCTATGGATTCAAAATCAGTTGCTGGACTATGGTTTGAATTTTCTGAACACCCCTATTCTTATTGACAATACTGCTGCATATTTTACTGTTAAGAATCCAGTTCAACATTCTAAAACTAAGCACATTGAAATCAGACATCACTTCATCAGAGATTGCAGTGAAAAAGGTTTGATTGAAATGCAAAGAGTTGATACAAGTGACAATTCGGCTGACCTATTCACCAAACCACTTGATAGAACCAGGTTTAACTTTCTTTTGAAAGCCCTGGGAATGATCAACTGTGATGAAATCTGATTAAGGATGTGTGCCTAGCTATGTATCTCTCTGTGTTAACTGATTATGTTGTTATAGATTACACATATTGAATGTTTAGTGAATATGCTTGATTATGTTGCTTAATTATGTTACTTGAGTATGCTACTAAATATGTTAACTGTTATGTGCTTTGACTGATTATGTGTGAAAAATTTGACATGATTGAATGGATTTATATGTTTGCATGTTTATCAGTTAATGTGCATTTGTGATGTCAGGATAAGTGTTCTGGTTATGAATTACTTGTTGATGTAAGCTTATCTGATATCATTGCTTAATTGCTTGAATATGTGCTTTATCTGATCTTCTGATGTTATTAAGATAAGTTGGAATTTGATTGTTAGTACTGTCTACTTGTCTTGATGATTTCATGTTTGATTAAGATTTGAATATGTTACAACTGTTTGTGTTAAAATGTGTTTTATGTCAAAATTAAATGATGAAATGAAGATTTTCCAATGAATTTTGCATAAATACTCTATTTTGATCAAAACATGAGCATGTTGTTAATGGTGAAGAGATATGATAAGATTATTCAGTTCAAGCTTTAAAAGAAGCTTAAAAAAAGGATTTTTAACGAGAAGTCTCAAGAAGTTGTTTTTGCTGAAAATTATGTCATTTGCCCAGTTGGAAGGACATGCACTTGTGTATGTTTGGTCCTTAAATCTCTACAGATTCAAAGAATAGCCATTGACCTGAAAACTGAATGCATTTGGGGCAATTATGACTTGTTTCTTATTCCTTCACTTAAAACTATGTCAATAGCTCTGACTTTGAAAGGACATATATTCACATGTATTTTTGGTCCTGTTAACCACTGTTGGTCAAACAGGATGGCCATTAACCTGACAATAAAGAGATATTGGGGTGATTGAATATTAAACTGTTTTTATATGGGAAATGATAGTACATTGACTGCTTACCAATCATATGGATTTAATAGGCTAAAAGGACCATAGTATAGTTATTAGCATGTATGGTTGCTTTCCCATGATAATGTAAAATCTAAGGTGATATAAACATAATGAATATGCTAATCTTTATGTGGAGATACATAGTTGTCTTTGCATGTCTCAAGATAAATCTCTCCGAATGATAGGCAGAAAAGTGATTACCCAGTCATACACGAGCCTGTTGTTATTTGGTCAACCAAAAATGAAGCATCTTTAAATATGACAAAGAACAAAGTTTAAGAAAATTTGAGAAAATATCAAAAACAAGGGAAAGTATGAATAAATCAACCAAAAGTTGATAAGTGTTTTAAATATTTTATCAAACAATAGGGTTACAACTAAGAACTACAAAGATGTTGACAAAATCAGTCTCATCTTGTATGAAAGGCATGTTATTAACAGTAAGTCCAACGTTCAACCTCTATATATGTTTGAATCTCAAAATAAAAAAAAAATACAAAAAGATCCAATAAGTTCTGTCTTACAAAAACAATTTTTGACCAAATACAAGAGGTTGGAGTCAAATTGGGGTGATCTGGGGAAAGCCAAATAAGCTTTGAGAAGAGATATGAGGCATCATAGCACAGTGTTGACCATTAATGCATTATGCTTAAATTGAACCTTAATAATATCACCAAAGAAATGAAATTCATGCTAAGTTTACCTGCTGTTAACCTATCTATGTTGTCATAATAATGCTGAGAATGAAGTATTGAGAAAGCTACTTAGTCAATATGATCCCATTCTTGAGATCTTTTAAGAAAATGGAAGAAACTGTTTTGAAGAGAAATATAACTGAAATTTGATCTCTAAATGCACCATTTGCTCTTAAAACTATGATCTTTAATGAAAAATATATTTTGACAAGTGGTTTAAGTCAAAAAGTGTTGCATTTTGCCTTTAATTGGCTGAATATGTAAGTTCGGGTAAGGTTTGATGTTTTATAACCTTTCCAGGCACAAAACAGATGAATATGTTTGAATATGTTACTTCGGGTAAGGTTTGATGATTTATTACCTTTCCGGGCAAGCTTAGTCATTTTTGACTAAGTTTATGATTTTCGGGCATGCTTTGAAGTGTTTACACTTTCCGGGTAGAGTACACTGTTGTACTCATTTCCCAAGCAAGCTTGAAGTCTTGATATGATTATGTGGTATAGCTAGTTTTTAACAAGATATTCTTGTTTCGTGCAAGCTTTGCATTTTATATGCTGATTGTGAGTTCAAGCAAACTTTGTGAACTTAAGTTAGTACACTAAGTAAGCTTTGTGATTTATGTGAATATGCTGTTAGGAAAGGTTTGTTAATCTTTCCAGGCACACTTAGATATTATTATTTAAGTTTGTCATTTTCGGGTATGGTTTGACATGTTGAAATTCCCTCGAGTAAGGGCATACCTGATGATTGAATGTGTTTATCCTAGCAAGCTTAGTGCTAACATAGGATTTTCGGGAAAGCTCTTTGAAATTTTAGACTATAGAACACTTAATGTTTATGTGTTTTAATTTCATTCCGAGCATGCTCTGTGATATGTGTGTTTATTATTTCTTTGAAATTACAAGTGTTTTCGGAAAACTTTGTTTTCCGGGCACACTTTATATTTCAGGTACACTTTTGTTCCCTCAATATACTTGGTAATTTCAAAACTTAACTTTCCGAGTACACTGTCTGCTAGAAATCCTTTTCTGGGCACACTTTGTACTATATGAAGGTTATTCGGGTATACTTTGCATTAGAAAGGTGTTCGGGCACACTATTCTCTTGAATGGTTGCTTGGGCTCACTATGTTTTCAAGTATGCTTGATTGAATATGTTTTTAGTATGTTTGATTGATTATGATTAGGGTTTATGCTAGATAAGTTTTTAATTTGAATTTGAGAAATCTATATGGGTGTCTTGATTGATTCCTAGTAAGGATGTTTATTTGATGCTAAATACTTGATTATTTGCCTTGTGATTAATTTCTCAAGAAATCAGGTATTTCAGGTTAACTTCCTTCATTTTACTTAACTTTATTTCAAGAATTACTTTAACTTTAAAGACTTTACCATTTCTGGAAATATTCCAAAGCAAACATTCCTTAACTAGATAAGGAACTTATGAGCTAAAAGACAAAACACTTTTTAAGTTTCCCATTTTACCTAGCATGTAATAGAAAAGGATAGAATCAAAAGAGCTTTATCTACAGCTTTTCTGCCAAAATTTGCAGTGATGTACTTTACATTTGTCTCAACTCTCATTAAAAGAAGACCTGCATATGTTGTTCAATATTGAAACTTCACATTTCAAGAGTAACTCACTTTTCTGTTTTGTGCAGATTTCAATAATATTCAAGACAACGGTTTGAATCGAAATATTCTTTATGCCTTAATCTTTATTTGTCTCATAAATACACTCACTTAGAAATCTAACTGACAATTGTGTATTCTTTGCTTAACAGAGAATCAACAATGGATCAAATTAAGAGCAATTCCAATTCTGACAAACATCATCTCTCTGAAGAGCTAAAGATGGCATTACAGAAAGTTCAAACCCTATTGTCTGAGGTTGAGAAGATCTCAGCTGCCCCAAAATAGGGGGAGAAATTACTGAATCAAGGGGAGAACTCACTGCAACTTCTCTCAATTTATGAAAAGAACAGTTCAGATGATGAATCTGATAAGATTCCAGAATATGAGATGAAAGAACTTGAGAAAAGAAAGAAGCTAAAAGGAAAAGAAATTGCTCAAGAAGATGATGAAACTCAGACTATCAATTTTCAAGAAAATAAAATGGTCTCAGATATGGATGAATATGAATTAGAAGCCAAAAGAGTCTATATGCAAAGAATGACAGAAATTTATGACAGAGAACTTCTAATTCAAAGGCTAACTGACAAAGAGTTTGAAGATCAAGAGAGTTTGATGAAGCAGTTTGAAGACAATAAAAGGGTAAGGGATGAATTAAACTATGAAGACAAGAAGGAAGTCCTACAAGAATTGATTGGAAACTGTTTAAATGATGAAGAAATTCCAAATGGTGTGCTAGTATCTCTACTCTAGTTGATTAAACATGAAGAACCAGAGACAGAAGTGAAAAAGAAACTAGACACTGTTATTGATAAAATTTCAAAAACACTGAGTGAAGAAAAGATTGTTCAAGACAATGAAGTGAAAGATTTGAAATTGAAAGATGATTTGGAACAAGAAATGAAAGTTCAAAAGCTCTTGTGCAAGTATGGTGGAAAACCAAAATTTTTGGTTGAAAATGGAATTCCCTTTGATTCAGTAAAAATCATGACAAGAAAAGAGATTTTGAGCAACTTCAAGAAAATGAAAGGACAACAGTTGAACAAGAAGAAGGGAACTGCTCAATCTCAAGTTGGTAAGAACAAAGGAATATCCAAAAAGATGGTTGATCTATCAAGGATGACAATAAAGGGGAAATCCAAAGTAGAGGAATTCTGCAAACAGACAGCATCCTTGCTCTCAAAACAGAACAGTACAAAGAAAAGGAAAATGTATGTGACTACTCAAGAAAAACCAAAGCAGATGCACTTGAAGATGGATAAACCCTTTGTCAAGGTTGCAGTAAAAGCCAAAAAACCCTTCAGTAAACCACAATGTTATGCCAAGTGGAGTATTCTATGACTCCAAGACTGAACATCTGAATGTTATGATGGAAAATGGAGAGATTGTGAAGATCTTCTCTAAAAAATGACTTCAGAAAATGTAATCTATGACAATTGACTGTGCTTGCAGCACTGCATCTCTCGGATTATAATGAAAGGCAAAGGCCTACAAGTGCTAAGCAATCAGAGTTGCTAAGATTCTTGAGAGAGCAAGAAAAGTTGGACTTTCCATGCCTAAACAAGCATCTCTGGCTAAATTGAAGAATTTTTAGCTTAGGCTTTGTTTTGTAATGTCTTCGGACAGCTTTTGATTATGTAATATGTTTATGTTATTTGATTATGTAATTTGACTTTGAACTTTGATGTGTATTTTTGACTAACTGTATGTAACATTAGAAATGTTTTGGGTCAGCTGAGGTGTTCCAATCTAGGGGGAGATTGTTGGGTCAAGAAACTGACCTAAGGGAGAGATTGTTGAGTTAAAGATTTGACCAAAATGAAGTACATGGAAGATTGGAATCTTCTCAACCTCCTCAGAATTCGCTAAGTATGGATCTGGGCACACCTTAGACTTCCGAGCAAGCTTTTCTTACCCGGGTACGATATTTTGTCTATCGGGCAAGGTTTACTTCAAGTAGTCTTCTTTAGTGGATATCCGAGCAAGGTTTGCAAATTAGTGCATTGCCGGGCAAGGTTCACTAGTTTATGTAAATCCGAGCAAGGTTCACTTTATCAAGCAAGTCTGTTCTTCATAGTCAAGTAAGGTTCTCTTCCGAGTAAGCTTTTGGCTAACCAAGTCCATGAGGCCAAGTGATTGGAAGACCGGGCAAGGTATTCTTTAATAATTATGGTCCGAGCAGGCTTGATGTATAAATGGAATATCTCTAAGTAACATCGGGCAAGGTTCAACTCAAGCAAGGAACAGTACTGCCGAGTACACTTTGCTAATAAGTTATTGTATAGCAAGGAGTTGAATGGACCATCGAAGAACAAGGTTGCTCGTAAGGGTTTGTCGGGCAAAGTCAGGCAAAGTCAAGAAGACTGAAGTCTACCCGGTGAGTATTTTACTTGGTAAAATACTCTTCAAGTAAAGTCTACCTGGAAACTGATCCCGAGCACCCTTCTATGTTACCAAGTCTAAGGCAGGCAGAGCACATAGTCTACTCGGAGAAGTTTACTTATCTAGAGCCTACCCGGAAGACTTGTTTTACACTTAGAATATTTTCTGATTATGTAATTTGAATATGTATGTATGTTAGGGGTTTCAAGAAAGAATGACAGTTGTCCTAGGTTGGCAAGCCTATAAATAGAATGTTTTAGGGCACGCCGCCGACGGATGAAGAGAGGCCTAAGAACAGACACACACACAACACACGGAAAAAGGAATTTATTAAGAGAGAATATTGTGTGTGACGGCTGTCTTAGTACGGATAAACCTTCAAGAAATCCTAAATCGATTATCCACTATGTATGATTGATATTATACAAATGGAAATCTTTTGAGTGAATCTTGTTTGTGTTATCTATCATTGAATACTTATTATGCAACCGTATGTTTGTTATTGATTCCGCCTTTAACAAACAGATATCTTTCTAAATGTAGAAACCCGTCATTAACTCCCACGTCAACACATCAATCTGTGTGAGTTATGACATGATTAAGTAAGATCCAACTGAAATCGAGGGACCTGACACATACTTCACATCCCGACACTTATCATTTGCTTTCTCTCAAGAAAAGTCCAATGCAACACATATGCCTGATCGATGGTTCATCAATTACCATTTTTAATACTAGTGAGGTATAAGGTCATACCATATTCCCAAGAACGGAAACTGTCATGATTGATAACCCATAAAATAAATTAGTGATGCATTTAACACTATGAAACCGCCAAACAAGTTTACTTTGTTTCTAACTAAGACACACATGTTCACATCCCTCATAATATAATATCTCTCCTCTTAGTTTAATATCTGGACCAGCAAAAAGTGAGCCAGTATCTCTATGCCCTTTATACCAAGTATGAACACAATGTAATAAGTTTGCAAGCAAGTTATATCTCCACACATTACCCACCAGTTGCATAAATAATAGGAATCTGGCTTTGCTGTGTCACACCCAACCTACGATGAAACATGCCGGGGCGCGACAATATTGTATCATAGCTTAAAATACACTAAATAAAATACACATGCCAATATCTATATTATTCATTTCATATAACTGTCAAGTACACAAAAACATATTGTTGTCTTAATGGAAATAACATTACAAATTAAACAATTGAAATAAAATCCAAATTTATTAGACATGGAACTTAAGGTCCAAACTACTCTTTGTTCTCTTTCTTCATCCAATATAGCTAAATGCGTCATTCGTGAAAATATATAGGTTTGTCAACATAAAGTTGAGCAAGTAATCACAATTTATTTATATAATAATATTGAAAATGACAATTCCTTGCGATAAACATGAATCACTACAACTAGCATAACAATAATAAATAAATGGCCATTTCTCTTATCCCAAAAGGGTCGAGTTACTCCGGCGCCGTATGACTATAATAATGAGGACGAGGATGAGGATGAGAAACCAACAACCATAACTCAAAAATAAACACATAGTCACATTCGCACGTATAACTATTTGAGTAATATCATATAAATGCAAATAATGAAATTGTAGTAAAAATGATAAGCTATTTAAGTTGTGAACGCATAACGTCCCCAAAATATAAAATGGTGAATTATTCACCTTATAGAGTAGGATAAGTGAAGATGTGACGGCGATAGAAATTACATTAAATGCGATGTAGCTCCTCGGGATATGTTGACAAGAGTTCCTAGTTGTTTACCTATGATATAAATTAACTAAAATGAACGACTTATAACGAATTTCTGGACTTGATCGGGTTTTAAGTAAAAGTTTGTTACTAGTTTAATTATCTATATTGCTATGGTTGTTGTTGTTTATTATTATTATTATTATTATTATTATTATTATTATTATTATTATTATTGTTATTATTATTATTATTATTATTATAATTTTAGGTTTGATAAAATAATAATTATTGATAAATAACCAATATTATGTCATATAAATAGATATATTAACAGGGAAAGTTAAAAGAAAGTTTATTCTTCGAACGTTAATAAGTCATTTGTTCGGTTTATTTAGCGAACAATAAAAAACATTAATATCATCATTGTTATATATATATATATGTATATATTAAGAATTAAAGATTCAAAACAAGAAAAAACATAACCCAAGGTTCGGTCATCAAAATAATGTTAATTTAAACTTGTATATATATAATAATTAAAAATTGATAAAAAATGAAATTTAAAAAAATAAAACTCAAAAATCGGGTTTGGGGTCTCGAAGAAGCGACCAAGGCCAGTTCAAGCCTTAAGAAAACATGCGATGGCCATCAGGGCAGCGCCTTAATTTGATAAAACAATGGAACTGGTAATTTAAATACACTATACGCAATTTATGTTTTTCCCTAAATCAAAATCTAGACTTTAAATCTGTTAAATTGATAATCGTTTGTTGAAATTGAATTGGGGTTAATGTTTGCTGGTGAAAAATGAACTGAGTGCATCTTATTATTACCTTGTATGTTAATGAATTGAGGGAGAACGCCAAATTAGGGCTTTCCTCTCAAACTTGATATCAAATCAGATATTGACGATTTCGTATGATAAAATTGAGTTAGGGCTTTGGTTCGTGAGGATTTATGGAGTGTGTGAGCAAGTTTAATTGTATTATAAGCATGTATTTATAGTGTAATGAGGATGATTTAAGCTGCAATTCGTTATGGTTGTATTTTCTAACCACATAGTTGTCATACATGATGCCTTACCATGTTTAGTGTGTCGGTAGACACATTTTAGGGTCAAGAATATTTTGGTGACGATAATTTCCCAATTTAGGCCGTGAATTATGTTTCGAGAATGGTATGGTGGTGATGATCGATGGTGAAGATGGTGATGGAGGGAAAATATTTTTTTATTGCAATTAGGTCCTTAGATTTAGGTGTTGGATGCAAAAGTTGGTCTAAGTTAGTTAGGGGGTGTGGTGGTGGGGGGGGGGGTGTATTTCATAAACGTAAATAAAATTAAAAATAAGTAAATAAAAAGAGAAACTAAACGAATACAAATATATTATTGATGAAATACCCGACCACAAACCGGGTCGGGTATGAGTACATATATGAAAACCCGAAATGTTACAACATTCCCTACTTTTGGAAATTTCATCATGAAATTAGAGATTAAGTCGTAACGAAGAGATGCAGGTACTTGGTCATCATTTTCTCTTCCCACTCCCAAGTGAACCTAGGAGTACGTTTAGATTCCCAATGAAATTTGACAAGTGGAATACGGCTACACTTGGTTTCTTTGTCCATATGACATAGGATTTCAACAGGTTTCTCAATAGCACACATAGATTCATCAATTTGTACTTCGTCGAGGGTTATGTGGATATTCCCCTTGGCTGAACACTTATTGAGATTGGAAACGTGAAAAGTTGTAGGAACATTGGAGAGCTCTTCTGGGAGGTCGATACAATATGCAAATATACCAACCCTTTCAAGGATCTCAAATTGGACAACAAAACGAGGAGATAGCTTATTCCTTTAACCAACACGAACTACCCATTTCCAAAGAGATACTTTAAGGAGAACTCGATCACCAACATTCAACTCGAGAGGTTTACTACGATTATTGGTGTAGCTATTTTGATGGCTACGAGCCACAATAAGATTTTGATGAATACGAGCGATTCGATAGGAAGTTTTCTTGAACAAGCTCAGGACTGGTGTTTTGCGATTCACCAATCTCATTCCAACAAATCGGCGAACGAATATTTCAGCCATAAAGAGCTTCAAAAGGTGCCATGCCAATACTAGTGTGAAAACTATTATTATAGGAAACTCTACGAGTGGTATGTGAGTATACCAATTTCCACCAAATTCTAGTATTCAAGAGCGGAGCATATCTTCGAGAGTTTGAATTGTTAGCTCGGATTGACCATCGGTTTGCGGGTGATAAGCGATGCTTAGATCAATATGGGTACCCAAGGCGGTTTGCAACGATCTCCAAAAATGAGAGGTAAACTGACCATCAGGATCAGAAATAAAGGTTTAAGGCGTTCCGTGGTGGCAAATGATGTTATTGACATAGAGTCGGGCTTATTCGCTAACGGAGGACTTTTCTCAGAACTGTATGAAGTGAGCCGACTTGGTCAAACTATCAACAATTACCCAAATACTATCATTGTGGCTTTGAGTAGTGGGGAGTTTGGTAGGCTATGTCTTCCCATTTCCAAACGGGGATCGCAAGTTGTTTGAGAAAATCAAATGGCTTTTGATGTTCGGCTTTAACCTTAGAATAAATGAGGCATTTATATAGATACACCACAATATCTTTCTTCATTCCCGACCACCAAAACATGGAAAGAAGATCAACATGCATTTTATCCACACTGGGATGAATAGAGTATCGGGACTTATGAGCTTCATGGAGGATGAATATGCGAAGACCATCACAACTGGGAACCCATAAAATTTCCAAATAGCAGAGTAATATGTTATGCTTGGATTCAAGTTGGAGTTCGACGCCACACAACATCTCGTCATGTAGGTTACCCTCGGTGACAGAGACGTGTTGTGCATCGAAGATGCGGTATTGGCGATCAGACTTGATGGTTACACAATGGAGCAAGACGGATTTAGTATGACTCTTACGGCTAAGAGCATCGGCCACAACATTCGCTTTCCCGGGGTGGTAGTGAATTTCGCAAGTAATCGCTTAACAATTTGGTCCATATTCTTTCTCTCATATTGAGGTCCTTTTGGTCGATAATGTGTTGTAAAATTTTATGGTCGGTGAAGACCACACATTTCGTGCCGTAAAGGTAGTGCCTCCGAATTTTCAAGGCAAACACGACCGCACTAAGTTCGAGATCGTGCATCGTGTAATTTTTCTCATGAATCTTGAGTTGACGCGAAGCATAAGAAATGAACTTATCTCATTGCATAAGAACACAACAAAGACCTTGAATGGAAGCGTCACAAAAGACACAAAATCCGTTGCCCTCGGGAAGAGCAAGGAATGGAGCATTGGAAATTATGTCCTTTAGAGTTTGAAACGCTTATTCTTGATTGGAACCACATTCGTAAACTTTCCCTTTGTGGGATAGTGCGGTAAGCAGAGAAGCAGTCTTCAAAAAGTTGCGGATAAAACGACGGTAATACCCCGCTAAACCAAGAAATGAGCAAACCTCCGTGGAGAGGACAGGGTCTTCCACTTTTTAATGGCTTCAATTTTAGCGGAATCAATGTGAGTACCCTTTTCGTTGATGACGTGGTCCAAGAATTGAACTTGCTTAACTAAAATTCGCATTTGGAGAATTTAGCGTAAAGTTGTTCTTTTCGTAACAAGTCGAGAATGGCGCGAAAACGGTCTTTTTGCTCGGTCTTGGATTTAGAATATATCAAGATATGTTCGATGAAAACAATCACGAACTTGTCGAGGTTGGTTTACAAACACTATTCATAAGGTCCATAAAAATAGCGGGAGGACTAGCCAACCCAAAAAGCATTACTGGGAACTCAAAGTGGCTATAACGGGTACGGAAGGCAGTCATGGGTATGTCATCTTCGTGGACAAGGAGTTGGTGATAACCCAAATGAAGATCAATCTTGGATAAACGTGAGCTTCCTTGGAGTCGATCGAAAAGATCATTGATACACGGGAGTGGATAAAGGTTCTTGATATTAGGCTTTTTGAGCTCGCGGTAATCGATACACATAGGAAGAGTACCGTCTTTCTTCTTAAAAAAAAGATGGGTGCGCCCCATGGAGATGAAGTTGGGCGAATAAAAACCCTTGTTCGTGAGTTCTTGGATTTGGTTGGAGAGTTCTTGCATTTGGAAGGTGCAAGACGGTAAGGTGCTTTTGCTACGGGGTTTGCCCCGGGAATAAGATCAACACAGAACTCCACTTGAAAAACGGGAGGGAGTTCAAGAACATCATCGGTAAAGACTTTGGGGAAGTCGCGGACAATCGAGATGTCGGAAAGTTTATTTTCTTCATCAGATTTTGTTGTAACGTGGGCTAAGAAAGCACTACTTCTTGCGTAAGTAACGTTGGGCTTCGAAGCACGACATGAGGTTTATCTTCGAGAAGGGTCTTTCTATGGAAATGTTTAGAATCACGCCCCCATCGATAGGGATTTGAATGAGTTTCTCGAAACATAGAATTTCCGTACGAGGTGGATAGAGAGCCAATCCATACCAACGATGACGTCAAAGATACCCATTTTCAAAGGGACAAGGTCGATAGGGAACTTTTTCCTGCTAAGAGTGAGTGTGCAACTACTAATAATGGAGTCAATAGTGATTGAACTACCGTTAGCTGTCTCTACCATGAAGGGCTTAGATAATTTACTACGGGGCTCATCAAGTATGTATTCAAAATCAAAACAAACAAATCTCCTAACGGTTCCCGAGTCAAATAATACCGAAGCATGGTGCTTATTAACAATAAACGTACCGTTCACCACATCATTCGAGTTTCGGGCTTGATGAGCATTAATGGTGTTATGTTCCTTGAGTTGCTTGGGTTTGAGAAGTTGAAGCTTGAAAGGTTGGAGCTTGATAGGCTTGCATGACCATGGGTTGGGCTTGAATATTTGGAAGAGCCATTAGTTGGGGTACTTAGGGTTGATAAGCTTGCACTTTCTAGGCTTGTGAGGTGTAGTAGGGTTGTGGTGCAACATAGGCTTGGTGGGCTTGAGCGAGTCGAGGATACGCGTTACAGAGGTGATTTGGGTCACCGCAATTGTAGAAAGACCTAATGGGGTTAATGATTGGAGCACAAGGGATGGCTCGGTTGGGTTGGTTTGACGGTGCGAACTGCAGTGGAGCGGCTTGTAGTTGAGGTGCTTCTCGACAATATTGGGTTAGGTGGCCAAACCGGAGGCAATTGGTGCACACCCGACAAGTGGATTGGGCAGGATGGTGGCTCTTGCAAGTGTTGCAATATGATTGTGGGCCGGTGTAGGGCTTCTTGTTTGAAGGGGCTTGTTGGGCTTGTGGTTGGGCTAAGACATAATTTTGGGAGTCGGGCTTTCTCTTGTTTTTGCAGTAGTAGGATGAGTTGTTGTGGTTGTTATGCTTGGTGGATTCCGGCTTAGAGGATTCGAGCTTGGTTTCTTTAGTGGGCTCAGGTGTGGGATTATCATTGGGTTGGAACACTTTCGCGTCAAGGTCCCGGCCTTATCGTGGTATTCAGTGAGGATACCGACTAGAATGATGGCATCATGAAGAACTTTTAGGTCACAGCTCAGAACATAATCTTGGATTTGAATAGGCAAACCCGAGATGTACTTTTCAATGGCCCGCTCCAAAGGAGTGACCATATGTGGGATGAGAAGGATCAATTCATGGAATAGGTTATTGTAATACCCTAGAAATTTTTAAGGAATAAAGATAATAAAATTAAAAGAATAAACAAAATACAATAAATATAATATAGGCAAATCTTATATAGAGGTTTGATAAAATCAGGAATTTCTGGATTTGAGATACTAACTAAAAACCCTAAAACGCCTAAATAGAATTTTGATGCATATATAAATTTGTGAATTTATAAAGAGAAATATTTGATAACAAAATAAAAATATAACTGTTAAAAGATACATATGAATATGCAGTGCAAAAAAAAAGAAAAAAAAAAGAAACATACAAAAAGGGTTGGTGAATAAAAAGAAAAGAATAATAATAAAAATTTCAATAAAATAAAATAAGGAGTCAAATGTGCAGGACCTAATCATGCATCACAAGCCATCTTCTATCTCTTTTCTTTTCGTACACTCCATCGAGATAATCATCAAAATTCAAACAAACCACAACTCAATAATTACACTTCTTAATTATTATACATGTATCCCAAGATATTTTGAACTATAGGAACCACACCAGCTATAAAATGGGTCTTTAAGCCAAGCATCCTCCGGCAACCTAATACATTCTGGCCGGCCACTTTCTAACAAGCTCCGACCACCCTATTTCTTACGCACGAAAACACAAAGCCAACACCACACTAACCATCTCAACCATGTAGCAACTTCTGCTTCACATCTGGAGTTCAGAAGACGATGCCACACACACCAGGAAGTTCCGACAAACCCATATCTGCTTTAATCAGAAATTGTTTACGTCTTAGGTATACCCGTTAAACCCGTACGACTAAGTTATTCTTGCTATGTCTATATATATATATATATTTACACACATATATTCTTCCGGCAACCTGGAAAAAAAAGTTATGTAGAGATGATGAATATACATACTAATATTGTTTTTATTTTTATTAGAAACTAATGTTCTAATTATTGTAACTATATATACTACTAATATTCACTGGTTAAACTTTGTGTACGCTAAATGTTATAAAAACTAATATGATAGGGATAATTTACTTAAAGTGTTTCTTTTTAAAATATTCGGTATGCAAATGAAAGTTTAAAAATTTGTTTTAAATATTATCTCATGATAAGACACATAAAAAAATAGCTTTTTAAAATAAACATATGCCCACAAATTTAAATACATTTTATCAAGCTATGATCCCTATTGGTTTAAAATAAATATGCAAGTCCGTGATTCACATAATGGGGAGATGGTAAATTAAACGACCGAATTGGAACAAACAAATAATATGTGAATATGCATTTGTTCGAAACTGGAAAGTTATGTGTAGAGTATTTAAATTGATCACACGTCCACGGCGAAAAAAAAAATAATAATAATAAAAAAATCATCAAACTAACTAAATACATAGTCTTGCTCTAATGTTCTGATGTGTATACCTTTAAATACGACTATATTGTAGGCCCTTCTTGAATTCATAGCTGTAAACAGTTAGCTCTTCCTTCTCCCTTAAGGTACGGATAGTCTATACCACTTTCATTTGATGAGTGTCATTTGGCATTCGGGCATCTGATTCTGTATTTATATGTAATTACTCATCAAGCTTCGGTTTTAAAGATATGTTTTTCAAAATGTTTCACATCTGTTATTTTGAAAATGATTTATGAAATACGCTATTTACATGTTTACGAGTTTACATGCATGTTTATGAGTTTACGAGTTTACCCGTCGGCATAGTTTACGGGATTACATGCTTACGAGTTTATAAGTTTACGCATGCACATGTTTCGAACTCACATGTTTATAAGTTTACACATTTTGGAACTTTACATGTTTATGAGTTTCATGTGTTTGTGAGTTACTTGTTTATTAGTTTGCAAGTTTATACGTCTACATGGTTTACGGGATTACATTCTTATGTGTTTACAAGTTTACGAATCTACAAGTATACGAACTTACATGTTTACGAATTTGCATGTCCTGATTGTTTACACCATGTTACAAGTTTTCAAGTTTAAAAATGCTTACAAATTATATGTTTTGATTAATTACAAGTTTGAAATTATGTTTATATGTACATGTATTATGTTAGCCAAGTCGAAACCCTTCTCTGTGGGGAGCACAGACCCATTATTGTGGCATAAAATGATGTGGCACCATCCGTGACGGTGGGTTGAGTTCAGGGTGTCTCTGTTTGTGTTTAGTATTCGGACTATCTGTTCTGTTCAGAGGCGTATGGATTGATCCTTGGAATCTATTCTAATGTCTGATGTCTGGTGAATGATCACTATGATTTTCCCACACTCCATTCACAATCTGGATGTATGGATTAGGTACCATGCATCACCTTTGTAATTAAAACAAAACCTCTAGACTTCGGGTAAATCTGCATTTGATATGGTTGATTATATTAGCTTACTTATACGTTATGATTTCGGGAAATTTTTAAGCATTTCCTTCAAATGTGTTTTTGAAAAACTTAGCCCTTTTTACTACAGTAAAATTAGCCGTTTTTATTACACTCTATCCGCTCACTGGGCAAGTTTTGCTCAAACGTACTTTTCGTGTTTTCCTTCTTATACGTCAGATTATCAAGACATCCGGGGACGAGTTATGAAAGAGTGCTCGAGAGTATGAAAAGATACGTACAAGTTAATGAAAAGAACTAGATCGCGCTTCTAAATAAATTGTTAGGCCTTGTAATGTAATTAATTAAACATTAATGGAATTATGTTTTTGATCTTATTCTGTAATACTGACACGTCAGCCCTGGCCAGGTTGGGGTGTTATAGTTATTGAGGTATAATCACCACATTCTTGCTTGAAGTTCCAAAACTCCTCTTCTAACTTACAGAGTTCATATTTTGAGTAGTTACTTTCAAGCATGCTTTTCATGAGGTTATCCCACGGAAAAGCCATGACAACCTCAATCATAAGAGCGTACTTTTCACCATTCCACCAAGTGGGGACACTCGATTTGAATGAGCTCTAGGTGTAGGTGGTCGTTTTGTCTTCTGAATATGCACATTGGAGAATCACACTTTCCATATGTTCGAACATTGGAGGAGGGTAGTAGCACCCTCGACTCCAATGTAATCGGTTGGGTTTGCATTTGTGAATTGCTTGAAGGAGCAAATAGTTGGGGTTTGATTCACGGGTGTGGTAGCGGTATTCAAAGTGTTGAGATTGAGAATTTCATCACTTATGAGACTTGATTATATAACATTTTATCATCGTAATATATATATATATATATATATATATAAAATAACATAACTTAAAATGAGATATATTTGTTGGTTAGGGCTTCATGAACCACCATGGGTCCTTCCAACAAATGAAAAATATCGAACACCAAATAAACAAAATCAATCAAAATCGAATTTGAGGGGTGTCTAGGTAGACGGTTGAAGTAATTCGGGACCCACCCCGTATTTACATACATCACCCGTTATTAAACTAAACACCATACGGAACCACCAAGTTTAGCCACGAATCACCATGAATTCGGTTATAAATTAAGAATGTGATCGTCACATGACCACGTTTGATACATTGAGGGTAGTAGATTCGGTTACGTTTGGTGTGATATGCTTTAGCTTAATATGTTTCAAACCCTTGCCGAACACTCTAGGAAGGCAACTGGGTCTCGCGGTTGACTAAGATTTATGTGCATTGCACCTACTTAGGCTTGTAAGCCTTGGTGTCAATGGTTTGGTAAATAAGTGCATCCCTCTTACAGTTTACTACATATTCGTCCCATGAATCATCCTCAAGGAGAGGGGAATAAAAAGGTGGGATTTCTTAAAGTATTTCTAGAATAAAAATCGTCTTAGAGTTTTAAAAATAATTTTGAGAGTGAGACATAACCTTGGAATAAGTGTGTGCTTTTGTGTACAATTTTATATGATAAACAATTTAAATATGTTAAGATATGTACAAACATTTAAAGAACTAGGGTGCACGTATGGGAACACATTTAGGGACCCTAACCATGCTACTAGGTCTTTACGTCTAACCCCCTATCTTATAGCCTTCGACTCTGATACCAAACTATCACACCCCAACCTAGGCGAAACATGCCGGGGAGCGACAATATTGTATCATAGCTCAAAAGACACTAAATAAAATGCACGTGTCTATCTAAATTATTCATTTCATATAAGTACACAAAAACATAATATTGTCTTAACGGAAATAACATCACAAATTAAAAAACTAAAATAAAATCCAACTTTATTCGACATGCAACCTAAGGTCCAAACTACTCTTTGTTCTATTTTTTCATCCAATATAGCTACCTGCATCATGCATGAAAATATATAGGTTTGTCAACATAAAGTTAAGCAAGTAATCACAGCTTTTGTCTATATTAATATTGAAAATGACAATTCCTTGCGATATACATGAATCACTACAACTAGCATAACCACTAAAAAATAAAGGGCCATTTTCCTCGTCCCAAACGAGTCGAGTTACTCCGGTGGCGTATGATCATACTAATGAGGATAAGGATGAGGATGAGATACCAACAACCATAACTCAAAAATAAAACATAGTCACATTCGCATGTATAACTAATTGAGCAATAATATATAAATGCAAATAATGGAATTTTAGTGAAAATGATAAGCTATATAAGCAGTGAACGCATAACGCCAACAAAATATAAAACGTAAAACGGGGGGGGGGGGGGGGGATGTGAATTACTAACCTTGTACTCTTGTAGAGTAGGATAAGTGAAGATGTGACGGCGATAGAATTTAAATAAAATGCGATCTAGCTCCTCGGGATACGTCGACAAGAATTCCTAGTTGTTTACATATGATATAAATTAATAAAAATGAACGAATTATAACGAATTTCGGGACTTGATTGGGTTTTATGTAAAAGTTTGTTACTAGTTTAATTATCTATATTATTATGGTTCTAATTATTATTATTAGAAGATTTAGGTTTGATAAAACATCAATTGTTGATAAATAACAAATATTATGTAATATAAATTGATATATTAACAGGGAAGGGTAAAAGAAAGTTTATTATTTGAACGTTGATAAGTCATTTGTTCGGTTTATTAAGTGAACGTTAAAAAAACATCAATATCATCATTGTTATATGTATATTTATATCTATATATGTATACAATTATAGGGTTGGTATCATTTAAGAACTCTAAAAAAGTTAAGAACTCTTAGGAACCCTTAAAAACCAAACAATTTTTTAATTTTTTTATATATTAATATATTTAAGAGTAGTTTTATCATATTTTATATAAAAAAAATTTTATTACTTATATTAATCACAAGTTTACATATATGTAAAATTGATTTAATAAAAAATTTACATATGTGTAAAACAAAACATATATATGTATGAAAACTAATTTTCAAAATTGTAATCGTAGATATAGATAAATAAAATGATAAAACTACTCTCAAAGAATGTTAACATACAAAATTTTTTTTATAAAAAACGTTAGTTTTCAAGGGTTCCTTCAAGTTCTTAAATAATTTAACAGTTCGGTAACGATACTCATCCTACAATTATATATATATAATTATATACATACATATAAATATATATATATATATTTAATATAGAAAAGACTTCAAATAAAAATAAGGAGTTTTCTAGGAATGGTAAGAACCAATAGATTTTTACGTTTGGCATTACAACCTATGGTGAAAGAATAATTTTAGGAAACTACGTCGATTATAATGGGGAAAGAGTAATTCTATAAAACTATGTTGGTTTTTGGTAATTTTAAATCTCAACCATTGATTGATATGATCCAATGGCTATGATTTATTCCTAGTCTTCCTAGGAAACTAGTTGTGAGAAAAACGTTATGATACATTATAAGAATATGATCCGATGACATGATATGTACACACGAGACGATACTTTAAACAAATACTTTATTGATACGTTATGGTGAAAACATTAAGGATGAATACTTTATGTCTAGAAAGAATCCGGCATGGTAACGATACCTTGAATAACTTAAGTACGAATCTCTCTCTTTCGTTTGAACATGATCAACCTATTTATAGGAACAACCCCATTCGTTAACATCTCTAATGAATGGCTTCCCATTCGCTAAACATACTTAGCGAATGACAATACTTTAACGAATAAGCCTCCATTTGTTACATTACATAACGAATGAGCTCATAACTTAACGAATGTGCTCGTCAACTAACGAATGGACCACATTCTCTATACAATCCATAGCAAATGGCCTGTTTTACATAATAGCCTAATATCTAAACTACCCCTAGCCTCTTCAATCAACTACGGACAACAAATCATGCAATTACAATTTTTTTTTAGGTTAACCTTCCCCTATACACACACACACACACACTAGTAGAAACCCGCGCGATGCGATGAGCAACGACAATTGATAACGCAATTCTTGTTTTTCGTTGTTTATATATCCTCTCGTTATATGTTGCATGGTACATTTTACAGTTTTCTCATTCGTAGCATCGATGTGGTCTACATATACTAAGAGACTTTGTTGTATCTTCTCTAGATTGACTGCTACATATATGAGAGCACATATTTGTTCGGCCCGGTTCCCGGTTCCCTACTTTGGCGTTGGATTTACACATAAACACAGATCTAAATATAGAGTGAATTAAAAATTTTGCGGAATAATAATAAAGGTCAACAATTCATTACAAACATTTATAACTTGTATTTTAAAACATAACATAAAACATAGTATCAAAACATCACGAAAAATCTTCAGATGCCAGCCTCTTCAATCTTACCATGTGTCCCCCTTCAATCCAGCTATCTCAGTCTATTTACCTGCGTGCATACAAAAGTCAGCTATGCTGAGTGAGTTCTAGTTAATCAGACAACATACAATACATTCACATACTTACATATGTACGTATCCGAAGATATATATTACATAATTAGCCTGTTGCCTTCCTTTAATTCGCACATACATATTTTCTTTCTTTTTTCATACTTTCATGCTTTCTTGTTTTAACTTACTTATACATATGTAATTATCTCTATGTTTTAAAGAGCCTTTCTTCCTATTACCTTCGCATATATTATTAGGGTCTGCAACCCTGTAACCTACATATATATTATTAGGGTATGCAACCCAGTAACCTTCGCATATATTATTAGGGTATGCAACCCTGTAACCTTCGTATATATAGGGTATGCAACCCCGTAACCTTCGCATATATTATTAGGGTATGCAACCCTTTAAGCATACCTCTATATAAACATACATTGTCTTCTTTATATTTAAATTTATGTGCTTTCACACACACACTTAATCTTTTCCATAACTTTCATATATCGTTCATACATCATTCGTAAAACAATAACGTATCACACTATTTCCTGGCGGTACATGCAATATCCGAAGATCGTTCACATACCGTCAAGCATTAATTCATACATAAAATCATAGAAGACATACACTTACCTCTTAAGGTAAGTGTATTAACTAATCACATCGAGTATGCACACATGCCTGAAAACATAACAAGGAAATGGGGCTTGAAACTCACCAGATCTTGGTTCCTCTCAGAGTTAATGGTAACTTCTTTCTTTATCTGAGCACGGCTAGCTGTATAACAATTTCAGGTATCAATTAACTATCACTACCTATATTGTATTTCTAGTATATTATAACCCTCAACGAATGGGGGTCCGGGGGCAGCTCCCCTGGCAGGGGGTTCTAGGGGCGGCAACCCCTAGTAGGGTCCAAGGGGTAGAGCCCTTGGCTGGGGTCGAGTTGTAGTGAATGGCCTCTGATTAAGCCTTATTTGTTAGAAGCATATCTTGTAGTGAATGACATGATTCGTTATCTTAACATATTGAATGGGTGAGTAAAGAATGACCTGATTCCTTATCTTAACATAGAGAATGGGTGAGTAACGAATGACCTGATTCGTTATCTTAACATAGCTAATAGGTGGGTAACGAATGACCTGATTCTTTATCTTAACATAGCGAATGAGTGAGTAATGAATGACCTGATTCGTTATCTAACATAGGGAATGGGTGGGTAACGAATGACCTGATTCGTTATCTTAACATAGCGAAAGGGTGAGTAACGAATGAACTATAATTCATTTAACATAACGAATGGGCATCAGTCTTATCCAAACTTTGACTCAGAGGTCAAATTCAAAATCGTCAAGAACCCAAAATGGGTCAACACGAACCAGACTTTGCAATTGAACCTCAAATCTCAACGAAACAACATGAAATAGGTATCAGTAGGCTCGTATTCATAGCGCCTACAAACCCTAATCATTCAAGCATCCCAACATCGAGTTTAAATGGTGTATTTGATTGATATATGTTACAACATCCTTATACTAACAATTACCCTATCAAATGTTAACAAATTTTAATAGGGATCATCACGTTTGATTCGTTTTCACCATACTCGTACAGATCTAAGATTTCCAAATGAATCCGAACATAAATGAACAAGTTCTCGTTATAAACGTACCTTAAACGATTCGGTTTACGCACACGATCTAGTTTCGATATCGACTTTGGCTCGTTACGATGCTCTAACAGTATCAAGCTCGGGTTCTCACCTTCGGATCTTGGCTCGAGATAAAGGAACGTGTGTGTAATTTATCAAGGTGTAGGCTATGGTGTAGAGATAGATAAAAATTGAAAGGATTAGGGTTTAAGGGGTATTTAAACTTCCTTAAGCCCATGAACTTAAGGCCCATTCCATCCCTTATTCCATCTTTTAAATGTCCAAGCCCACCTTCTATTAGTTTATTTAGCTAAACCGATACACGAAACGTTAATAACAACAAAATTTCCTTTATTAATATTATCGAAAGTAGGAACAACAAGTCTTTCCTCCTTAAAGAGGTTTCGTCCCCGAAACCTAACTATTACTTAAACAATCCTGGGTAAAACTTGTGCATTTCATCTTCAACTTCACAAGTGGCATTTGATCCTTTACGATGCTTCCATATTACTTTCACCAATGGGATAACTTTTTGACAAAGCTGCTTTTCCTTGCGGTCAACGATCTCTACAGGATGTTCGATATAGTTTAAGTGTTCATCAACCTCAATGTCTACTAATGGCGCATGTGACGTGTCGTCAACTAGACATTTTCTCAGATGAGAAGCATGAAAGGTAGAGTGAATTCCTTCTAACTCCTCGGGTAAATCTAGCTTGTAAGCCACTTCACCCACACAATCTACGATCTTAAACGGTCCAATGTACATCGGGCTTAAATTTCCTCTCTTTCTGAAGCAAATGATTCCTTTTCAAGGCGAGACCTTGAGCATCACATTGTCACCAACGTTGAACCCGATTGGTCGTCGCTGTTTATCAGCATAGGACTTCTAACGGTCTTGAGCAGGTTTCATTCTTGCCTTGATCTGGTCGAACCTTGACGAGGTTTCTTGCACAATTTCTATGTTTCCAATCTCTCCCTGACCAATCTCTCCCCAACATACAAGAGTTCTACAACGTCTACCATACAACATCTCAAACAGTGGCATACCAATACTCGAATGGTAGCTGTTGTTATTAGAGAATTCTGCCAGATGCAGATGATCATCCCAACTTCCTCCAAAGTATAAAACACAAGCACGTAGCATATCCTCAAGGGTTTGGATAGTCCGTTCAGACTGCCCATCTGTTTGTGGACGATACGCCGTACTAATGCTCAATCTTGTTCCCATAGCTTCATGGAACGTTTTCCAAAATCTTGAAGTAAAGAAAGTATCTCTATCAGACACGATCGACAACGTTACTCCATGCTTAGCCACAACCTCTTTTAAGAACACATTTGCTAACGGTTCTGATAAGATGGCCTCTCGTATAGGCAGAAAGTGAGAACTTTTTGTTAAACGGTACACTATCACCCAAATGGTATCATGATGTTTAGCTGCAGGGGGTAGCATAGTTATGAAATCCATGGTGATGTGTTCCCATTTCCATTCAGGTATCTCCAAAGGCTGCATCTTCCCATAAGGTTTCTGGTGTTCAGCTTTGACATGCAAGCAAGTTAACACTAACTGACATAATCTACTACATCATTTTTCATACCCGGCCACCAGTAATCTCTCTTTAGGTCTTGATACATCTTGATGGATCCTGGATGGATCGAGTATCTTGACTTATGAGCTCATCTAGGATTCGACCTCTAAGATTTCCATGGCGTGGAATCCACATGCGGTCAAACCTTGTCTTCACACCATGACTGTTTTCCATCAGCTCATCTTCTTGTCCGAAAATTCTCCCTTTCTTCATTAGCCCTTCATTAGCATGTACCTCAGATTTGATGATATCTTCATAGAGATCTGAGTTAATGATCAAATTATACGACTTCACTGTTGCACTGACTTCTTCATTCTTATGACTTAGCGTGTCAGCAACCATATTAGCTTTGCCAGGATAGTATTTGATATCACAGTCGTAGTCCTTTATCAACTCTAACCATCTCCTCTATCTCATTTTCAACTCTTTATGCTCAAAGAAGTACTTTAAACTCTTATGGTCCGTATAATTATTAAACCTTTTTACAATATCATATAAGCATATAACAACTAGTCACCTAACATATTAAGCATGTAACACAATTATACTAATCATATATTATACATGTAACTTATCATGTTTACTATAACATGTGTGACAAGTTCATTATTCTAGTTACCTTATAACATGTGTGAAAAGTTTATTATTCTAGTTTCCAAAAACGGATTGTCAAATCATCCCCTTGTTAAAAGAATTTTCGTCCCAAAAATTTTATAATGTTGCTTAAAGGCTGGAAAGGAAAGAGAGGAAAAAAATTCAGATTGTCAAATCATCCCCTTGTTAAAATAACTTTCGTCTCGAAATTTAGATCGTACCTAAGGTTTATCCTTGGATTTGAATAACTGAGGATACTTTTCTTTCATCTGATCCTCGTGCTCCCAGGTAAACTCCGGTCAACGTTTTGAGTTCCAACGAACACGAAGAATCAGGGTTTTGTTGTTCCTTCGTGTTTTTACTTCCCTATACATAATTTCAATAGGCTCCTCTACGAAGTGTAACTTTTTATCAATTTCTAATTACTCTAAAGGAACTATGAGAGTTTTGTCTGCCAAACACTTCTTAAGGTTCGACACATGGAAAACGTTGTGTACTCCACTGAGTTGTTCTGGTAATTCCAATTTATATGCCACAGGGCCAATTCGCTTAATAGTTTTAAATGGTCCTACATAGCGCATGTTTAGTTTTACACGTTTCCCAAAACGAATAACACCTTTCCCCAGGTGATACTTTCAAAAGTACTTTGTCTCCAACTTCAAATTCTAGTGGTTTCCTATGTTAGCTGGGTCAACATGAATACCTTTCACGTTCACCGCATGACCTAAGAATTGAACCTCTTGAATCGAAAATTCACATTTTGAAAACTTTGCAAACATTTTCTCTTTCCTCAGGAGTTCCAAAATCAATCGTAAATGCAGTTCGTGATCCTCCTAAGTCTTTGAGTATAACAAGATATCATCAATAAACACAATGACAAAATTATCTAGATACAATTTACAAACACGATTCATGAAATCGATGAATACTGCAGGAGCGTTTTCTAACCCAAATGGCATAAGCGCAAACTCATAGTGACCATAACGAGTGCCAAATGCCGTCTTTGATATATCCTCTTCCCGAACCCTGAGTTGATGATAACCCGATCTAAGATCGATTTTTTAATAACAACCAGATCCTTGCAACTGGTCAAAGAGATCATCAATACGTGGTAAGAGGTATCCGTTCTTAATAATAACCTTGTTAAGCTCTCTGTAGTTGACACACAGGATCTCCCCATGCAGATGAACTCGGACGAATAAAACCCTTGTCTAACAATTCTTTCAATTGTTTCAACAATTCCTCCAACTCATTAGGGGCGAGTCGATAAGGTGCGCGATCAATGGGAGTTGCTCCCGAAGTTAATTCGATCTGAAATTCAACCTATCTGTGAGGCGGAAGACCAGGTAGATCTTTAGGAAATACTTCCCTGACGATAGGAATATCCTCCATTCGCTTCTCTTCCGTCCTCGTATTGGAAACCATTGCCAAAACTGCCAAGTGTCCCTTACGTAACAACCTTTAGGCCCTCATCACTGAAATAACTTCCATAGCTGTAACACCCTCTTCTCCTTGAATGATTAAGACTTCTCCATCAGCGACGGTTATATAGACTACCTTCTCATGACAACCTACTACGGCTTGATGTGCAGACAACCAATCCATACCAAATACCATATCAAAACTACCAATTTCAATTGGTATATGATCAATGTCGAACGTATGAGTGGACAATACTAAATTGTATTCTTTAAGAATTTGGGATACTTCAAAATTTTTCCCGTTCGCAAGTTCAATTAAATAGTTCGACTCTAGAGTTGATGGGTTGTGTTCTATTAGTTTGCTAAACTTAGTAGAAATAAAACTTCTATCTGCCCGGTGTCAAATAATGTTAGGGCAGGACGCCCATTTAACATAAATTTACCTTTTACAGTAGAAGAATCAGATAGAGCCTGACCTGATCCAATCACGAATGCCCTTCCTCTTCCTTCTCCTCCGGAGTTGCCATTTCCACCATGGTTGTCTTTTCCATTGTTATTGTTCCCTCCATTGCTTTTATTCTTGAGTTTCAGACAGCCTGGCCTGAAATGTCCTACTTGTCCACACTCGTAACATTTCTTGGATTTCTCTTGATCCTGCGATTGCTTATTCTTAAGCTCTCCCCGACAAACACTTGCTTCATGACCTGGTTTTCCACAACGCCGGCAAGATACGTTTTCACATTGGCCGTGTGGCGTAGATTGAACTTGTTACATCTAGGATGTCGGCCCTGATAAACCCCTTGATTCTGGTTGGGGGTTAAAGTGATTGTTCTTCCGGGTTGGTTCGAATCGTTTGTTTTGACGATGCTGAGTGTTGATGGAATATGATTCTTTGTTCCCGTGACTGTGGTTATTGTTGTTCTCACTCGATCCTTCAGTAGATTTCTTGGGTGGTAATGCCCCTTTCTTGATAGCTTGGTCGGTTAGTTTATGAGCTAAATGAATAGCTTCTTGAATAGTAGTCTGTCTGGACGAAGTTACCATTCCCTGAATTTGAGGTACTAGGCCATCAATATACTTTTCAATCCTCTTGTACGCAGGATTCACAATTTGTGGGCACAAGACAGCAAGTTCATGTGATCGGTTCGTATAAGTTTCAATCTTTGAACCATCCATGCGAAGATTCCAAAATTCGGGTTCTAGCTTCTGGACTGTACTCCTCTTTCAATAGTTCAGCAAACTCAGCCCAAGTTAAAGCGTTGGCCGCGTTAAGTCCCATCATTTGCACATGGGAACTCCACTAGGTGAGAGCTGCTCCCTCTAGAGTTCCTGAAGCAAACTTTACTTGTTTCTCATTTGGGCAGTTGCACATAGAGAAAACGCAATCTGATTTCTCTATCCAACGTAACAACCCGACTACTCCTTCCAAACTAGAAAAGGCATGTGGCTTACATTCCATGAAGTTTTTGTAAGTACAACCGGCAGGACCCGAATTTGAGTAGAGGTACACTTAAGTTTCTATATTTGTGGATATGATCACTTAAGTAATACATTTTCCTGATTTTCGACAATTAAGTATGGGATTTTACCTCCCTTCGCTTGGCCTTGAGCCTGGGCCGCGACCATCGTAGCCGTGACCTGCTCATTTATTAGCGCTGCCAAATAGGCTGGAGTCAAGTTAATGTTTCCACCACCACGTCTGCTGCGACCTCCAACACCGGGCTTAATTCTTCACATTAATAGAATACAATAACGTTAGTATCTCAAATACCAACCATTATTCTAATATAAAGTAAATGGCATGCAATCATATAAGCACAACATTATAAATTCGGACAATAGTACTTGAATAAATAACTTGTAAAAACCGATTATAAAGTACTTAAGTTCAAATACTAAAAATCCAAAAGTATTAGTAGGATGGGAAAAACCCTCCCCATCTAGGTTTATATATAGTCTGAGCATGATTCGAAAAAGAAAAGAAAATCCATCCATCATTAGTGAGTCACCCTAGATCCAGCACTATCAGCTAGCCCTTCTTCAGGGTCCTCCTCTGGTTCCTCCTTAGGATCCTCCTCAGGATCCTCTTCAGGTTCATAATGCTTTTCCAACTCTCTAGTCATATCAAATGCCAGGCTCAGATGTCAAATGAGGCACTCTGCCAACCAGTTCAGCAACTTCGGTTCTCAACTTAGGAAAAGCTCGCACCATACTACAATGGTATTTCCCAAGTTGCATGTTCCTATCTGTCAGTTCTGTAATCCTGAGCTTAGCCATATCTAAATCTTTCCTCATATAGAATATACCTAAGTTGTTATATTCCACTTGGTGACGCTGACGTTCCGACGAAGCCACCCATACCAGCCATCACTTGTAACTCATGACACAGAAGGACATGAAGAGTAGGCTCAGTAGTGGGCTCATCAGGTAATGAAGGGTTATTTAGACTTGGCATAGGTGGGACATGCTCCCTCATGACGAGATTTGAAACATAATCCGGGTACCAGGCCCATGTCTTCCGTCTCCTAAGCAAGTGAGCATGAGATGATTCACCTAGAGGTGTTGCCCCCTCTAACAATGATTCATCACTCTCGGTGACGATTTCCTTTCCATGAGCGCGATTGAGGTTGGATGATGACATACTATAACATAGGCGTGTGCACAAATAAGTACCCAATATGTGTGTGCTGTGTAACTAACTCGACAAGTACAGTCATAGTTAGGAATGCAACCTAGTTCACTTATCACTAACTAGAAATGCAACCTAGTTCACTATAAGTAATGGCTCTGATACCAATCTGTCACACCATCAATTTCCACATGCGGGGTTTTACCACGAGGTGTGTGACAATCCAGGATCTCAGTCGTTAGTTACACCAAACGTCTAAATATTTTAAATAAACTTTATTGTCCCATATTTGGGAAAAACATTTTAGCGTTAATGTCTATTGTTTTAAAGTGCCGAAGCGTAACATAACGGGAAACATAAATCCCAAATCAAAAGAAAACAGTCTAAGGCACAAAACACGCGCACGCCATAACATTTTTAATTAAAAAGTTTCAAGTTATGATGCAGTGTTTATGAGTGACCATAAATGCAACTCCTATCCGTGCACTTGATCTTAGCGACCTGAAAAAGACATGCTAAAATGGGTCAACACAACAGTTGGTGAGGTCACAGGTTTGAATTTAAAAATAGGTTTTTGAAACAAACCATTAAGTGGTAAATATTGTAAATGTTTAAGTATGTATAATGTATGAATTAGTAATACCACTGGTTAATTAGGCTAGTACTTATGTTACATTAGTGTAAGTTCCATTGTGACCGAGGCTGACTTGTTAGTTTTTTGCCGCCCACGGAGTCTAATATAAGACTAGCACATATTGCGTTTCTAGTAAATGAAGACACCCGGCGACTCCCTCACTCGAGAGCCCCAAGGGGGTTCGTTAAACCTAGTGGTACTACCTTTCGTTACCAACCAATGTGCAATTGTTAACAGTCCAATTAATGTTTATGGGGGACTTCAGTTTAAGTTCACTATGTACACATGAGGTATTAAAAAGTCTACAATATCCAAAAAGTTTGTATGCATGCTTTCTCCCCCAAAAGGAGTAAGTAAAAAGAGGGGCAGTGAAACTCATCTCGAATGCGGTTCAAATGAAAGTCAACTGCTTAAGTCAAAGTTGTTGTAGTGCCTAAATCATACAAGCACTATAAGTATTTGCAAGCGATTCCTAGAGCCCTTAGTATCCAAACAATATCATTGTTTATTAGAAGTTTGACTAAAGTTTGACTTTTTGTTGACTTTGACCAAAGATTGACTTTTTTCACTTTGACCAAAGTTTGACTTTTTGTTTGACTTTTGACCATAAAGTCCAAGTTGTTGACCATTGACTAAAAAGTCCAAGTCTCGATGACCGAAGACTAAAATTTGGGTTTTGTTGGCCGTTGGCCAAAATGTTGACCCTTGACTAAAATGTTGACCTTTGACCCAAAATATTGACCGACGATCCGTTGGTGACTTTTAACTAATTATCTAGACTAAGAATAATTATATAATATTCCTATTCACGACTTAACAACAATTCATGACATTTGCACTCAGCCACTTTTCATGCAATCCTTTGACTAATTCCAACATTTGTCAATTTTAGTTTTTCACAAGTAAGACTAAAAATTTAGTAAAATAGTTCCAAGTTTACCAATATAGTCAAAATCCAATTAACTACAACAATCCTAGTACAAACTACAATTATCTTTACAAACCGTATGCTGATCAATCTAAATAAATTTTAAGTCATCAAAACTGATTTTTCCAATCAACCAAAACATGTAAATAAATTACCCAATAATTCACACATATACTTTCAAGTATTAGTTACAACATACATTTTTCTTATAATTTTTTAATGCTCACAAACATACAGAAAATTATACTCTACAGCAACCTATTTTCAGTCTCTTTATTAACACAACAGAATACAAATATTTGCCAAAAAATTCATATGTGTCCAATTAAGACCAATTGGATTAGATTCCTACTTCTATCTATGCCATTCCAGAAGCGGAATCACATCATTATCTATTTTCAAACTCAAGTTATACAATTTACAACGCATAAACGAATAACATGGTCCTACATAGCGCAGGTTTAGTTTTCTATGTTTCCCGAAACGAATAACTCCTTTCCAAGGTGATACTTTCAAAAGTACTATGTCTCCAACTTCAAATTCTAGTGGTTTCCTATGTTTATCGGCGTAGCTCTTTTGGCGATCTCGGGCTGCTGCCATACGATTTCTGATTTGCACAATTCGTTCGTTTGTTTCATGGACTATCTCGGGTCCAGTTAGCTGGCTTTCACCGACTCCTACCCAACAAAGTGGTGATCGACACTTTTGTCCATACAGAGCTTCGAAAGGTGCCGTTTTTATACTAGTGTGGTAATTATTATTATAGGAAAACTCGACTAAAGCTAAGTGAGTTTCCAATTCTTACCAAAATCTATGACGCAGGCTCTAAGCGTATCTTCCAAAGTTTGTATTGTTCGTTCACTCTAACCATGAATCTGTGGATGGTAAGTTGTACTCATGTCTAGGCGTGTAGCAAACGCCTTTTGTAATGACTGCCAAAAATTCAAAGTAAATCGAGCATCTAGGTCCGATATAATCAAAATTGGTACTCCATGACGAGTAGCAATCTCCCTAATATAAATCCGAGCTAATCTATGCATCTTATCATACTCGCGAATGGTTAGGAAATGTACTGATTTTGTCATACGATATACTATTACCCAAACAATATCACATCCATTAGGAGTCTTAGGTAACTTGGTTATGAAATCAATGGATATCTGTTACCATTAACCCATTGGGATTACTGGTTGCTGAAGCAAACCAGATGGTTACCTATACTCAACCTTTACCTTAGCACATGTCAAGCACTTTGCTACATAGTTAGCAATTTCTTCTTTCATACCAGGTCACCAGTAAAGTTCTCGTACATCTTATATGAACCTGGGTGCACAAAATACCGAGAATTATGTGCCTCTTCCATGACCAATTCACGCAAATTTCCATAACGAGGTACCCAAATCCGCTCGTTATAATACCGAATTCCATCGGATTCGACTTCTGAATTTCCATTAATTCCACGCAAGGCTTCGAAAAATTCTCTGCTTTTTTGGCTTCATGCTGAGCCTCCCGAATTCTTTTCGGCAACACTGAATGTATAGTTAACTGCAATGCCTGAACTCTTCGTGGCTTTAGGTTTTCCTTACGACTTAGAGCGTCTGCTACCATATTAGCTTCGAAATCAAAATTTGCAGTTGTCACACATCCTTCTTAAAAATACTCCTTAGTTTTTGACACTTTAAAAAATGTGTCGCGAACCTGTGAGCATCCTTAAACAATGATTGCCAAAAACCACTCATGAGGACTTGTCTAGTTGTTTTCTAGCCACTAAAGTGACCCCCACACGCGGTTGAATGCGCATGTTCCCTTACGGATCGAACATCCTTCTCGGGTATGCATCGTCTAATCATCTAATCAGAACCAATCTTGAACAAATCCAGGTCATCTCAAATGTATTGTCTAGCTTGTGACATCAAATGCTTATTCTTCCAACTTGGCTAATTCTCCAGTTTGTCACCTGATACTTTAAAGTTAACAATATGTGCAAACCAAGGGTTTTGGGAAACCACCAAAATATGTTCGTCTAGAAAGGACTCGTTAATGGACCCGTCCTTGTCTCCATCTTCCACCATGATTCGGGATAAATAATCTGCAACAACATTTTCACTCCCTTTCTTCCTGAATCAACAAAACCATTCTGATCGGTCATGGTTTCGTGTCCTTCTTATACATGATGTACTTGACAACAGAATGGTTAGAAAATATAATGACTTTACTACCCCAAATATAAGATCAGAATTTATCTAGAGCGTATACTACCGCTACTAACTCCTTCTCAAATATGGTATAATTCAATTAAGAATCTGAGAGGGTTTTACTCTCGTAGCATATAGAAACAAGTTTCTTCTCGAACCGAACCACATAATCACTCGCATCACACATTAATTCGAAAGGTAAATTCGAATCTGATTATTGCAAGATTGGGGCTTCAACCAATTTTTGTTTCAAAATGTCGAAGGCCTTAGCACATTCATCATTAAAATAAAATGGGGTATACTTTAACAATTAATTACATAAGGGTTTGCTGATATCACTAAAACCCTTAATGAATTATCTATAAAACCCGATATGCACCAAAAATGTTCTAATGCCTTTGACATTCGTGATGAGGTAGAGTTGAATAAATTGAACCTTAGCCCATTCGACCTCTATCCCATGACTTGACAATACATGGTCTGACACAACATGGCCCAACACAATCCCTTCAAGCACGTCTTCTGTGCTGCCATCCTATAACATCCATAAATTTCTATGAATAATATAAAAAAATAAATTACGTTGGAAGAATTAGTTTGAGTTAGTAGAAAAATGATAATAAAATAATAATAAAGATAAAAGGATGGTAGGCTAAAATAGAGGGAATTAGATCATGAACTTAGAATGAAGATGGGCCTAAGGCATGGGCTTAGGGAGTATAAACACCCCTTAAACCCTATATCTTTCCCATTTTCAACATTCTACACCTTAGCCTACACCATGAAAAAGACACTTAAGCCAAACACTCTCTACACTATTTCTATTCAACAATCCACGACTAACCGAAGGTAAGAAATAAATTATCTCAACTGACCTAACATCACACCCGATACCGTAGCCACGGGGCGTCGTTTGGATCATCAGATTCAAGATCTAGAAACGAACCAAGTGATTAAATGGTTGAAAAACGAGCTTAAGGGTCACCTCAGCTCATATATGGTTCACTCGAGCCCATCTAGATCAGAAACGAACAAAACCCGACCAAGCACAAAGAAATACGCCGGGCGACGGCGTCGAAATCGAAGAAAAACCCGTAAAACGCGTTAAGGAAAACCAGATATGAACATATGCGCCGTATATGTTATACATGCTCATATGTTTGGGCGTATATGTTTTATATCACATAAGTAGGGACATATAAGATTGAGGGCACATAACTTGCGCAACGCATAATTCCTTTATGGACTTATACGGCGTATAAGTTATACGACGCATAAGTCCATAAAGGACTTATGCGGGCGTATAAGTTATGTGGATGCATAAGTTATACACTGGCCAACTTATACGTGTGTCTACTTATACGTTGAAATGACTTACACGTTGAAATGACTTATACGCTAGGTTTGACTTATACGCTCAAAAACATATACGGGCCTAAGTGAGTTTCCAAATAAAAGTAAGATATATGGTGTATACGTACATTAACGATAGATATGGACTTATATGATATATAAGCGGAGAATAAAGATCTAATTAATTATGAAAGGTAATGTTTACAATAAGAAAGACCTAGAAAGAAAGGCTAACTGAGCACCAGTATAGTAAATATCCTATGTGCCTTATTACAGTTAGTCGTGCTTAACAGAAGAAAGTAATACCCATTAACTCAAAGAGAAACCAACTACAGATGAGTTTCTAGCCCCATTTCCTTGTTATGTTTTTCGGGGTTGTGTGCATACTCAATGTGATTAGTTAATACACTTATGTTAAGTGGTAAGTGTATGATATGTGAATGTGAATGAATGATATGTGCATGAGGTTAAGAGTATGCATGAAAGTATATGATAAAATGTATGTGTAAGGAATGTATATATGGTTGTATGGAAAAAAGAGACCAGAAATATATGAGATAGAAGGGACCAGACCATAATAATATCTGACATCTTTAGAAGAATTTCATGATGTTTTAATATGAATTTTTTATATTATGTTTAAAGATAAAAGTTTGTTTATTATGGAAGAATATGAATGATTATGCAATATATGGTTGAAGTTTTATATTATGTGAAAAGTTTTCACAATGATTTTTAGAACTATGTTTATGAGTATATCCAGCATCCAATTAGGGCACCGAGATCGGGGCCTTTTCACATCCATGCTTGATGTGTGGGTAAAAGAATGTGCATTAAGTTTTTAATTTCGTATGTTTTAGTTAGTTAAATATATCGAACACGAGTACTTTGAGTGTGTTTGTGGTTGCAGGTGTGCGGAGCTTAACTGAACTTATTTGGAACTAATTTGGAGTGTTTATGGATGGAAGAATCGATATTATACGAAAAGAGGTGATCGGGAGCTTAACCGGGCGATCAAGAATCAAAAGAAATGAGAAACAGAAAGTTGGAGCAGGGCAAGCCGTAGGCTACGCCTCCCATGTCGTAGCCTATGGCCTGATGGTGGCGCAAGGTAGTGAATGACTACGGCAGCCTGGCTGTAGGCTACGGCGACCCAACCGTAGAGTACAGTGGTCCGGATGTAGCTTAGGGCCGGGTTTGACGGAAAATGAGTTTTGGGTGTTTTTTATTCCACATTTAAGAGAAAAAACCCTCGGGTCGAAAGCATTCATTATTCACCAGTTTTGAGATACCTTGGAGGCCACCTTTCATCACCATAACACATCCTAATGAGATGATTGATCGATGAAATCGTTCCCCAACATCATAATCAAGAGAATGAAGATCGAGAGGCAAGGTTAAAGGTTTTATAACCATCTACAGGCATAGGGTTGAGTTGTATGTTAGGTTTTGATATTCTATTGTTTTAAATTTGGATTTGGTTAATCATTCGGTTGATCAATTCTCCGTGCTTGTTTGTGTGCTTAAACAGCTTTCAGTAATTGATTGCTTAATCTTTTGTCAGTTAATCTATTTGTGGTCATCAACAGTTAAGATTAAGTTCTTTCGTCATTGACCCATTTATCATTAACTGTATTATTTATTTTATGTTTCAAAACTTAGACCGATAATCAAATATATTTTCATTAACCGGTGTCAATTTTTAGGAATCAGCTATGACGTTCAACATAGCCAATCGTTAATTCTTTTGGTTTACATATTTTAACAAGAAATTGTCCAAAGAAGTTTATCAATTTTCTTTGGATTTTGGGTGTTTTTTATTCCATATTTAATAGAAAAAACCCTAGTGTTGAAAGTATTCATTATTCACTAGTTTTAGGAGACCTTGAAGGCCACCTTTCATCAGCATAACAAATCCTAATCGTAAGATTGATCCATGAAATCATTCACCAACATCATAATCAAGAGAATGAAGATCGAGACGCAATGCTAAAGGCTTCATAACCATCACCGGGCGCAGGGTTGAGTTGTATGTTAGGTTTTGATATTCTATAGTTTTGACATTGGATTTGGATTTGGATTTGGTTGATCAATTCTCCATGCTTGTTTGTGTGCTTAAACGGTTTTCAGTAATCGATTGCTTAATATTTTGTCAACTAATCGATTTGTGGTCATCAACAGTTAGGATTAAGTTCTTTCGTCATTGACCCGTTTATCATTAACCATACTACTGATTTTGTGTTTCAAAAATTAAAACCGATAATCAAATAGATTTTTATTAAGCTGTGTCAATTGTTCGGATTCAGTTATAACGTTCAACATAGCCAATCATTAAGTCTTTTGGTTTACATATTTTAACAAGAAATTGTCAAAAGAAGTTTATCAATTTTCAAAATTGCTTCGAAACCCGAACCCTAGAGTTTGGTTATTTTCATATTATTGTTTACAAACTACTCATTTAAACCGCTTGACATCGTCTGTCCATTATAATTACTTCATAATAAAATTTGAGTTTCACTTGCACTTTCCACTGATTCCCTGTGGATTCGACACCTTACTTGCCCTTGCTAGTAAAAGTATTTTATAAATGTTTATGACTGACCTTTCGACCTCGATCAGTGCTCACGACAGAGTCATATAACGGATTTCACTCGTCAATAACATCGGCAAAATCACTCATTATCGACCAGACAATTATTTACATATGTGAAAACATTCAACCTAAGATTATGGTTACTAAATACCATGTAAAACATACGACTTCTGCAATTAATGTTGGCATTTGCGGTAGCCAAAAACGGCCTATCGAGTATAACCGTGGGCTGTCTGGTCCTCTCACCCAAAACATAGACAACGACCAGAAAGTCATATGGGAAATAAAAGTCTTCCACATTAACAATCACATCATTCAATATCCCTCGGAGAAGTTTCGGTGTTTGGTCAGCTAGAACAACCGTGGTAGCGGCTGCCCGAAGTGGACCGAAGTGATACTGATCGTAAAGACTTTCTGGGAAGATACTAATACTAGCTACAAGATCTAGAGGTTCCAGTGTCATTATAAAACTGCCCACTTGAATGGGTGTAATAGGCTCTCCTAGATCTTGTAACTTAGGTGGAAGTGCACCCGAAAGGTTTGCACTCACATTATCGGTAAAATCAATCTGTATTGGAACTTTTTGATTCCTTCTTTGTGTGCACAACTCTTTCAAGTACTTATGCGTATGCGGGAATTTGTCTTCTGGCATCTAATAGGGGAATATTAATTTTAACCTATATAAAAGTTTCCCACATTTCTCTCATTGTGAGCCCCGTTTAGTTGCCATCTTCGCCTTAGATGGCGCCAACAATGCATCGGGATAGGGGCGGTTTTCACCTTCTCCTTGTCCTTAGAATCGGTGTTGCCATCTTTCAAAACCGGTTTGTTAATTTTATTTTCACTTTTATTAGGTTCAGTTAAAGTAACCGGTTCTGGTTCGTCATCACTGATGACGATTTCATCAACTTCTTACACCCCCCAACCAAGGTACTCACTTGGTTCAAGTGTTTCTTTGAGCTCGAATTGTAATGGTCTGGGTTCACCTTGGTGTCACTGGGTAGCTGACGTGCACTTTGTTGCACATTTTCCTTGTATTTGGCGAGCTGGCGAATCTGATTTGACATCGTTTCTAAAAATTTGTCTCGTAACTTGAACTGCTTCTGAGTATCCTTCTAATTAGTTGTCACTACTTTCAGAACGTGCTTGAACTCATATAAATTACCCAAGGTCCCTTTCTGTTGGTCCTGATTCTCGCCACCTAATGAACTACCACCCCTAATGCAGTCTCTACTATATCCCCGAACACTGTTCTGATTTATGAACCATGTTGTCGGTAACTACCCCACAGTCGGTTTTGGTTCGAACCCCAAAAATTCGGATTTAACTGAGTAGCCGTATTCCCGTATCTAAAGTTCGGGTGGTTACTCACGCCCGAGTGATAGGTGTTTGAATTAAATCCTTAGCCTTTGGACTCCCCATAAGCATAATTAACTTCCTCATCGGGATCTTCCTCATCATCATCAAGCTCGAGGAAGTGTTCTGCCTTATACGCGAGTTCACCACAGTCCTCATAATACGGGAATTTCAACCCGACTTTACCGACCTCTTTCTTCTTATATTTTTTGTACACCACCAACTCGCGCTTGACGGGTGGTCTATTGGACAACCCTTGAGTGATACAAGACATTTAATAATCATACATATAATAGGTATATTATATGGAATTGGATGACTGCGTTTATATGGTTATTTCAGGTACAAAAGACATAAAGGAAGTGAATTGGTGTGCTAAAAGGAAGCTAGTTGAAAGGAGGAAGTCGGGCAATCGAAAATGGCAAAAGAACAAGAAAATAAGGTGGCTAAGGTGGAAGCCACTGTAGCTTACGGTACCCACCATAAGCTACGGTACGGGCTGAACGATTTTGTCTGCCGTAAGACCGACTTTGTTTGCCATAGCCATTGTGAAAGCCACCGTAAGCTACGGTGACGACCGTAGCTTACAGTGGGCCTGACGCGGAATGTTTTAACAACTTTTATAACTCGTATTTTGGACAACTTTTAACATTCTTATCATTATCTTACAATTGAGGACGACCTAGGGGCGAATTTCAGGTGCCATAAATCAATTATGAGTTGTGTAACCATTAAACACTTGTTTTTGGTTCGTATGATTAGTATAATCAAAGGGATGATGAACCGAATGATGATCGACTAATTTCCTTTGTGTTCTCTCCCGAATTGTAAGGTTCGCCATTGAATGTTTGTTAATTAGTTATGTTATTTGTGGGATAGTAGTTTGATCATATGATTATATTGCTATGGTGATTGTGAGTTTGATTATAATTGTTAGTATAGTTTAATTCATGTTCTTGACCATCAGTTCTTGGTGCCATTGGCAATCGAGATTTATTGGAAGGGAATTAGGGTTGGCTATATGAAAATGATTATCGGGTGACAACCTTGTGTCATTGCAATCATGTACTTAGTCCCTTTTATCACAATCAAACATATACTCACGAACTATGTCTATGTAGTTCGTCCCAAAAGTGAAAGTTAATATTTGTTGGTGCATAATGCCAATAGTTCAGTATCTCGTGTTAATTTGTGTCTGTAATCGTTTACATTGTTCATATTGTGTTGAACTAGTTCTTTTATGTTCGCTTTATGTTTCAGCGAACTTGGGTTGGAGAACTTCGCCTAGTATGTTAGGCGAAGTTGTCGTGTTATTTAAACCCTAACTTCGGCTCGTTTGTACAACTTTTGAACGGCTGGCTTTTGGTGACTCGTTGTGTCACATGTTTGTTCTTTGGTTATTACCCTTTGCAATATAACAAGTATTCTCATATATACTAGTGCGTTTGTTTATCTTTAACGTGTTCATCGTCTTAGCACTCGTATCGTATACGTAGGGGATTCCGCACCCTCGTGTTACGAGATACTCCTGTGTAGTTGCTCGTGATTACGAGATACTCCTGTGTAGTTGCTCCTGTTTATCTTTACGAGATACTCCTGCGGGATTATCACACGTGTGTTACGATTGTTCCGTTAGACTATTCACGGAACCATTTTACGTTGAGATACCCCTCTTTTGTCAGTTTCTCTACGATACTCATCAATTGACCTTCCCATCACCCTCGCAACCTTCAATTACAGCCGTGTCAAACTTGCAAAAACCATCCGTTCTTCTGGCGAAGTTGTCAAACCCAAACTAGAGTTTTTCAGCGTAGATATAGGTTTTAGGCGAAGTTGGTGGATAAGCAAAGTTTAAGGATAGCGAAGTTAGTAGCTGCGAACTTAGTAAGTGTGCGAAGTTATCATCTAGCGAAGTTGGTAGCATCGAAGTTGTTCCATAGCGAAGTTAAAATTACTTCGCTAAACACTGTTCACATAACACTATTTTGATTCTAGGTCTCGTTTTGTTCAAGTATGACTTCGATAAATATCACCGAACTGGTAAAGATGGAAGTTGAAGCTGGCTCGACAACTAAAGCTCCAAAACTTCTGAAAGGAACTGAGTTTGTTGCATGGAAAGATAGGTTTGAACAATATGTGAAGTATCAAGATGCAAAGATGTGGGTCTGCATTCAAGATGGGTACATTCCACCAACCATTGAGTTTGAAGGTCGTGAACAGATTAAGAAGTACCGTAAGATGGAGGATGATGAAAAGAAAATGTATGAAGCAGAAAGTAAAGCACATGCAGCCATAACTATGGCACTTCCTCAAGAGATTCTACATACTTTCAAGAAGTACAAAACTGCTTGAGAATTGTGGGAAACACTTGAGAATCGCTATGAAGGAAATGTTGGGATTCGTACCTTTAAGATGAAGCTGCTGAAAACTCAAATCTCAGTATTCAAGTGTCTGAAAAATGAATCACTTGATGATATCATCACACGATATTATCACCTGATGACCGAGTTGAATAACTACTCCATTGAATACAAGAAGGAAGTGATAGTGGAAAAACTTCTCGATGCTCTCCCACCAAAATGGGAGATGTACACAGTTCTGATGACGGAAGATAAATATTTTGAGAAAATTGACTTAGAGACGGTGGTTAATAAGTTACGTAATTTTGAACTTAACATGGCTCGAAAGGAGACGTCTACTGATCAGGTTCAGGATCCGGGAATGTATTGTGCTAAAGTTTCTCCAAGCTCAAGTTCAAAAACAGAATCGACTGCCTACTACACAAGGGGGACCCAAACTCCACTCAAGATGTTCATGTGGTACTAAATATGGATGGTGATGTATGTTTTGTAGCGGGTGGAACTAGTTCCTCAAAATCTCAGTCCTCAGCTGGTAATTTCTCAAACAGTACACCTAGTAAGAATTCCACACAGATGCCGATGAGTGTGAAATCAGCTGAACAACAATTTTCTCTCTATGCCTCTTTCATTGCCTCTTATGAGAATTACATCAAAGGAAAAATAGTCGACCCTGCAACCTTTGATGAGGACTATGATCAGATCAACGCTGATGATCTGGAAGAAATGGATCTGCAGTGGCAGATGGCTATGATAGTAAGAAGGGTAAAGAGATTTATGAAGAAAACTGGTAGAAAGTTTGTTGGAGAATGACCGGGGTTCGACAAGTCAAAGGTTCGTTGTTATAACTGTCAACAAAATGGTCACTTTGCTAAAGAGTATACAAATGAGAGAGTGGAACGAAGTCAGAACAGGCATGCTCAACAAAATGGAAATGGAAGTGAAAACAAAGCCATGGTATCTCAGCAGAACGGTGGATACAACTGGAATATACAAGTTGAGGAGATGTTCTAACAGGCAAATCTGGTAAATATCGAAACTGGAAGATGTGACAAAGAGACGGGGGAGGATCAAGCATACATGGCAGAAGTGAGCAATCAACTCTCAAAGGTATGTTTTGAATCTCATTGTGAACAATGTGAAAAACTGTCGGATCAATTAAAAGCATTAACTGATCAGTTTGTTAGTTTGGACACTGAATTTAAAATTTTAAAAGAAGAACATCACTATTCTAATACTAAAAAAAAAATAGCTACTCGGTAAAAATAAAATCTAGTGAAAAAGACATTAGAAGTCTTAAAGCCATCCTAGCTGAAAAAATACAAGTGGTTGATCTTAGCTATGAAGTGTTAGAAGAAAAGACCAAACTAATAGCTGAAAAGGATAAACAGATTGCTGATTACCACATAAAAGTGGTGGAACTGAACAGGAAAATTGAAAAATTTAGAAATTCTTCTACGATGCTTGATCATATTCTAAGTGTTCAACGTTCCCCGGTTAACAAAGGGGGAATTGGATTCACCGAATTCCCACCACCATATAATAATAACTATACTTATAATCCTAGTAATCAGCAATCCGTGAATGTTGAAATTAGTTAGACAGTTCCAATAAAAGTTTCTGCTAAATAATCTAAAGTTAATGAGAGTGAAGCGAGTCAGACAAGTTCTAATGTCACAAGTTCTATCTCATCAAATTCGGACAAATCGTCTGAATCGGGTGAGATAAAAGAAGAGGTCGTGTTACTAAAACGAGGGGAGGACTATAAGTTTGATGAAAAGAAATCTTCTTTAAATCCGTTTGTTCCACCGTATGTGAGGCAAACTGATAGTAACACAACCTCATCATCTACAACAACTTTTGAGATGAATGTTCAAAACAACAAGAATAGTTTGAACACAAGTTGTTTTAGATGCAACAGGATATGACACTTTGTCAATGAATGTCCTCTGAAACAGAGGAAATCTAGAAATATGAGGCCAACCGAAACTGAGAATAAAACAAATACTAAATATGATGCTGGTAAGAATGCTAACACATCAAATTTCAACCATTGGACTAATCCAAGATTTCAAAGAAACCAGTCTCGTTTTTTCCTAGTGAATCACCAAACCAACAATTATAATTCCATTAATGCTAGAAATTCACGAAGGTTTGGATGGCCTCATAGCCAGTCCATCTAGAAATTTTCCTTTCAGAACTTATAGAAACACTCCTCAAAATAACATTGGGCAACGAAGGTACAGGATGTCGGATAACAGGTTTAATCAACCCAAGACCAGAAGGTCTTGGGTCCCCAGATTTTAATCTATTTTTTTAATTGTGCAGGAACAGTCGAGCAGGGCTGCAAACAATATGTGGGTCGTTGACAGTGACTGTTCCCGGGACATGACTAGTAACAAGAAATTGTTACGTGATTGGAAGACTGTTCAAGGAGGAAGGGTTAGTTTTGCAGGAGAGAGTGGAGGAAGAATTACTGGTATTGGTACTGTGACAAATGGGAGAATAAAGTTGGAAAAGGTTAATTTTGTGGAAGAGTTAAAGCACAACCTCTTGAGTGTCTCTCAGATCCGTGACAAAGAATACACCGTTCATTTTACAAAAGATGAGGCACTCGTGCTTTATCTTGGGTTCAAGATACCTGAAACCTGGATCGTGATGAAGGCTCCAAGAGAAAAGAACACATATGTTATTGACATGAGATCAACCGAGATGGCGACAGAAGAGTCATATCTTCTGTCAAAATCAACAGAATTTGAGTCAGAGTTGTGTCTCATGCAAGAAAGGAAAACATCACAAGAATGGGCTGGTACTTGGGGTTCCATTGAAGAACTTCAATTTTGAAGACCAATGTGTGTCATGCAAGAAAGGAAAACATCACAAGAAACCACATCACTCCAAGAAGGTTAACTCAATTGTCAGCACCTTGGACTTGCTTCACATGGATCTTTTTGGTCCCGTGAATGTAAAAAGTCTAGGAGGAACGTCATACTGCTTGGTGGTGACTGATGATTACTCGCGGTACTCTTGGGTCTATTTTATGAAGGCTAAAGATGAAACAGTTCAGCTGGTAATTAACTTGATTACCAAGGTGGAAAATATTGTTGGGAGAAAGGTTAAGTTCATCAGAAGTGATAATAGTACAGAGTTCAAGAACTATCAGATGGAGATGTTTTGTTTGTAGAAAGGGATAGAACATCAGTACAGCGCCCCATATACTCCGCAACAAAATGGAGTAGCTGAAAGGAAGAATAGAATTCTAATCGAAGGAGGCAGGACCATGATGCTAAACTTCTCGTGGTGTTCTGGGCTGAGGCTGTTGCTACAGCCGGCTATATCCTTAATCGTGTTTTAACTGTTAAAAGATTAAATAAAATCTGTTATTAACTTATGCATGGTAGAAAGCCAAATTTGAAAGGTCTTGAACCTTTCGGGTCCCCATGTTCGATATTAAAGACTAACTCTAAATTTGGTGAGAAAGCTGACGAAGGTATCTTAGTTGGCTATGTTGTTGGGACACCCAACATAAGAGTCTTTAATTTATCAAACAGCAAGGTTGAGGTGGTCTGTAACACTGACATTACTAGTTACAAGTCACCAAGGCCTAGTATGGGACCAGTAGAGGCTTTCGACTATGATAAGCTATTCAAATCTTTTAATGTGCCTTACTTGGATTTTGCAGATATAGATGAAAAAATGGTCACACAGATGTTGTTAGACAAACAGGAGGCCATTGTACAACGTCAGCAATATAATTGAAATCAACCAACCTCGTCAAGTGCGGTTGAAACTCCAGTTGTCTCGAATGAAGATGAATTCTACAATCCATTTCACACTCAGCATCACTCTGATAACTCTCTTCAAATCTTGAGAATGATCTGGAAGTTGGTCCGGTACAAACTACCAAAATTCATAAGAATCATCCTTTGAAAAATGTGATCGGTATTCCTTCTGATGGTGTACGTACCAGAAGAAGTTTGGATGAAAACACATGTGTGTATGCAAGCATTAAAGACACGGGTATTTTAAATGAATACTTGTACGCCTGCTTCATCAGTCAGATAGAACCAAAGAATTATCAAATGGCACTAAAGGATAGCTCGTGGGTTGAAGCCATGCAGGAAGAACTGGCACAGTTTGAAAAGATGGAAGTATGACAATTAGTTGAAAAACCATAAGATGTGAACGCTATCGGTACAAAGTGGGTATTCAAGTGTAAGAGATATGAGAACGGGGTAATCATTCGCAACAAGGCAAGATTGGTAGTCAAAGGGTTTAATCAACATGAAGGAATTGATTACAACGAAGTGTTTGCTCTGTGGCAAGATTGGAGGCAATTCGACTGTTTCTGGCATTTGCTGCACACAAAGAGATGAAAGTGTTCCAGTTGGATGTGAAGAGTGTGTTTGTTAATGGAAAAGTCTATGAGGTGGTATATGTCGAACAACCTCCGGTTTCCCTGACCCAGATTTTCCTGATCATGTGTACAAACTGAGCAAAGCATTATATGGGCTACATCAGGCACCACGAGCCTGGTATGCAACTTTGTTAGATTACTTGCTAGAGAATGGGTTTGAGAGAGGGAAGATCGACAGTACTTTGTTTGTAAAATAGAAAGGGGGTGATATTCTACTCGTTCAGGTTTTTGTGGACGATATTATCTTTGCTGCCTCAAGAGTTTCTATGTGTCAGGAGTTTGAAGCAGTCATGAAGAAAAGGTTTGTGATGAGCGCCATGGGCGAATTAACTTTCTTTTTGGGATTACAGGTAGATCAGAAGAAAGATGGCTTGTTCATTCATCAAACTAAGTATGTCCATGATGTGCCGAAGCGCTTTAAGATGGATGATAGTACCCCGTTTGACACTCCAATCTGCGTCAACCACAAACTGAGTGCTGATTCCGACAGTGATGAAGATATGGATCCCACTCGGTATCGGGAAATCATAGGTTCTTTGATGTATCTAACTTCTTCTAGACCTAACATTATGTTTGCAGTTTGTCTTTGTGCTTGTTTTCAGGCAAACCCAAAGGAATCACACATGAAGGGAGTGAAAAGAATCTTGCGGTATCTTAAAGGACAGCCTAAGTTGGGACTCTGGTACTCGAAAGAGGGAGAACTGGATCTAGTAGCATACACCGACTCTGACTATGGAGGATGCAATCAGAATAGGAAGTCGACAATTGGTGGATGTCAATTTCTTGGAGGAAGATTGGCGCCGTGGCAATGCAAGAAGCAGGCCTCTGTAGCCATATCCACCTACGAAGCAGAATACATGGCAGCATCTAACTGCTGCTCACAGGTTTTATGGATACAACAGCAAATGCGCGATTATGTTCTGAATTTCACAAAAACTCCTATTTGCATTGATAACACTGCCGCAATCTCAGTAACTAACAATACTGTTAAACACAGTAAAACTAAACATATTGACATTCGTCATCATTTTATACGGGATTGTGCTGAGAAGAAATTAATTATGCTTGAAAAGGTTGATTCATTGGATAATTTTGCCGATCTTTTTACAAAAGCGTTTGACCGATCCCGTTTTCAAAACCTTGTTGAGCTTAATGGGATGATCAATCCCGAGTAACCTTGTTTTCTTTTTATATTATAAAAAACATCACTATCGCTTAAAATTATGTCAGTTACTCAAGTTAGAAGGACATATTCCTTGAATATGTTTGGTCATTACATCTACGTGTAGACTATAAGGATAGCCATTAGCCACGTGACTGAAAGAGACCGGGGCGGTTTATGATGGGTTTTTATTCTTTCGCTTAAAGTTAGTCGTTCATACTTAGTTGAAGGGACACATACTCGTATGTGATCGATCCGGATGATCCACTAGATCTTCAGGATAGCCGTTTACCTAAATATTTTGACTTGATCGGGGCGTCTGAATTTAAAATGTTTTTTTTGGGAAATGATATAACTTTTCAGTCTATAACTTCGCAAGAAGTTTCAATATTGGTGTTAAAATGAAAATTGATCCAACCTTGGAAAGTTATAGATAAACTGATTTTGTGTGCTTAACCGGTGAAGTAATTAGGTCTAAAAGACTCTAGAACAGTCATTGTATTTTATGGTAGCTTTCTATGGTGCGTAAAAGTAGATGTGATGCAAACTAAATCTTCTCGATTTACTGTGGAGAGTCATTTTGAGCTGTGCATGTCTCCACATACATCTCTCCGAATGATAGGCAGAAAAGTGATTACCTCGTCATACACGAGCCCGTAAGTGTTCTGATTCCCGTGAAGATAGTGTTATGTATCTGCAGTGATCCAGATTAGGGACTTGCAGTTGTATTAGACTTGCAGTTGTATTATTGTCAAAAAAAAAAAATTCTTATCCTTAAGCCTTATGATGATTATCTGGTTACAAATATCAAGAAAGAGGCTAGAATGCATATTTCAAAGTATAAGAAAGTTTGGGAAGACGAATCGGAAAGTCGACATGTGAATATCGATGGATCAGACACTACGGGTCGAAGTCAACTCGGAGTGACCCGGGGAAAGCCAAATACGCCTTGAGAATAGATAGGAGGCATCACAATCTCTCATGTGATGTCCATCTAAATTTTGAGCTTAATTGAACCTAATCCGTATCACAGAAGCGATGAAAACCGTACTAAGTTTTATACCTGCCTACAACCTGTTTCTCTATGTCATAATACCGCTGAACATGGATCTGTGACAGCCTCTTAATCAGTATGATTCCTGTTCGGATCTTTTCTAAAGACATGCTAGGTTTCTGCAAGACTAAAATTTGATCCTGTCCTTTTAGTTAACTTATGTTATGTCTGTTGTTTTCTGGTTTCAATCTAGGTTACTTTTTTTTTATCGTCTTATCTTTCTTTATTATTATCTTTATTATCTTCACTGAGGGAGAAATTAATTTAAAGGAGAAGTTGACCATGGGTTGACCATGGGCTAAGTTGGGTAAATGGCGAAGTTAGATTAACTCCGCCCCTGGGTTTTCCAAAACTATATAAATGGAAAATGCGGTCAAACTAGGTCAAACTCTTCTTCACTAAACCCTTGGCGAACTTATCATTTGAATCAAACCTCTCGTTATTCCTCCTTTGTTTGCTATCGAGGTTCGTTGGTCCTTACTGAGTCATAATTTCTATAGATTGTGTGATAAACTGGGCCATACTATCAGTTTTAATTCAGTTGTTTTGAAAACCCTTGAGAACTTTTTAATGATCGATTGGAGGTTGTGGTGATGTTAATTAGTGGTTTTATCTCTTAATCGCTATATAATATACGGAAGATCATCTTCGGATTGTTCCTCATTCAACCTATCTGAGTGTTTCAGATTCACAGTTTATGTGGCGAAGTTAATTAGCTACCCGCATAACTTCGCTGCATAAACTCCTGAATCTTGCATTATCTGTCTTACTTGTTACTGTATAACCTTGTGTGTAGTGATATACGTATCTATCTACCTTGCTTTTCCAGCGAAGTTTGTTTTTCAACTGAGCTTTATAACTTCGCTGCATCCACAACTTCGCCTAACTTATAGTCAGCGAAGTTGTAACCTGTTGCCATACGAGTCTGATTTAATTCGTTTATTTTACAGATATGGCTGCTGTGGCTGGTGCTGGTGGCACTGGTGGTGATGAAGGAGGAGGTGAAAAGAGACAGTTTTTCCCGGGACACAACATGTATATCACCTTGGATCCGGATGGTCGTGGAACTAATGACTTCCGTGAGATCATTACGTTTCTCATTCGCTCACGTATTTTTCATGCCATTACTACAACTCTTCCGATTGCACTACCAAATATTGAAGACTTTTGGAGAACCATTGAGTATGACTATAGGATTGAACCTCCAGTTATGCGTGCCACTGTCAATAGCCAAGTGGTACAGTTCTCGGCTGATCATATCAGGGAAGCGTTACAGCTCGGGGTTGAGACGATTGAAGACCGTACTGAGTTTCCAGCTTCGTTCAGAAATGGTGCGTTTCTTCGCATGGGATATTCGGGTCCGTTGTGGGACTCTCAGAGGAGAAAGGGGTTTTTGTTACATCAGTGGTGGTTCTTTATGCATGTAATGACTGTGTGCATGTCTGGTCGCAAAGCTGGTACAGATGGTATGGGTGCAACGATGCAATCTGCGATGACCGCGTTGACTTACAACAAACCTTACAGTTTCAGTCAGATGATTTTCTATGAGATCGATCGTCAGCGACGCGCAGTGGCTCGGGAAAGATTTTTGATGTACCCGAGATTCTTACAGATGATCCTCAATCATGTAGCTCCCAATCTGCCACAACGACATCCTATTTCTTATGTGTGGCAGTACAGGTGGTGATACTGTGGTGGTTGTAGATGATGAGGATGATTTGGGTAATGATGAGGATGAGTTAGTTGATGATGTGTTGACTGCTAGTGAGATTGAAAAAATTGGGGAACAGATTGACATTGAGAGTGAGTTAGAGGAAGGAGAGATAGTTGATAATGATGTTGAGCATGAAATTCCAAGTGTTGATGAAGTGAAGTTGGGTCAATATGATAATGTGATGGGTGAGACTGAGTGGGAAGAGCAGCCAAGATGGAAAGAAGGCTGTGCTCAATGGTTCTTCAAGACAAAGAAGCCAATGGTACCGACAATGTTCAAGAAAAGTTACAATGTCAAGGGTTATGATGAGTCAAAGAAAGGTATCATTTGCTGGTTATATGATGAACAGTTGAACTTGTTTGTGATAAAGCGTTATGATGGGGTTCAGTATTGTGAGAAGGCATTAAGATCGCTCAACACCTTGTTTGAGTGTGAGGTAAAAGATTTAGCCTGGTTGAGATTGATAAACAGAAGTGATGATAAGTTTGCAAGGTGGGTAGGGAAGATTGTGTGGAACGGGGTATGCGGGTTGATGGTAAGCCCTGGATGGGAAGTTGGTTTGTTGAAGCCTCAGAAAGGGAAGTGATGAAAGTATTAAGGAGAAAAAGTTTGATTTATTGAAGCCTCAGAAAGGGAAGTTGGTTGAAGACAAGGAACGGGGTATGCGGGCTGATGGTAAGCCCTGGATGGTGATGAAATATAAGCCGATTCGATGTTTGAAAGAGGTTCCGATGAAACTAATGCCCAAGGATGTGTTGAAGGATCTCAAGTGGTGGTTTGTTGACTGCTAGACTGCTGAAGCCGTGATGGAAGATGAAGATGAACAGGAGATCCTAAGGGTGTATGATCCAATGCACTTGGTTAACTTGTCTCAAGTTGATGTGCATGTACTTAATGATAAGAAGATCTTCTAAATTCCTGCATGGAAAGACGAAGCAAAGAAGTACCAGAGGGTGGTCTCTGTCTGTGTGATACAGGGAGTTCATGCTTGAAGACGGTGGGTACGTGATTTTTAGATTACATGACACGAGAAAGATGTTAGAGATATGAAGCTACTGCCAAGGGGGTGTCTGTTGGTGCATAATGCCAATAGTTCAGTATCTCGTGTTTATTTGTGTCTGTAATCGTTTACATTGTTCATATTGTGTTGAACTAGTTCTTTTATGTTCGCTTTAGGTTTCAGCGAACTTGGGTTGAGCGAAGTTAGGACAACTTGGCCTAGTATGTTAGGTGAAGTTGTTGTGTTATTTAAACCCTAACTTCGGCTTGTTTGTACAACTTTTGAACGGCTGGCATTTGGTGACTCGTTGTGTAACGTGTTTGTTCTTTGGTTATTACCCTTTTCAATATAACAAGTATTCTCATATATACTCGTGTGTTTGTTTATCTTTAACGTGTTCATCGTCTTAGCACTAGTATTGTATACGTAGGGGATTCCGCACCCTCGTGTTACGAGATACTCGTATTGTAGATCCGGCTAGGAACCTACAATTGGAATCAAAGCCTTAGGCTCTTATGCTATGGTTCGAGATCTGCGTTTTGGTGTTTCTGGCCCGTTTCTGATCGATTTTTGGTCAGAACAACCGTTTTGACAAAGTTGTCGCTAAAATTTTAGGGTTTTGGCGAAGTTGTCGCTAAAATTTTAGAGTTTTGGCAAAGTTGACTTTTTGGCGAAGTTGACTGTTTTGGCAAAGTTGACTTTTTTGGCGAAGTTGACTTTGTTGGCGAAGTCGAATTTTTGGCGAAGTTGACTTTTTTGGCGAAGTTGACTTTTTGGCGAAGTTAAAAAATAAAAATTAAAAAAAAAATAAAAATTGTTTGGAGTTTTCGTCCAAATGGTCAGGCTTACACGATTATTGTGAGACCGAAAATGTTGTTCCAACAAAGAGAGACAATTGGTATCTCTTGGTCTTACGTGTGAACAAATACGGGTCAACTATGGATATGTAGTTGAGGTTGTGAATGGGATATTGATTGAAACTGGATATTGACACATATTTGGTTATTTGGGTGTTTTTGGGCCAAGAAATAATTGTTGTTCGAGGTTGACCAAATGAAGAAAGTAAAATTTTGTTCGGGTTTTCGTCATTACTGGATCGCGGTCAGAGCATATTATTTATGTTATTTTCAAGGCGTTCGAGAATTGGATCCTGAAAACGTGGGATACGAGCATCCGGGATGCTTATTTATTAAGGTGAAAATTTTGGAACAAGTTGGATTTAATCGAGAATTAAATTGTTTAAGCTCTCAACCTGAAAATGTGGGATACGAGTATCTGGGATACTTATTTATTAGGGGTGAGCTACTTAAATAAATTCATTCTCGGAAATAATAAGAAAGTTTTCGATCGTTATCCCTGGTAATTGAAGATGCTTCGGCTTTATCGGGAAACCCGTTATATATTTATGGTCATGTGTGTTAGATTCTACCAAGGTGGTTTTGTGATGAAACTGATCACTTGCTGTTGAGTAGTTAAAGATTGAACCTTATTTTACAAACCGATTATGGTTGAGACGACTGATTAGGTACCGGGATTGTCGCGAACAAAGATCTCAATCGAAGTAATCTGGAGGCGCTTACACTGAAGGGGAGATTTGATATGGAAGACATCAAGTGATTGGTAGATTTGTAAAGCTTCATGACAGATTCAGACACTGCTGGTTGATTGAGTCCTACCAGAAGAAGAACACAGAAGAGCAACGGAAAAGGGCAGTCTGTTGGTGCATTTTGTAACAGATAATCTTTTGTGTTTGTTAGAATTGAGAGCAACGGTCAAGGGGGAGTCTGTTGGTGCATTTTGTGACCATCGCTATGCAATTCTGACTAGATGGGACGTGTTGGTGAAGTTAGCACAACTTCACGTGTTGGTGAAGTTAGAACAACTTCACGTGTTGGTGAAGTTAGAACAACTTCACCATAGGCCCAAGCCCAAGCCCGCGAAGATATTAGTCTATATATGTGTGTGTAATGTTTAGGGTTTGGAGTTAGTTTTTGGTAGTGGTTGTGAGTTGATCAAGAAAGAGAGAGTATTTGTGAGAGAGAAACTGAGAGGGAGAGTCGCGTGGGACGGCCTGAGGTAGAGCTCACCTCGGGTCGGCCGTGTCTTTGTTTGGTCTTTCGGTATGTAATGTGTTGGTTTAATATATAAAGGATCTGCAGATTTGTTTTATCCCATTCGTGTGTTTGTTTGTGTGTAGTTGTGTTCTTCGTCTTCCAACACCAAAAACGAGTCTAGGAGGATTCCGCACTCCTAGACCTCATGCAAATCTCGTATCGATCACCATTGCACCGGGGACTTACAATATTATCAATCATAGAAAGCTGAAATCAGGAGAGAACATTCTTTTTATTGAATCAGTTAAACCTTATTTTTTATGTTTTTAGTTCTTGTTCAAAACAATCAACCAAATCAAATCTTTTAAGTTATTTATTTTCTACATTTTGTTTAATATAGTTAAATTTCAAAGAAACTCAGTAACACATTTTCCACAAACTCCCTGTGTTCGATACCCACTTACTGCTATCTAATTAGTTGTAACTGGTTTATTTTCCAGTGAGTCTTCGACTTCACGTCAAGTTTTGGCGCCGTTGCTGGGGAGTAGTGCGCAACGTGTGTTAACTTTTGTAGTTTTTGTTTCTTATTTCCGGGTTTACACTGGTTGTGTTAGTGTTCAGGTACTTACAGGTGTATGCATACTAGAGGCTCTAACAGGTCATCACCACTAGTCTTTGATCCCGAGATTGAATGAACTCTTAAACGAAACCGAGTGTTACTTCGGGAGAACAAACTTCTTGGTTTTCCGACTACATCGAACATCACAATGGAATCATCGGCTCCCACTACGGGGCAAACATTGCCAGCCACACCTCCACCGATTACCACTACCATACCTACTTCATCAAGTGAAGTAAAACCAACCTACACAACCGAGCCTATCAACACTCAATTCACTCACTCAATATCATCAACATCCACCTATTTCCAATCTTTTTCCTACTTTTGATCCATCATCATCCCAACAAAACCAACAACCAACGTTTCAACAACCACAATCAAGTTACCAATATCAACCACTACCTTTTATGCAATATTCATGAGCACAAGGTGACGGTTATAGTGATGGGTTTGACAGGGAGTTTGAGGGGTATGAAGTGGAAGGTTACTACACGGCGGTTTATGGAAGTCAAAGGGTGAATCAAGGGAACTTTTCCTATGCTCAAAGGCAACAAATGGAACCGATGCAATAATTAAATACACAAACACCACCGATTATTCAACAACATGGTCAACCACCACCGGTTATACAACAACAAGTTCCACTACAAGTTCATCCACAAGGGCAACCAAAATTTCTTCAATTTTCACCTCCAAGGCCCATGTATAAGCAAATGGGTTAACCAAGAGTACCAATGGGGGTACCAAGAAGGCATGCAAGAGAGATGGTAAGGGGAATTGAATCTCACTTTAAATTAGTCATCACTAATAATCCGTCCCCGGTGGTTATTCCTCAAAATCAACAAGGAAGAACATTTGAGGTTAAAACCAATTCACTCAAAAGTCTACCAAAGTATAAGGGTTTAGCAATGGAAGAACCTTACATTCACTTGGAGTTGTATGACTCCATTTGAAATACGATTGGAGGTCAATGTTTTTCATCGGATGAGGTTAAGTTGGTCATATATCAATTTTCTTTGAAAGATAAGGAGAAAAGATGGTTTTAGACATTGCCTTACGCATCATTTTATACTTGGGCCGAGATGCAAGAAAGATTTTTGGAAGAGTTTTACACGGCTCAAAAGACTAATGATGCAAGAAGAAGTTTGAGAACTTTCCAACAATAATCGGGTGAGATGTTTCATGAAGCATTTGAATGGCTTAATATGATCATCAAGAAATGTCCTCACCATGGTATTGCTCTTTGGGAATTGTTGAATGTTTTTAATGATGGGTTGAGCATGGAAGATGATCGGTATTTGAGGTTGATTACAAATGGTACATTTGGTACTAATTATGAACAAGATAATTCGGCTTTTTTGGAGCAAATGGTGGTCACATCAAAGAGAAAGGCTCAAACTGGAAGAATAGCAAGGCCGGAAATTGGAAGACCACAAGTACAGGCCGTGGAAGATGGAGGGGTACAAACCACTAATCAAGTAATTGATGTTTGTACAAATTCTAATGAGTTGGGTCATGCATCGGATGTGTGTACGGTGAGACAAGTACAAGTGGAGGAGGTGAATGCACTTCAAGTTCAAGGGGAGGTGGTCGAAACTATAACATGAATTCAAACACTTACCACCCCGGGTGGAGAAATCATCCAAACTTTCTCTCCGGAAATCCAGCTACTCAATCCAATCCGAATTTCCAAGGGAATCAGGGAAATTATGTTCCTCGCCAAAAATATAACAATCAAGGTAATTTTCATGGCGGGTACAATCAAGGGTTTCAAGGTCAAGGGGTTGGTGAAAAAGATGATTGGGCATTTTTGGTACTAATTAGAAACAAGATGATTGGGCATTTTTGGAGCAAATGGCGGTCACATCAAAGAAAAAGTCTCAAACCGGAATAAGAGCAAGGCTGACAATTGGAAGACCACAAGTACAGGTCGTGGAAGACGGAGGGGTACAAACCACTAATCAAGTAATTGATGCTTGTACGAATTCTAATGAGTTGGGTCATGCATTGGATGTGTGTACGGTGGGACAAGTACAAGTAGATGAGGTGGAAGCACTTCAAGTTCAAGGGGGAGGTGGTCGAAACTATAACATGAATTCAAAAACTTACCACCCCGGGTTGAGAAATCACCCAAACTTTCTCTATGGGAATACGGCTACTCATTCCAATCCGAATTTTCAAGGGAATCAAGGAAATTATGTTCCTCTCCAACAATATAAAAATCAAGGTAATTTTCATGCCGAAAATAATCAAAGGTTTCAAGGTCAAGGGGTGGTGGTCAAAGTTGGTCCTCGAGTCAAAGTTCATCAGGTGAGAATGAGGTCATGGACATGTTAAAGCTGATGCGACAAGACATGCAAAGGAGAAATCAACTTGATGAAGCTCGAATTCAAAAGGATGACGTCCGTGACAAAGCCACCCAATCATTGACTACCCAAATGGGTCAACTTACGACTAAAGTGGCGGGACTTAAAGAAAAACAAAGGCCAATTGTTAAGCGACACTAAGGTAAAACCTTCCCATAGCTCGTCATGTAATGTTCCTATTAACCATTTTAGTGTTTTGAGAAGTGGTAAATAGTATAAAACTGATTTATCACCGGGTTTGGTTGCTGTGGTTGTTGAGGATATAACGGGAAATGAAAGTGATGATGATGAGGCCTCACCCAAAATTGTTTCTAAAGACCCAACTTTTGAAAATGTAATTGATACGCTGGGTTTGGGTAATAATGTGAATGATAAAGGAAAGGGAGTGGGATTAAGTCAAGTCCCATTCCCCTCGGCTTTAGTTGACCCGGGTAAGAAGAATATCATTTCAAGACGGAGTCCTCAAAAAGAAGAAATGTGAGAAGTTTTTAAACAAGTAAAAGTGAATTTACCTCTACTTGAAGCAATCAAACAAGTTCCCGCATATGCAAAGTTTTTAAAAGAATTATGCACTCAAAAGAGGCAACAACATGTGCTAAACGGGTGGATTTAACCGAGCGGGTGAGTGCGGTTTTAAAAGGAGATCGTCATCCTAAGCTTCAAAATCCAGGAACGCCCTTAATTAATATTCAAGTTGACGATTTTCAAATGTCTAGGGCATTATTAGATCTTGGGGCCGGAGTGAGCATTCTCCCGGGGGGGTTTATATGACCAATACTCCTTTGGTCCTTTGAAACGTGTTAAGACCACGGTTGTATTGGCAGATTTGTCTCATAAACTTCCTCATAGGATCGTGCGGGATGTATTTGTGAAAGTAGAGGACTTTTACTATCCTGTAGACTTTTTAGTGTTAGATTATTCATCGGGTGACCCAAGTCAACAACAAAATGATATCTTGGGCCGACTATTTTTGAACACTTCCCATGCAATCATTGATTGTAGATTTGGTACTGTTGACGTGGCATTTGGTAATCGAAAAATCGCCTTAATGTTTTTACTAGTGTTGCTAATTATGTAAGTGGTGAAGAATGTTTTATGGCATATGCGGTAGCTCATTGTATTCCTCATGAATATGATGAGGATTATGTGGAAGCTTGTAATTGTGATGATTCTGAACAGATATACGTGTGTGCTTTGCGAATGGAGGAACAAAAACACGATGCTTTAGCTATGCAAGAGGGAAGACCGCCATGGACACATCAATTTGAGAGCTTTCCAGCAGAGATTAACTCAGACACAAAGCCATCCTTGGAGTGTCCACCAAAGGTTGAACTGACGTAAATTCCGAGCCATCTGAAGTATGCATTTTTAGGGGAGAATGAAACCCTTCCAGTTATCATTGCTTCTAACTTGGAGGAAGATCGAGAGTGGGCATTGGTGAAGGTTTTGGAAGCATATAAGGCAGCTACTGGATGGACACTTGCAGATTTAAAGGGTATTAGTCCTTCTATTATTATGCGTAAAATAATTACGGATGAGGAGGCTAAACCATAAAATAATTGTGGGAAGTGAGGAAAAAGGAGGTGATCAAGTGGTTGGATGTGGGAATCATTTATCCCATTTTAGAGAGTGCATGGGTGAGCCCAACACAGGTAGTGCCCAAGAAAGCCGGCATCCATGTAATAAAAGACGATTATGGTGGGCAATATGCCACCCGACCGGTAAACGGGTGGCGAGTGTGCATCGATTACAGAAAATTAAATACCGCCACCTCAAAAGATCATTTTCCTTTACCATTTATTGATCAAATTATTGAAAAACTTTCTGGTCAAAATTTTTTTTTGGATGGGTATTCGGGGTATAATCAAATTGTAATTCACCCCGATGACCAACACAAAACCACCTTCACTTGTCCATATGGTATTTTTGCCTTTAGGCAGATGCCATTTGGATTGTGTAATGCCCCGAACACTTTTCAAAGATGTATGATGAGTATTTCTCAGACATGGTCTGGGATTCACTTGAGGTTTTTATGGATGACTTTTCATCTTTTGGCTCAACTTTTGAGTTTTGTCTCAATGAGAAAAAGTTTTAAAATGATGTGTTGAGAAATACTTGGTTTTAAGTTGGGAGAAAAGTCATTTTATGGTGCAGGAGGGCATTGTGCTGGGTCATTTGGTTTCAAGTCGGGGGATGGAAGTTGATCAAGCAAAAATTAAAGTAATTTCATATTTGCCACCCCCTGAAAAATGTCAATGTAAGTCCCGAATCTGGATTACTACAATATGATATCAACTGAACGAGTATTGGTGTGGAATACCAACACTCGGTGATTCAAGAATACGAATAAGAATAAGTAAATTAACACACGAATGCTTCAAAACACACGTATATTATTGAATTCTTCGGGTTCTTAAGCACTTACAATACTTGAGAATAATAATAATGAACAACCTTTAACCCTATACATTACATCTATATATATAGAAAAACAACCAATAGGCCGGCCCAAACACCGAAATTCCACCTGTGTTCTCGGCTTACATATGTACCCATAAAACCAAAGCCCAATGACTAGAACTAAGTACAAACAAGCTCAAACCACAAAACTAGGCCCAACAATCTCCCCCTTGGTTTGTAACATTGTTTTTACTCTTCCTCCATGTAGTCAATATCTGCATCTTTCAGTCCTCCAGCCCAAAACTTGTTATTGATGATAGATGCCACCATTCTTGTGTATTCTTTGGCGGCTGTTTCAAAAATACCATCAGCAAAAATCTGATGCGTGCTGAGTGTCTTGATATCCTTCTCATGAAATTTCAACAGATCCTTAGGGTCAACAAAGCGGTATTGACCTTTTCCCTTTAGTAGTTTGACAACAGCTGTGGCAGTTACATGATTAAAGAACCAGAATCTCATGTTATACAATGTACCATCGGGAATGGCACCTGGTACGGGAATATAAGTAGCTTTCTTTGTAGGAGGCCACATCACATTTACCATAGTTTTCCCAGTTCGTGGATCCAAGACTCCTTTAGCTTTCTTCAGGAAAGATTCAGCGGTTGGCATATTTGGAAAGCCTTTATCAACTTGACGCTTGAGAAAGTTCCAGAAATCTGTGCCCCGTTTTTCGTGTGATGGATTTGAAAATGGAGCATTTATTAGGTCACTTAAATCAACTTTAGTCCAGGAATCAAAGTCTTTCATCTTTTTATAGTACTCCATTGTTCCTAACTTTCTCTTGACCCACCACATGTTCTTATCTGCATTAAAACCCCAGGATAGAACTCCAGATCGATCACCGTATTTTTCAGGGAACCCCTTTTGAAGTGTAACAACATATCTCTCTGGGTGATCTGAAGACACAACATTCTGATCTGAGTTCTTCATTAATAACAGCTTCTTCTTTCCCTTCTCAAGCAGTTTCTTCTTAATTCTGTTAGACTTTTCTTTTGTAACAGATGGTGCATCCAAGTAACGTTTCAAAAGAATCTGATTCTTCTTGTCGATTGACACCAATGTTATCATCTGAATAAGCATTAGAAACTTTGTCTTGATCAGTAGTGGGAGTTTGATATACCATATCTTCATTACTTTTGAACTCATCTCCAAACTTCTGAAATAGCTTTTGTTGGAGATCAAGATACAAAGCTGTCAAACCTCCCATACCGGACTGCAATTCTTTAATCTTGGAGTCTTTATCTGAATTACTGGCCTCAAGAACCACTCCTTTTCCTTTGTTCTGAATATAACTTTCCTGCATAGCAAGGATTTGAGCAACCTTTTCTGAAACACCTAACTAGACTGACCTTGATCAAAATGACCGGAAGACCCAGTGGGAATATCTGCAGTATCGGAGTGTGGAATATCTGTTTCAAAGTCAAAATCATCACCGAAATCACTGGACAACAGCTCCATAAATGTTGGCTCAGTAGTGGATGCAACTGGTTCAGTTTGCGATTCAGGAGCATGTGGTTCTGGTTGATCGCTATTTTGTTGAGGGCTGGTGGTTGATTCTGGTGCAGATGCGAGTGTTGGTGTTGGTGTAGCTATGGTTGTTTCGACTTCATGGACCAACTCGCTAGATCTCGAATCATCCTGTTTTCGTTTACGATGGATGAGATCAGCAGTTGGTTCTTCAACATAATCTTCCTCAATGTTTTCAGTAACTGTCAGAGGAGGCTTCCGAGCAGTTGACTGAAGTAGAGCTTTAGCAACTTCGAGGGCTTTCAATTTTTCATCATCTGTAAGAGTATTGGGCTGAGGTGCTCTTCTTCATCTTCTTCATTGTCGGAGATCTCAAATGTAGCAGCACGTGGTTGAGCGGGTACCACGTGTTCGTCGGCAACCTGAGCTATGACAGGCTCAGCTTCGGTCGCAGCGAAATGACCGAATTTTTCAAGTGGTTTCAATCCCTGGTAGGCCACTTTGGCTCCCTTTCTTGACTGCTTCATCAATCCAAAGGAATTGGGTCCCATGGACTTCATATCCAAGATCTCAACAGTTTTCACCAAGTCAGTGTAATGAGAATTAAAGATCATCTGGAAAAACCCTGGGTACATCAAAAACATCTCCTTCTTCTTTGCCCTGAGATTGCTCATCATTTCATTGAAGATGAACTTGGAATAGTTGTAATTCCAACCCATGATTAAAGCAGCAACGGCAGACATTTGGGTGTGACTGATCTCATCTGAGCCCCCCTTTCTTCCCGAGATCCATGTGAAGAACGTGTGCAATAGGTATCTCCGGTAGGGGTGAAACAGCTTCTTGATTGCTGGTGGATAAGTGCCTTCATACCCCATTCTAGTAATTACTTCAGTAACCTTGGCTGTAGAATACTCTATTGGGTAGTCGGGCTGATCCCCAAACAGAAGTACCTCTCTGATAATAGCTTCAGTAACAGTAACAGGCTTCATCTGTATCTTGGAGTCGATTGAAATCACTCCATTTGCCCCTTGAGAATTGATCTTTGTATTCTTCCAGAAATCAGTAACTATCTTCTTGCAAATGACAGGATTCTCACGAAGAGCATAAGAGATCCTGCAAGTATTGAGTCCAACAATCATCGACTTGAACTCCTAGTGAGCCAGTGGCGGGTCATATAGATGACCAGCTATATTATGAGTATCTACAAACTTTAACGGATTTTGATCTGCCACATCTGCACCAAACTTAACAAATTAGATAATAATTAAATTATCATGACATGGATCAACAATTTGTTCATAAATGGTAAAGATCTTTAGTTATTAGACAGAGAGAAGCCTAAATAAAAAAAACTCGTCAGATAGCCCAAAGTACATTAGACAGGTCCAAATTCACACCACTGTGAAGGTTTGGGCCCAATCTGTGAGAATTAGGCCCAACAGTATGGATCTCGGTCAAAAAGTTTGGTTCTCGGTCAAGACTTGGCCGAGAACGAAGTTTTCAGTCATGATAGGGGGTTTTCGGTCAGCATTTAACCGACTTGTTCTTGGTCAGCATTTAACTGAGAACAAGTGTTCTCGGTCAGCATTTAACCGAGAACAGGGGTTATCGGTCAAGGTTTGGCCGAGAACGACGTTTTCTGTCGTGATATAGGGTTCTCGGTCAACGAAAGTCAACCGAGAACTCTTTAACAGCTGTGAACAGAAAACCCCTTTGGATTCCACCTCGGGAAATGAGTAATCGCCTTTAACCCACCGAGATCCCTAAAACCTCCATTAAACCTTCAACATCTCACACATAATCAACCGAAAACTCGAATCACAAGTAATACGTACATCAAAGACGCAATAACTCATAACACCAATGGTCAGACCATCAAACTATCCATAATAACAGTTTATAACAACTCAACATTGAGCCTCAATAACATGTAAGTCTCATGTAGCCTAATCCGGTACCTGCTAGTCACAAACAATCTTGAATCTTTGATTAGTGAAAAGTTTTTTTTTTTTTTTTTTTTTTTTGATCTCGACAAGAAAAGATATAGAAGAGGATTTCGGCTAAGATGATTAGTGGGTTTGAAATTTGTGAAGTAATAAAATTAAAAAGGATGAAACCCTTAAAATATATATGCCAAACCCATCGGGCCGAATACTCTTTGTGGGCTCAAAGTAGGCCGAATACCCAAAAACCAGCCCAACGGACTCATGACCCATTAGATGATATCCAAATCTCTCAAAACCCAAGTTTAAGAAAAACACCATTGTTTATACAAACGTTTCGAGGAAAATAATTTCTAGGAAAAGCAAAATTAGACAGGACTAAACAAAACAAAAATAAAAAATAAAATTATCTTCACCAAAAAAAACAACTCCCTTTATATTTAACGTCGGGATCAAATTTCAGTTCTTCGTAAAGTTGCCGCCCTTTTACGGAAAGATCCGAACATGGAATCATATCGTTTAAGAGGCTGTCACAAGGATTCATGTTCAGCATTATTATGACTTCAAGAGACAGATTGATAGCGTGTATCCCATACTTAGTATGATCTTTCATTGCATCAGTGATATGATTAAGGTTCAGTTAGACATAAAGCTTAGATGGACATCACTCATGGACCTGTGATGCCTCCTATGTCTTTTCAAAGCGTATTTGGCTTCCCCCAAATCACCCCAATTTGACTCCAACCCCCTAGTTCTTGATCAAAATAATTGTTTATACAAAGCATGGCTTAAATTTAAGGTTGAACGTTGGACTTAGTGCCAGTAGACTGACAGGCCTTTCATTCGAGACATGACAGGACTTACTTGTGTGCCCCCGTCTCTGTAGTTCTAGTTTGAACCCTTGAAGCCTTGATAATGAGATAACCTTAATGGACATAAATTACTTCAATCACAATATTTTTTTTAATAATAATAATAGTAGCAATAGCTTGACTATACAATATTTTTGGTGATCAAGACACTAATGGGCTCGTGTATGTTTGGATAATTGGTTTTCTGCCTATCATTCTGAGAGATGTATCTGGAGACATGCACCTGTCTTCAAAATGACTCTCCACATCAAGTTTATCAAATTTAGTTTATATCACATTAACTTTTACGCATCGTGGAAAGTACCATACACAACAATGACTGTTCTAGAGCCTTTTAAGCTTAATAACTTCACCCGTTAGGCACATAGAAACAATTTATCTATCACTTTCCAAAGGTTGGATCAATTTCCATTTGAAAATTTTTTTAGCTTCTAAAAAACTATTAACTGAATAGTAATATCACTTCCCAGAGAGTTAAGTAAAACACGCATTAAGCATTCAGTCACCCCGGTCACTTTAAGCCTTCATGTTAATGGTTGTCCATTGTAACCACAAGTGGTTAATCGGACCAAACATGCATGAAAACACATGTCCTTCCAACTCAGAGTTACCGACATAATTTTAAGTAAAAGAACACGAAACATAAAAACATATCATAATCGCCCCGGGTGCTTTCAGTCGTTAGGTAAACGGCTATCCTGTGAAACTACAAGTAGAACACCGGACCAACCATATACAAGTATAGTCCTTCAAACTTGAGCAACCGACATAATTTTAAGCGAAAATGAATCTTGAAACAATCAATTTTTTTTTTAATAAAGAAGACAACACGCACACACTATTTATGTCTTTTTGATTTTTGTCCCCCTAAATTTGTGCAAAAATTAAACAAAACAAGTACAAATTTACTCCCAAAAAGACTCAATACTCGAAACGTAGCATTTTAAGAAAGCTCACAAGCACATTAAATTTTGATGTTCCGACCGGTTTTGTAAATTGGTCTGCCACGTTATTATCTGTGTGGACCTGTTCAAGATGAATCAATTTTCGATCGAAACAGTCACGAATAAAATGAATTTTAATATCGATGTGCTTGGTTTTGGAATTTTGGACTGGGTTTTTCACAATAGCAATGGCTGCATCATTATCACAGAAAATAGGAGTGTCAAGAAATTTCAAACCGTAATCCAGCAACTGATTTTTTATCCAGATAACCTGAGAGCATCAAGCGGATGCAGCAACATACTCTGCTTCTGCGGTCGAAGTTGACACTGTTTGTTGTTTCTTACACTGCCATGAAATGAGCCGATCTCCGAGAAACTGGCAGCCAGCTGACGTGGATATCCTGTCAATGTCATCTCCACCATAATTGCTATCAGCAAAAGCATAAAGATCAAATTCTGATTGTTTGGATACCAAAGACCTAACTTTGGTTGTCCCTTCAGATATCTAAAAATACGTTTAACAGCAATTAAATGAGAGAGTTTAGGATTAGCCTGGAAGCGAGCATATTGGCAGACAGCGAACATTATGTCGGGACGGCTGGCTGTGAGATAAATCAGAGACCCAATCATCGATCGATAGTATGTTTGATCTACGGGACTCCCTTCAGGATCAGACGACAATAGTGGTCTTTCTGCCATTGGAGTGTTAGCTCTCTTTGAATCTTGAAGTTCAAACTTAGCCAGCATATCTTCAACATATTTTCCTTGATGTAACAGAATTCCCGTTGGACTTTGCCGAACCTGTAACCCCATAAATGTTTTCATTTCACCCAACGAGCTCATCTCAAATCTTTTCTTCATAACGCCTTCAAATTCTTTGCACAAGTCAGCACTAGTGGAACCGAAGATGATGTCATCAACATAAATCTGGACCGTAATCAAATCCTTTCCGACTAATTTTCGGAAAAATGTTTGATCAATCGTTCCCTTTTTGTAGCCGTGGTCAAGTAGGTGTGCGGTCAGTGTAGCATACCACGCCCGTGGAGCCTGATGTAACCCGTACAGAGCCTTGTCTAACTTGTAAACATGATTTGGCTTCTTAGTGTCAACGAAACCCGGTGGCTGATCAACATAAATTTCTTCTTTGACCTCCCCGTACAAAAATGCGGTTTTAACGTCCATCTGATATACTGTGAATCCCATATACGACGCATATGCCAGAAAAATTGTAATTGCCTCAAGTCTAGCCACTGGAGCATAGACTTCTGTGTAATCTAACCCTTCAACCTGGTGAAACCCGTGAACTACCAGTCGAGCCTTATTACGAACAATAACCCCGGTGTCATCCTGCTTGTTCTTGAATACCCATCTTGTATCAAGAGCTTTCTTTCCTTCTGGCAGTTTAACCAATCTCCATACCTTCAACTTATCAAACTGATTCAGTTCTTCATGCAAAGCATCAACCCAACAAGGTTCTTGAAGGGCCATCTCAACATTCTTTGATTCAATCTGAGATATGAAACAGGAAAACATATAGTTGTTTATGTGTCCAGTCTGACTTCTGGTGGACACACCCGCGTCAATGGGGCCTATGATGTTCTCAATCAGGTGATTCTTTTGGATTCTTGAGGGAATCGAATGATCAGAAACATCACTGTTAGGTTGAAGATTAGTTACATTCTCCCCATAATCAGTAAGAGGATTTTTCCATCCAGACGTTGCTGTACTGTGAGAGTACGAGGTGCCAGCAACGTATTCATCTGGAATGGCGTCGGGAAATAGTGTGCTCCCGAATATCTGACAAACGGAACTCTCCCCCTTAACATTTGCAGTATTCTCATACGAGATTGGTTGTGAGTGATTGGTCTCTGAAGATTGGATGGGCTGATTATCGGTTGTGGTCGAAGCACTAGTCATCTCAATAACCTCATCATCCAGTGACGGAGAAATATGAGACAGTGAGTGAGAACTGTCTTGAGTGATCTCCACTGAGGAACCACCTTGAGAGTCCGTGATGATGACTGGAAACACATTAAACGTCTTGAAGAACTCATTGTAGTCGAATAACCAATCGGGACCGACACGGGCGTCAGTCTCATTTTCTTTTAGCCAACGAACTTCATAAGACTCTAGAATCTGCTTAGTTGACTTGTTGTAGACCCGATATGTTATATTTCCCCCCATATCCAACGAAGTAACACGCATCCGCTGTGGCCCCAAATTTAGGAGTGGTTTCTAGATTTAGTAATGTGCATGGACACCCGAAAGCTCTGAAATGCGTGACAGTGGGTTGATGACCATAAAAGATCTCATATGGAGTCTTCATCTTGGAGTTATTGATTATCACCCGGTTCTGAACTTAACACGCTGTATTGATGGCTTCTGCCCAGAAAAACAGAGGCAGTTTGGAGTCGCATAACATCGTTCGTGCTGCCTCAATTAAACTTCTGTTTCTTCTTTTAGCGACACCATTTTTTTGCGGTGTCCTCGGAGCGCTAAACTGACGAAGCACCCCCTTTTCTGAACAAAAATGATTCAGAACTGCATTCTTGAATTCCGTACCATTATCACACCAGATAACTTTCAGCTTTAAATTCAGTTGATTCTCCATTAATACCACAAACTTCTTGATCAGATCTGCAGTTTCAGTTTTATTTGACAAGAAAAATACCCAGGTAAAACGTGAGTAGTCATCAGTAATTACAAGACCGTAAGAACTACGAGACAAACTTAGAACATGGACGGGTCCAAAGAGGTCCATATGAAGTAACTGGAAAACTGATAAGATGGAATTAATTTACTTAGGCTTTTGAGATTTTCGATGATGTTTTCCCAAAGCGCAAGCCACACATTTTTCAACGGTTACAAAATCATTGATTGGTAAACCACGCACTAAATTTTTTTTAGCAAGACGGTTTAAATTTTTAATATTAGCATGACCAAGCCGACGATGCCAAAGCATCGCATTATGTTCTGACACTTTTGAAAACAAGCATGTTATTTTGTCAGGAACATTTTGGTTCATGTCTATCACATAAGCATTATCTTTTCGTTGTGATTAAACAAGAATCCATTCTTCTGGTATGATTATACCAGGTTTCAGAATCAAGCACTCATTTTTAATAAAATGAGTTGAGAAATCTTTGTCACAAATTTGCGACACGCTTAAAAGACTGTGCTTCAATTATGGAACAAAATTAACATTTTCAAACTTCAACACACCGTTACTTCCAGTACCCTTTTGAGTGATTTTTCCTTTCTCTCCTCCCGCAAAGGACACATACCCACCATTAAAAGTATGAATGTCGTGTAGCTAGGTGATGCCCCATGTCATGTGCCTGGAACAGCCACTATCAACATACCAAGGTCTGATGATATTCCTCCATAGTTGTTCCTGCATGAAGCGCGGGATTAATTAGATTTTGGTACCCAGTCCATGCTTACACTTGGTGACCCTGACTCATCTATGGTCGACACTGACTACCATGACATATCCTTTTGATCATCAAAAATAGAATGATTTGATGATTTTGCCGGAGATTTAGGCAATCATTTATGTCTGGAAGATTTGGAATTATAAGTACGAATGGTTGTCATGATCTCCGGTGCTTTAGACGTAGAATGATTAGATGAAACCGTTTTCTTCTCCTGTTTGGGTCTAGTGTTAGTGTTTATATGTGATTTTGAACTTGAAACACCCATACTAACCCTTCTTTTGATCATGTTGGGTTTGGTCTGATGAGGACTAAACCTGCCAGATTTGTTTCGATTCCAATCATCGTCAAAGGAACTAGCCGAATAATGTCTAAACCCTTTCCTATATGCATTATGTGGCACATATGGCATATTCCTTTGATAAAATCCGTAGTATGGAATGTACGGATGATGTGGACAATTTCTTGCAATATGACCAGGAGTGCCACAGTTAAAACATGTCTGACGTTTTATGAAAAATTCACTCTGGGCAACTCCTTGTCTGGACTGGTCGTGTGGACCAGTCTGTTTAAAATTTGCGAGAATTCACATTTTCCCTTTTGAACTTATCACCTTGTTTGTCATTAGAGCATCCCTCCTTGACAAACATAGGTGCAACATATTTTTCTGATTTTTTTGAAATATTTGAAATTTTGTTTTTATTAGAAATCACATTATTAGAATTTGAGGTTTCAACCGAATCAATCACACAAGTATCCTTGCTCTTTAAAACAGAGCCCACACAAACAGTCGGAATAACAGAATTCAAAACAGGAAGTTCTAAAGAAACATTATAAATTAAATTATTATCAAAATCAAAGCTAGGGTCATCATCCTCATCAGTCCACTCCTTCACAATTACTTTTTCTGCACATGAAGTAGACACGTTAGAATTGTTCATACTTGAGTTAGATGAACCAGTATTCGCAGAGCCGGTCCCATCACCCTTATCTTGTTTACCATATTTCATGTCCTTTATATTTTCTTTCTGTTCTTTAGTAACAGGAGTGGAGACATAATTGTGGTTGTATGGTTGGGGAACTTGACTGAATCCTATCCCCTCACCTTCATTTTCTTTCCACCACAGTTGATTTTCAATCATTGAGTTGACAACTTTACTGGAACCATCAAATTTCTTAAAATCAAGTTCAGCCTTTTCAAACTTGCTAGTCAAATTTAAAATTTCAGATTTGGCGGTTTCCAGTTTAGCAGTCAACTCAGCGATTTCTTGTTTAGCATCAAGATAGTGTCAGCTCTTAATACTAAAATTAGACTTAAGTTTCTTAATGTCTTTGTTGAGAGATTCAATTTTTTCCAAAAACCCTTTTTCATTTTTCTTAAGTTTAAAACTCTCTGAATTTATTCTTTCCATATCTCTAATTTGGCTGTCATTATGAAGTTGATACATCTCAATTTTCTCACTACAATTTAAATAACATGGTTGAAAACGTACCTCAAATGAATCCGGAGAAGTGAACCCCATGTATGCAAATTGGAGCTCCTTAACCTTCTCCTCAGCAGTGTTTTCCTCTTTAGATTCCTCAACTGTTGCGAAATTAGCAGTTTGATTTCCAATGTTCAGCGCAGCCATCTGACCTTCCCATGAGAACGTTTGAGCAACCATACCTCTTTCACCATTACCTGAACTACCTCCAGCTTCACCCGGAGCATTCCAAACTGGAACCAAATCCCTTTCCGTATTTGGATTAGTACATTCACGAGCAAAATGACCCGGCTCATGAAAATTGTAGCACCTGAGAGTTTCTTTGTTAAAACCCACCATTTGATTATTTGGCATGTTCCAGTTATTTCTACCCGTCCTCTTGGTAAATTTCTTTGCACGAAAGACTGCCATGGCAATTTGCCACGAGATGTCCATTTCTTCAACATCATCGGGATGAATTTGATCTAATTCAGCAGTAACCACCGGTTGAACCAAGTCTCCGGCCAGAAAAGCGTGATAGCAGTTCATAAAACCCGCCATTAGAGCGATATTTTCTTGAGTGTCCTTAGGTATGGAGAGAATCTGACTAGGGTTAAGACTAGAAGTGGTTTTAGCAAAATCATACGTAGACTGAGCAGATTTGGTGAAAAATAGTGGAGCTGGATTAGGTGAGTTTGATGACGATGATTGACCGAGGGTGGACGAAAACATCTGAAAAGTTCCATGTGGTTGTTGAGTGGGTTTGAACAGTGAGAAGCTATCTTGAGACATGAGGGCACTATTAGAAGCAACGTTATAACCAGCAGCACAATAAGAACTCGCATGATTTATTGTCCGTTATTTATCATCCATATCGCATGCTTTAATGGTGGAAATCATTTCAGTCATGCTCATTCTATTGAGATCTTTGGTCCTTTTGATAACTGCAACATTCATATCCCAATTTTTCGGCAGAGATTTCACTAGCTTGTTGTTAATTTTTGAGGTTTACAGAAAAATCCCAGCAGTTCTCATTTCAGTTACGAGGGATATAAACCTCTGAAGTTGAGATTCCAATGTCTCTCCCAGAACATGATTAAACATATTAAACTTTTGTCGCAACAAATCCTGGCGACTTCTCTTCATATCCTCATTACCCTCATAAACTTCTATCAATGCAGCCCACAACTCCTTTGCTGATTGGAGCTCTCTAAACTGGAGAGCAATCTCGGGTGAAAGTGCCATAGTTAGAGTAGATAAAGCATTCTCATCTTCTTCAACTTTTGCAAAGTCATCATCATCATATTGAGCAACAGGTTTCACAAGAACCTCAGTTGAACCAGCCCTTTGATAAGTAATCCTTTGAGGTCCCCTCACAATACTTCTCCAAATCTTTGAATCTTTCATTTTGGCATAATGTTTGAAACGGAATTTCCACTCACTAAAACCCTCGTGGGATAATAAACGTGGTATACGAGTAGCAGTGCCCATGATGGAGTCAAGTTCCTGGTGAAGTGACGAGTTGGTTGAATTACTGCCATTAGTTAATTGTGCAATTTTAAATTGGTTACTAATTAGATATTGTAAGTCCAATTAAAATTTAAGCCCAATAAGTTCAAGAGGAGCAGGACCAAAGCAGTAGACTGGACTGAGAACACTTATGTTGACCGAAAACACAGATTTTGACCTAGGGTTGACCGAAAACCGAATTGTTAACCAAATCTTTGGCCGAGAACACAAATGTTGACCAAAGCAAAACTCAGGAGTTGACCAAGGAAAAACAGAGAACCACTCTGGGCCAAGAACTATGAGTAGCCAAGAACAGATAATAATCCCAGCCGAGAACTACTCTTGGCCGAGAACTACGAGTTGCCGAGAACAGGTAATCACCGAACACACTGCTCAGCCGAGGACTAATGTTTTCACACCCAATGGTCAGCCAGGCTGTAACAAACTTCCAAAAAAAATGGGATTTGATTTAATTTCCAAATTAAGTCCAATCTTTACCCAAGATATATCAATCTTCTTCTCCGATCAAAATAACCACCGTAAAGGCTGTTCTCAAATCGTTGATATCACAATAACGAGCCTGAAAAGGTCTAAGGCTCTGATACCAATTGTAAGTCCTGAATATGGATCACTACAATATGATATCAACTAAACGAGTATTGGTGCGGAATACCAACACTCGGTGATTCAAGAATACGAATAAGAATAAGTAAATTAACACACGATTGCTTCAAAACACACGTATATTATTGAATGTGTCGGGTACTTAAGCACTTACAATACTTGGGAATAATAATAATGAACAACCTTTAACCTTATACATTACATCTATATATATAGGAAAACAACCAATAGGCCGGCCCAAACACCAAAAGCCCACCGAGAACACATGAGTGTTCTCAGTTTACATATGTACCCATAAAACCAAAGCCCAATGACTAGAACTAAGTACAAACAAGCTCAAACCACAAAACTAGGGCCAACAGTCAAAGGGGTGAGATCATTTTTGGGACATGTCGAATTCTATAGGAGATTCATTAAAGGTTTTAGTGTAATTTCAAAACCTTTATGTAATCTCTTATTGAAGGATGTCCCCTTTGAGTTTACTAATGAATGTTTGCAAGCTTTTGACAGTTCGAAAGAAAAGTTAGTGCAAGCACCCATTTTCAATCATCGGATTTGTCAAATCCTTTTGAAATTTTGTGTGATGCTAGTGATAGCACGGTTGGAGCGGTATTGGGTCAAAGGGTGAATAAAAAGTCGGTGGTAATTTATTATGCGACCAAAACTAAATCCGAGGCACAATTGAATTACACCACTACTGAAAAGGAGTTGCTTGCGGTGGTGTATGCCTTAAATAAGTTCTGCTCGTATATTTTGGGAAGTAAAGTTATGGTGTATTCGGATCATAGTGGTGTCCGATATTTGATGGAATAGAAAGACGCAAAACCGCGCTTGATTCGTTGGATGTTATTGCTACAAGAATTTGATCTTGAAATCCTTGACAAGAAAGGTTGTGAGAATGTACTGGCGGATCACTTGTCTCGTATTCCACTTGAAGGCGTTGATGACCCGATGGATATAAACAAACGGTTGCCCCTATGAACAATTGTTATCTTTGTCGACAGCACCGTGGTATGCCCATTTTGTAAATTGTTTAGACACTGGGTCTATTCCAAGTCATTGATTGAAGAAAAGAAGGCAACGGTTCATGGCCCAAGTGAAACAATATATTTGAGATGAACCGGACCCGTTCAAGATTGGTTCGGATCAAGTGATAAGGAGGTGTATTCCCGATTTCGAGGTGTTGAAGGTTTTGACTAATGCACACGCATCGGCGTGCGGGGGTCATTTTAGCGAACAAAATATGGGGGTACCAGTTGCTTCAATGTGGGTTTTATTGGCCCACCATTTTCAAGGATGCTAGTGAGTATGCCCGCCACTGTTTGAATTGCCAAAAGATGGGTAGGATCTTAAAGAGGGATGAAATGCCATTGCAACCAATTTTCATGATAGAGATTTTTGATGTATGGGGCATTGACTTTATGGGCTCGTTTTCAAACTCAAATGGATTTTTATATATTTTGGTAGGGGTGATTATGTGTCCAAGTAGGTAGAAGCAGTAGCTACGATAACTAATGATCATTCGGTTGTTTGCAAATTCGTTCAAGCAAACATTTTTGCTCGGTTTGGTATCATGCGGGTTATTATTAGTGATTGTGGGTCGGATTTTAAGAATTTCAATTTTGGGAAGCTCTTAAAGAGATACAATGTGAATCACCGAATCGCTACTCCTTATCATATGCAAATGAGTGGACTAGTTAAAGTGTCCAACCAACAAATTAAAGAAATCTTGATGAAAACGGTATGCGTCGAAGGGAAGGATTGGTCATCCAAGTTAGATGATGCATGTAACAACTCGGATCTTTCGAAAACTATATCTTTATTAAAACCTTACACATTTTAAAATTCGGGAAATTTTACCAAGAAATATCATGTTATTCGAGTAATTTAATTGTATTGATTAATATATATATATATATATATATATATATATATATATATATATAATAAATTATGATTATATTCAAAATTTTACCCTAAACCATACTTTTATCCCTTTATGCATCCACTTTCAAACTGCAGGGGTCTAGTTTTTAAATTTGATTATAACCCTTTTACATATCTGGGTAACCCAGATTCGATCCCCAAATCCATGCTCGTTTAACAACTCAAATCCAATAAGGTTGCTTTGGACCATAATATTCGTAGCAAACTTGGAAATCGAATCAAACAACGTGTTATACTTTCTATCTACGATCTAACCGTCAGTCCAATTATGTTAACTCAATCAAAAACGATCTGTTCTTACTTATTAACATTACCGACGTCAAGACGAACTTGTTATTCAAGAAATCATTCACAATAACTCAATTAAATTAGCAGATACTATCTACGAACCCTATCCGACTTAACCCCGCTATTTAATTGGATTAGTTTGGTAGTAAAGCTGTTCGTTTTTACCCTCACCACCGCCGGTCTGTTTTGATCTCGTTCACCATCTCCAGATCATCATTTAAGGTAGTTGTTTATATCATTAGGATCGGTTTTTTTCATGGAGATTAAAACCCCAAAGGTTAATTTTGATTTGCATTAGCAGATTTATCAATTTGATTGTTAGGGTTTCATAATCAAATCTGATTGAATCTATTACTGTTTTTAAATAAAGATTTCTCAATCTATTTGCATTAAGCTGGATAGCTCAGCTGGTTAACCATATGACTTATAGGGTAGCAGGTCGCGCGTTTGAGACCCTGCCACCCCGATTTTTTAGTTTATTTTGTTAATTATTTTTTAAAAATATCTATTAAGTATATAATTAATATTAATAATCAAATAAAACTATTTATTGAAAACCGACTTTATGATACTTGTTTAACTCTCATTTTCATTCGTGTGTGTGTGTTTGTGTATATATATATATATCAAGTAAACTATATAAATAAATATGTTTATAAAACTAAAGAAAAAATATAATATTTTCAAGATATGTTTTTATAATCAAACTAATTGTTTTATATAATAAATCTTTATATATAATATTATATTATTATAATGTTAATTTAATAATGGTTATCGAGTTTTCATAATCGATCTTGTACATTTACTTATCGTATCCGTACTTCCCCTTTCCTTTATAGGCTTTACCGTCAACGCGTGATTTCCCGCATTCTTAATATTCTCATTCACTTTTGTTCGTTTATTGAGGTGAGTACCACATTCCCCTATTTTACTTGTTTTCTCACGTTTTGGGGACATATGCGTAAATATATTTTCTCATATATAGTTATACACAAAACTGCAACTTTGTCTTATGTGTTAACAACTTATACCTTACTTGTTTATGTGCATATTTGCTTTGTATGCTACCGCATTCGGAGAGGTCCAACATAATCTCAGTCTAGTATGATCATACGCCAGTCGTTATAGCTTTGTGCTTCTCGACATCTCAGTTATACTTACTCATTTGGTTATTTTGTTATTCTCATATGACTTGTTGCAAATACATATTTTTATTTATACTTTGAACTGGTGTGTTGCTCACTCAACCTTGTGTTGACAAAACCATTCTATTTTCAAAGCATATGTAGGTATTCGTTTGATGTGAAGTACAAGATCACTTAAGGGTTTTATGCTTGAATAAAATTAACGAGAAAATAGTATTTATGATTGTTGATGTACTTTCATTTTGTTTGGATGTTGTATGAATATTTGTATTTATTTGAATTTATTTAATAGATATCGAAACTTTTAATAATTCATGATAGTAACCTTGAGAGCTGTGACAATCGTTATTTAGTTTGGTCGATTAAAACGCCGTATAACGCTCATTGGGCCGACAAACTTCATTGCATTGTTAATTCGTTAATTAGTTGAGACAATAAAATTTCCATGTAACGCTCATGGGCTATCCAACTCAGTTGCTTAGAATCGTTAGTTTCGTTGGGCCATTCAAATTGCCATGCAAAGCTCATGGGAGGCCAACACACAATTTATATTTCGTTGGTTTAATCTAAATTTAACTTAAACGAATAAATTTTAAATTGACTTAACTCCTTATGTATTCATCACACATTAAACTTATTGACTACATCATTTAACAACTATTTACGCAATGTACCCCTCTTCTATAATCTTTTACATTTAATCTTTGTGGTGCAAATCCCGCACTTTTTAAGACAACATTATTATTTTCACATAATTAAACATTTTACTATTCTTATGATTTCCCCAATTTATTCTTCATCTTATAAATCCTCATTTTTGATCCATATAGAATGTCGTCTCTAAGAAACCATCGTCGTCATCAACGTTCCTCTAGTTCTCATGATCGCCGCTTGGCTGCTAGAATCACAAAGGAATTTGCTGTTGCAATGCCCACAATCATCACTCAAATCCAAAAGCTCAACTCCAATGGATCTGCTACGTCGGCCGCATCGACCAATTCTGATTTTCGCAACTTCCTGAGCACTAAACCCCCACCCTTTCTTGGTGAGGAAAACGCCACCAAATTGCTGCAATGGTTTGAAGAGATGGAAAATAATTTCATCCACTATAAATGTCCGGACGCCAAACGGACTGAGTTTGCCTCGAGCAAGTTTGAGGGTCGAGCTGTCATCTAGTGGAGTGCCCTGAGGAATGACCAAGGGTCTAACTTGGTTGTATCCATGTCTTGGGAAGAACTTAAGGAGGTAATGAAGAAGGAGTTCTGCCCGGAACACGAACTACAAAGACTTGAGACTCAGTTTTGGGAACTCAAATAGGTTGGTGGGGAAAACTCTACCTGCTCGAACCGTTTCCGTGAACTTAGCCGAATCGTACCACACCTTGTAACCCCTGACAACCGCGGCATTCAGAAATACATACGCGGTTTACCAATCATTTTCCGTGATGCTGTGATGAGTCGTGATCCCTTAACCATCGGTGAGGCGATGGTCCTAGCTGCCTCTCTCACTGAAGTCATGTTAGGGATGGAACCTTGTCTCGCAAGGATTCCAAGCCTACTCCCGACAAGACTAAGACCGACTCCTCTTCTGATGCTGAAGATGAGACTAAGCCTTCCAACAACAATCACCGCAACAACAACCACCACAACAAACGTAAAGCCTATGCCGTTAACCAACCCAATAACGAACCTCCTCCTAACCAAACCAAACTACCCCAAACAAGAAGACTTACCTTGGTCCTCATCCCCTATATGCAAAGTGTAACTTTCATCACTCTCCCCAAACCCCTTGCCGACTTTGTACCCAATGCAACTTTTATGGTCACCTTGCTAACACTTGTCGTATCACGCCCAAGCCACCTCACGTGCTCCACCCGGTGCTCCTAATACTCGTGCTTGCTACCATTATGGAGATCCAAACCAACTTCGTAATATGTGCCCTCAACTTATCCATGCCCATCAAGCCCAAACCATGACTACACCCTACTACTTGACCCATGCTCACCAAATCCAAACTCAACCACCTCATGTCCTGCAAGCCCGTTCCATCGATCCAAGTCAACCTTACTTAACCCAACTCTATCAAGCTCCGCATCCGCAAGCTCAGGTGTACCAAGCCTACTATGCTCAAGCCCACCTATTCAAGCTATTCCAAGTCAATCTACCTCAACTGCTCCTACTCCAGCAACTCCTCATGGAGCTTCAAGTCAAGCCAATTAAGCTACTCAACGACCGTGAAGACCTTTACCGTTCCCTTTATCTATCTTGAATACTTTGTCTCTTTCTTAATTATTGTAACGCCTCTTTATGGCCTTGGATTATTTCTCATTTGAATAATTTATCTTTTATAATCTATCTTATGAATAAGGTTCCTTTTTGGTTCAATAGATTGTTCATTAAAGTTTACCTTTATCTTATTTATTTACCTTCATAAGTGATGTCTTCCTCAAATACTTATATTTTTGCGATGTCTTAATAAAATTCCACTACAACTTTTGGAATTATTTTATACATTAATTTAAAACTCCTTAAAAATTTTGTTCCCTCAAAAATCATGTTTTACTTAAACGTTTTGTAACCCAAAAAATGGGACGAGTCATGTGGACCATCCGACGATCTAAGTAATTATGGATGCATACATAATTACCAAAGTCCTCGCATGTAAATCATGATCCGAATAGTTGTGTGCCATAATAAAGAACCGGAAGTATTTGAGATAACGGTACGAATGCGAAGATGATAAGGATATGGTGGATACGCCGCTGGTACATCCTATATATAAGTGCCCTTATCGGATTATCATTTGGAGTGTTACTTCAACTATCTAAAGTTCTGTATTATGTATTTTTATTTAACGGTGTTGTTATGGTGTTCCTTAATTTCGGGACGAAATTCCCTAAAGTAGGGAGAGACTGTAACAACTCAGATCTTTCGAAAACTATATCTTTATTAAAACCCGACCCATTTTGAAATTTGGGAAATTTTACCAAGAAATATCACGTTATTCGAGTAATTTAATTGTATTGATTAATATATATATATATATATTTATATATTAACTTATGATTATATTCAAATTTTTACCCTAAACCATACTTTTATCCCTTTATGCATCCACTTTCAAACTACAAGGGTCTAGTTTGTAACTTTGATTATAACTCTTTTACATATCCGGGTAACCCAGATTCTATCCCCAAATCCATGCCCGTTTAACAAAGCCGGATCCAATTAGGTTTCCTTGGAGCATAATTTGATAGCAAACTTGGAAATCGAATCAAATAACGTGTTACACTTTCTATCTACGATCTAACCGACAGTCCAATTATGTTAATTCAATCAAAAACGATCTGTTCTTACTTATTAACATTACCGACGTCAAGACGAACTTGTTATTCAAGAAATCATTCACAATAACTCAATTAAATTAGCAGATACTATCTACAAACCCTATCCGACTTAACCCCGCTATTTAATTGGATTAGTTTGGTAGTAAAGCTGTTCGTTTTTACCGTCACCACCGCCGGTCTGTTTTGATCTCGTTCACCATCTCCAGATCATCTTTTAAGGTAATTGTTTATATCATTAGGATCGGTTATTCATGGAGTTCAAAAGCCCTAGGGTTAATTTTGATTTGCATTAGCGGATTTATCAATTTGATTGTTAGGGTTTCATAATCAAATCTGAATGAATCTGTTACTGTTTTTAAATAAAGATTTCTAAATCTATTTGTATTAAGCTGGATAGCTCAGCTGGTTAACCATATGACTTATAGGGGAGCAGGTCACGGGTTCGAGACCCTGCCACCCCAATTTTTCAGTTTATTTTGTTAATAATTTTTTTAAAATCTCTATCAAGTATATAATTAATATTAATAATCAAATAAAACTATTTTATTGAAAACCGAATTTATGATACTTGTTTAACTCGAGTTTTCATTCGTATATATATATATATATATATATATATATATATATATATATATATATATATATATATCAAGTAAACTATATAAATAAATATGTTTATAAAACCAAAGAAAAAAATATAATATTTTCAAGATATGTTTTTATAATCAAACTAATTGTTTTAAATAATAAATCTTTATATATAATATTGTATTATTATAATATTAATTTAATAATGGTTATCGAGTTTTCATAATCGATCTTGTACATTTACTTAGCGTATCCGTACTTCCCTTTTCCTTTATTGGCTTTATCGTCAACGCGTGATTTTCCGCATTCTTAATATTCTCATTCACTTTTGTTCGTTTATCGAGGTGAGTACCACATTCCCCTATTTTACTTGTTTTCTCACGTTTTGGGTACTTATGCGTAAATGTATTTTCTCACATATAGTTATACGCAAACCTGCAACTTTGTCTTATGTGTTAACAACTTATACCTAACTTGTTTATGTGCATATTTGATTTGTACGATTCCGCATTCAGAGAGGTCCAACGTAATCTCAGTCTAGCATGATCATACGCTAGTCGTTATAGCTTTGTGCTTCTCGACATCTCAGTTATACTTGCTCATTTGGTTATTTTGTTATTTTCATATGACTTGTTGCTAATACATATTTTTATTTATACTTTGAACTGGTGTGTTGCTCACTAAACCTTGTGTTGACAAAACCATTCTATTTTCAACGCATATGTAGGTATTCGTTTGATGTGAAGTACAGATCACTTAAGGGTTTTATGCTAGAAGAAAATTAACGAGAAAATAGTATTTATGATTGTTGACGTACTTTCATTTTGTTTGGATGTTGTATGAATATTTGTATTTATTTGAATTTATTTAATAGATATCGAAACTTTTAATAATTCATGATAGTAACCTTGAGAGCTGTGACAATCAGGTCACGTCCCAGCATTTTCGCCGTAGGTTGGGGTGTGACAGATTGGTATTAGAGCTGAAGGTTTAAGTTAGGTCGTTAGAGATTGCCTTAGACACATGTTTAGGAGCCCCATACGTGCCTATCTGTTTACCTTTATGTGTTCAAATTAAATTGTTTACAGCTTTCTTAGATAATTATTTATTTATTTTATATTGTATTGTTTTACACACACACACACACACAAACTCCTAGGCTATGCCTCAACATTCAAAGAAAAGTTTTCAAAATATAGATTGCTTTTATTTTCCGGAAATTCCTTAAGAATTGTGCCAACACCATACATACATTGGGGACAATGTATCCCAAGTGTTGTGATGTGGAGAAATTTTTGAGAAACTTTTTTATCATGGTTCAAAATATGTGTTAAGATAAAGGTCCCTTTTCATGGTCATAATTCCCTTGTGTGAGTGTTGTCAAGTTTTAAAAGACTAGTAATAGATTTTCAGCCATGAGTGACATGTTTTTGGTTATTTATTTCATGTAACATGCCGGTAACAAATTCCAGGTTGGAACTTTGTACCATGGGTTTTCATGATTGGCATTATTTGAAGATAGAAGTGTGACCTTTTTTGTTAGAACTTGTGTAATGAATGCATTCTGAGACCTTAGCTTGGCATTAGTGCAAAAATGATACATGCATTTATGTATAGCCTCGTCTGGATGAGTGTGAGTGTGGATTTTTGCGGTGTATGTGGTTGTTATTTTATTTCTTAGGTTTTCTTAGAATGTATGTAATAAGTCGGATCGGATCGTCTGAGCTACTTTCAATATTTCCATTCCGTACCCGAACACTTGGCCCCATTACAACCCATGATAAGCCATCTAGATTTGAACGAGTGTCTATGCATTAATTAGGTGGAGTTTCGATAGTTACACAAGCTTAATATAGTAGATTGGCACACGTTCATTTCGGTGGACTAGCACATCATGCTAGCTTTGAGAAAAGTTATTGAGTGGAAAGTTCAAGAGGGGTGTGTTGCGAGAAAGAAAACCAGGAAACGTGTTAGGTTTGGCTGAATTTCTAGATTTGATAAATAAATGTGTTAATACTGAAAATACCAAACACGTGGGAATAGGGTATGACTTGAGACCTATCATCTAGAGATATTTTGGCATGGTAACGGTACGGAACTTATCAAAATAGCCAAAACTTTACTAAGCCATTCGTCGGGCAGTATCTATAGACTTATAGACCCCATACACAAACACTAAAGGCGTAGGGGGTTCATCCAGGTGAATGACTAGCCATTCGCTAATACTATAAGAAAATGGCTTCACATACGATGACATACTAGCATATCGGTTCATTATCACGGCGAAAGGGCTCATACGCCTACTTCTAGGTGTATGACTTTTATAGGTGTATGGTCACTATACATATACACATATAAGCGTATAACCAACCTTATTACATATAACTACCTAAACTACCCTTATAGCTTATTAAAACTGTTACATACATCAAATACTGCACTAACAATCTTATGCAATTCCAAGAGCACGTTAATAAGCGACATCTGATTATTTTAGTACCAAATAACAAATGTCAAATTTAATTTAGAATTAAGTGCCATTTTCTTGCATGTGGCTTTCTCAATTACACTAGTATCATTTTTTTATTCATTGCAATTAGATACCTGACATTTCAAAAAATGCTATTCTAGTACTTTTTCTAACCTTGTCTATTTTTACCGTTAAGTCAAGGGTAAATTGGTATTTTTTTTATTTTTTAATTTTTCTCTTTTGAGTTAAGTGTCATTTCATTCTTGTGGTTTGTTTAACTATGCAACTTACATACCTTTTTTGTATTTATTGCAACATGATATTTGGATTAGTTTTGGATACATAAGCAAACCAAAAGAGACATTACATATTACAAATAAAAGTCACTAAATTACATGATAGAATATGAAATACAACCATGAAATGTATAACATAATTTTTAGCCTTTTGTTCTTGATTACCAATTTTCTTCAGGTAGCTTCAAGATATCTGAGTTCATCTTAGCCATTGTTCTTGAATTTCTTTATGAGCATTAATTTGGTTCAAAAGCCCGTGTATGATAGAAGCAGCTCTTTGACACGTTGAAGGATCAAGCCAAATAACAAACCCACAGTTTCGCACCTTTAAATATAACATCAATTAGGTCATAAATTAAAGGACCAACATCAATTAATTAGGTCAGAATAAACAAAAGAATATTTTAACATACCTTTCTACCACGGTAATAAAAACTTCGGCCATGGTTCCAAGATGTTTGAACGATGGTTGACGAACCATATGGGCAAGTATCATATCGTAATTCATTGAACTTGAAAATGAACAATGGTTAGGGTTTCAAGGATAGATGAGCAGGGATTGATATATTCATTTAGGGTTAGAGATGACCTTTTAATTGTAATATGCAACATCTCGTTTGGTTTTCCTATATATCCAAAACTAATCTAGGCATCCAGTTGTAATAAATTCAAAACAGGTACTAAAGTTGCGTCATTGAACAAACCACATGTATGAAAATGACACTTAACTCAAATGATAAAATAAATAAAATAAACAAAATCATCAATTTAGTGCTGACTTAACAGACAAAATAGAAGGGGTTAGAAAAAAGTACTAAAATGGCATATTTTTGTAATGTTAGGTGCCCAGTTGCAGTGAATTAAAAAACAGTAGTAAAGTTGCGTAATTGAACAAACCATGAGATGAAAATGTCAGTTAACTCTTTAATTTAAAATAGAATAATATGAAATTAGTAAATACATAAAAACTTACCTGAGCTCCAACTCTATGAGTTAATAACTGACTCTTACGTGTTAAAATTGGCTTAATTCGAGATTTTTAGCGAGCTGGGATTCTCAAATAGCTCCTTTCGGTCAATTGAGTTAGGAACAATTTTCTAACAAAGATAATATAGTTAACTAGGTGTCACATATGTTGACATAAAGTGATATCATTTGTTTTGGCTTTAAAGGATGGGGCCTGCAGGTGGGTATGTTCAACCGAAAGAATATAGAGTTTCGTTTTTTCTCTTGAAAAAGTTTAACGATCTTGTGGAGAAATCGAAAGCATACCCTACACTAACATACAGACGGGTGAACGTAGAAGAAAACTTGGTGTCAAATGTGGTGAAGGCGGATGTTGTTTACTTTGGGTATCATTTAATAAGTTTTCGGTCTACTTCGGTTCTGGTTCGGGTAAGTCAAATGTTGTCTAGTCAGGTTTCTAGTGGATTCAATTTGGGTTCGTTAATAGTGTTTGAGTTACGTATGTGACATTCGTCATTTTCTGTTTAACTTGTATTCATTTTTGTACTGGAAACCCGACCCATTTTTGTCTTTCAGATCCTTCGTTATTAATAAAATGTTGGGTTTTATGTTCATTTATGATACACAAATGTTGGATCAAGAAAACACCCTTTACAGTGCCTTAAAACACCCTTTTATTATTAAAAAACGACTTAAAATGCTTTAGGGACCCGAATCGCTAAACAACCAAAACTAAAGGGGTGTTTTAAATTAAAGGATAACCCTTAATTTTTCCACCACCATCCACTTAGTTTGACCATTTTAACCAATCAAATGCATGCATGACCCTTATGGGTAACCATCACTTTTTCCACTATAAAATCACGCTCAATGCACCCATTTTGGTTTGCTCTTTCTTCTCCAAACTCTCTCAATCTAAGATCTAAGTATCTATCTTTCAAACTCTTGATAGTTTGACTTCTCAAGGTCAAACTAATGCTAATCTTTGTTTCTATCTAATTCATATTAATTAAAGTTTGTTATCATAGCTTGTTAAAAACATATTTCCCTTGTTTCCTTGGCTTTCCCTTCTCGGACCATGTCGGTTTAGGTGTATTGCTAGGCAAGGTTACCTGGAGGACTATTATAATACTTGGTAAACACTTTAATTTATGCTAGTTTACTAATGTTGTTTAGTTCTAATTACTTTAGTTTCCAAATCATTTTATTGAGTTCTATGGTATTGGGTATGTGACAACCATCCTCGGTTTCATTCCGAGTCAAGAACTGAACCAAAACTGAACTCTTGTTTAAATACTTTACTATTAACATGTTGCATGTAAAACTTGAGTATTATGATTTTTAAGTTATTTTAATAACTTCTATGGTATTGGGTATGTGGCAACCATCATCGGTTTCATTTCGAGTCAAGGACCGAACCAAGACCGAACTAAACCGAGGTCACTCGCTTAAGACACACTAGTTGTGTTTAGGGCCAACGAATCTCATATTTTTAATTAAAACTATATTAAAAACTAATCAAAATTATTTTCTCAAAATACTTGGTATGTTAGATCCAACTTGATCTTTTAACAAGTTTGGACCAAGAAAGCCAAACACTCGCTTAACGGACGTTGAGGTTCTTCTTAATAGAACTACATACTTGGTTAAGTTTCTTTTGATATCATTGAGTTATCTCATAACATTTATCACTTTGGAATCTCGGCTTCGTGCTTGACCAATTATCAAGACTCGAACCCACAAATCCGAACACTCATAAAATCTCGCTCTGGTATTTATTTAGCTTTGCAATATTGCAATTATACCCAAATATTTACTTAACAAAGGTTAAGTAAAATTAATGAATAGAGTACTGAGACCCGATTTCGAGTAAACTTACTTTTCCAAAAACATTACTTTAATTCTTATGTATTTACACTTTAACCCTCAAAACTTTAATTAATTATCTTACTTGTCATGTTATTTTACTTTATAAATTTTAAGACCATCAACTAACTCACGACCCTTTTTAATCTAGGTCATGCTCGTTGAACTTACCTTCCCATTTTATCACAAACTAATCCTTCAAGTTACTTATTTCACGTGAGTACAATTCATCCCCCGTTTTCACTTTTATACTTTGTGGGTAACATGTATGCTTATTCAAAACAGGGATGATTTATAATACTCTATCCTCAAACCACAAACTCTAGGGTGTATGATACTTAGAATACTTGCTCGATTGTGTGTTATATGTTTCATATGCTTTACGTGCACGAGTGATTATTTTTATGTTGTTTTTGAGCCTCAATATGTATGATCATACGCACCCCTAACTACTTTAGCCTCGTGCTAGTAGAATAGGGCCTCATTATCCGAGTATTTTGCTTGTTACCGATTAGAAAGGGTCCTCATTTACTTATGATTTATATACTGCAATTGTTGCTTTTATTTATAGTTTCGTATACGAGTTGTCGATGTCGCCTCATATTATATATACTCAAAACTATGAAATTGCTCACCAACATTCATGATTCATGTTGACAAATATTGTTTTATGCATTGTTACTGGTTTGATTATTGCTTGATTGAAGTTTGATGACGCTATTTTATTTTGAGACCGTTTAGGTTACTTAGAAGAATGAACAATTTAAATTATTGCATTTGGTGTTAACTTGTATGAACGGTGTTGTGTTACTTTTGATGTTTGAATGAAATGAATGGGTTGCTTAAATATTGTCACTTTAATAGTGTCTTGTGTTCTTGAGCAATCCGTTGCACCCCAGCATGTTTTGCCGCCTTTGGTCGGTGTGTGACAACGTAGGTCAAAAGTTTTTTTTAGAAATTTGACAACATGCATTAGGGAAAATCAGTGTTTTAAAAGTCGGATTCCAAGGTCCTCAGACATCAACCTTGCCGTCTTTTTCCAACTCGTCCATCATTACTCGCCAAGGTCCAACTTGGTCAAATGTCGGAGTACTCGGGATTACTCGGCCTCCAAGGTTAACTCGGCCACCAATTATTATTTATATTTTTATTTTTTTTAGTAAACAAATTAAAATAACAACAAACATGAATTATGCTTATGTTGACTTGAATTATGCTTGTCTAAACATATATATAATATCCAATTGTTATTTTATGTTATATAAACCACGTCCGAGTATAAGCCGAGTACTCCCTACAAGGGGTTTGCCACCGAAGGACCGTCTAGCGAGTCTTACAACACTGGGAAAAATTCATTTATTTGGACTTTCATATAGTCATAATTACATATTGAGTTTAATTTGCATGAATGGTATTTTATGTAGTAGTTTTATAAATTTTATATATTTATGTTGTAATTTTATTAACTTAATGTCGTTAAAACTAGATGAGTTCGCAAGATAACGGTCCGGGTCAGTCACTACCAGCACTCTTAATGTGAGCATTTTAATTTTCAGTTTCCTTTCTATAAAATATACCTTAAATTTTTGGTTGACTGTAGGTTCATAGTTGTCGTGTGTTGTGTTTAGAATTATCAAGTTTTTAATTTATTAGAGTGTTCACTTGCACATGACAACAATAAATTTGCAAACTGTGATCAAGGTTACAACAAAAGTCATGGATAAGGTTGATATAGTTATATATAGAAACCAACAATTAACTTTTCTTGTTTCACAGGTTAGCTGAAAAAATGGTTCATGCTGGTTTTTGCAAAAGAACCTTGAAACTGAGGTTAGTTAATGTGACACCAAATGTATATATGCGTGTCAAAATTCATTTTCAATTTTGTTGGTCTTTTTATAAAATTAACTAAATTATTGATGTGCAGTGTATGCATTATAATTATTTACATTATTTTTAATTGTATTGCGCACATATAAATTTAATAATAATGCAACACTTTTAAGGGAAATGATGGTAGAAGTAGAACTCATTACGGAGGTGCTCAAGGTATTTGATTGTGATTTAAAGGTTGGCTTTTTATATTATTAAAGAATTTATTGTTTACCACTAAGATATTTAGGCACACTAAATTTTAGTTGTTGAGTTCAAATTAACGCTTACGATTGTGTTGATGCTCAGGGCTTCGAGAAGTGAAAAAAAATTGGGCCTAAGGCAAAAAAATATTTTGGGCCTTAAGTAAAAGGAGTGTTTTATTGGGTTTAAACAGTTTAATTTTTTAATAGACTTACTTGGTTTTGATTTGATTTATGTAAAAAACTTTTATATAAAAACTGGATTAAACATGTTTCAAATAAGACTAGAAATCACAAGCTTTTGGTTGGAAGTCATACCCTTTGCCACTAGAGTAAGCTAGTTGTTATGTAATCAGTTTAAACATTAAATATACGTATCATTTTTCATAAAAACACATAAATATTTCTAAAAAAATCGGGCCTAGCGAGGTGTCAAGCCGTGACTGTCGACTATTGAGCCCCACCCTATGGTCGGCCATGTTCATGTTGTTGGTTGCTAACATGCCAAGTTCCATGAATGCAACTGCCATGTAAATGTATAAAATTTCATAGCGATTATTAAATGGTGTTGCCTAAAGAAATGCAAATTAACCATAAAAATTTATATAACTAAACGGCGACGAATTCAGGTTTCTTACTTTTGAGAAAAGTATGAAGTTGCTGATGCTCTTTATTTTCTCTCAAAATATCACACATACACACGTATTGTTGTGAGAATCAAGATCAACGATTAGGAAGATTGTTTAGTGAATTCAGTACACATGACAAGTGGTTATTGTTATATGATTTGGTTTTTATCTTTGTTATTTGAGGATATGGAAACCTAATAACCAACATGATCACTTTTAAATTTCAATAAGATGACAACCTCTTTCAAGATTTGGATACTAGGTTTCCATATCCCTCTAGAATTCTTAAAACATTCTTAAATACTCTTTCCATTAACTGTCTTAACACATTTTCCATTAGAATTCTTAATTATTATTTTATTTTGCTAACTCAAAATTTCGAGGGCTTCTTTGTAATTAATTCGTTTTATTCTAAGTGCAGGGACCTTTCGGTCATTGTTTCAAACTTCTAATTCGTCACAGTCCCTTAACGAATAGGGTTCATAACGAATGAACCCATTCGTTACTTCAGGACGAATCTGTCTTCATGACGAATTTGCTATTATAACGAATTGGACCTTATAACGAACCTGTCCTCATAACGAATTGGACTCATTCGTTGCCCTGGCTAACGAATGACTCCTATAGCGAAGGAGGTTCATTCGTCCCCTACTTAATGAATTTCCTTATTGATTTAAAGCTTATTCATTACTTTTTCCTTAGCGAATTGACATAACGAATTGGGGTTAATTCGTCATTTCTCCGCTAACGAATTAGGGTTAGGTCAGAGAATGTTAGAGACATCTTAACCTCGTACCTCGTACCACGCCGCCTTTCCGGCTCCGGAAAACCCGGCGGTGGCTGGAAAAGCGTATTGTTGCACCGTTTTCACCGTTTTTCGTCCCGTTCGATCCAGATCTGAGCTAGGGTGACCCCTAAGCTCATATTTTGATTGGTTTATACCCGATTCCACCCGGATCTCATGACTTTAACGGTTTAAGGGTGTCGGCTCGTCGTTTGCGACTAAATCTAGCGGGTTCGGGTACATACAATATCATACTATCGTTACCTCAAATCGATGCTCGGTTTTCCTCTTGGGTTCAGCTAAGGGAAAGAGAGAAACTAGAGAGAGAGCTTAAATTTGTGTTTTGGGTGGTCTATAGAATATGTGAAATGAATGGATAATGGAGTAATTATTGGTTATATATGATGGGTCATGGGCTTAAGCCCATGGTCTTTAATTCTTTCCTTTTTAACCCAAGTCCATAACTTATATCTATTTAACCCAACACAAGCCCAACTCATAATAACTCATATTATATTTATTAATCGAAACGAGAAAACGTGATGTTACATTTGCCCAACGAATCCAATTCTTGTACAGGACTTCATTGCCATACTGTGATAAGTTAACCAACCACATAGATTCGATAACTCTAACAAACTCATTCTGCAGCCCAGATCCCAACACGATCACGGACTCACCTGTTCGGTTATCATATTACCACCTGTTGAATTTCTTGTAAGGAATTTGAGGAAAATTCTTCACAAGAACCTTCTTTAAAGTACGAAGCGGTTTAACCTTAAGGAACAACTTCCTCCAGCCCGTTCTCAGATCAATCTTGTTGATATACTTGCGTGTCGGAACTTGTGGCTTGAAGTACTTGAACACATACTTTACCTCTTGTAGTAGATGCCTATAGAACCAATCTGATATGGTTTCCACCACGATTGACGAATGGTCTATTGGCCAATATACGTACATCCCATGTCAGCAATACGTTGATAGTATTGGATGACGTGGTCCCATTTAACAATGCAAACGTTAAGCTATGAGTCGCATAACCACGAGATAATGTCGTCTTCCACCGTCTTCGAAGCGACAAACTTCTTCATCTGATAAGCTGTAGCACGGGACTTCATATACTTATCATCTTCTTCTTTAGCATACCTTAACACACCAATAAGTGTGTTCATCCTCGACTTATTGTGCGTGAACATCCCCGGAACACCCCATCATCCGAAGTTCTCGTATCAGCCACACTTACTTTACCTTTACACTTCTCTCCGTTTATTTTTCCAAACGCTCTTCGGCTTCTTGATAATACTCTGTAGTGAAATATTGAATTCCTTCATCGGTATTTGTACGTGTTTATAAATCAGGATAATCCTCAGTCGTCACGTCTTCAACCTCCACAACTTCATAATTAAACGACATATTCCCAGTTGGAATACTGGTATCAAACTTCACATCCTCATCATCCACGACCTCCATGTCTTCCTCTTTATCCAGTTCATCCACATCTTCCTCGTTCAAACCCAAAAGAAAGGCGATTTGTTGTAACATCCTAAAATTTTAATGTTGAATAAAGAAAGTTATGTTTAGTGATTTCGCGTTATTGATTAATTAATATCGTGTAAGGAGCGGATCATGGACTTAGATTAATTGAGATGGGTTAAATGAGAATGGGCCTTAGGTCCATGGGCTTTAAGGGATATAAATATCCCCTAAACCTTAAACCATCACTCATTCCATCTTATTCTCTAACACACTCCAAAACACACACACACACCACATCACCGCCATACGGCCGGCGGCCGAGAGAGGAACGAACAAGATCCGAGGGAGAGAGAACGCTTAGTTGTGATTAAACAAGTTAAACGAGATCCAAACAAGCACAAAAAGGTATGATTCTTGATATTTGAAGTTTAAAGACCCAAGCTTTATAGTGTATAAACGACCGAAAACGGTTGGGGAACGTAGTGGGTGATGTTGAACCATAAAAAGGGTGTTAAAATCGCCAAAAATGCTTGATAGAAACCAAACAGCGGCTGAACTGGGCAACTTCGCCTTCAAAGCGATAACTTCGCCTTCAAAGCGATAACTTCGCCTGAGGCCAAGTTCGCCTAATTGATAACTTCGCTTACGGCCAAGTTCGCCTAATTGATAACTTCGCTTACGGCCAAGTTCGCCTAACTGGTAACTTCGCCTGAGGCCAAGTTCGCCTAATTGATAACTTCGCTTACGGCCAAGTTCGCCTAACCTGTAACTTCTCCTGAGGCCAAGTTCGCCTAATTGATAACTTCGCTTACGGCCAAGTTCGCCTAACTGATAACTTCGCCTAAAGCTAAGTTCGCTTAAGGTTTAACTTCGCTTAAAGCTAAGTTCGCCTAAGGTTTAACTTCGCTTAAAGTCAAGTTTGATTAGGAAATAAATGAAAAACCTAATGAAAAATGTGTTAAGACAGTTAATGGAAATAAAAGTCAAGTTCGACCCCAGCCAAGTCAAGTTCGACCCCAGCCAGGGGCTCTGCCCCTTGGACCCTGCTAGGGGCTGCCGCCCCTAGACCCTGCTAGGGGCTGCCGCCCCTAGACCCCGCTGCCAGGGGCGCTGCCCCCGGACCTCCGTTCGTTGTGGGTCATATAAAGATAGAAATGCAATATGAGAAGTGATAGTTAATTTATGCGTATACTTGTTATACAGTCAGCCGTGCACAACTGAAGAAAGGGATTACGATTAACGGTGAACGTAACCGTGTTCAGGTGAGTTCTAGCCCCATTTATGTGTTATGCTTTCGGGGCTGTGTGCATACTCGATATGTTTGTTAATACGCTTATCCTAAGAGATAAGTGTATGCCTTATATGAATGATGTGATATGAATGAATGATTGCTTGATGGTACGTGAACGATCTTCGGATATTGCACGTACTGTCAGGTTGTAACGCTATGTATAAGGTAAGTATGATATGTATGCTTATGTGTATGAACGTAATAAAGTTAATAAAAGAAGGAAATGATGGTTGTATGGTTACGAAAAGGGTACCGAGCCCTAATAATACTCGAGGTATGATGTATGGTTGTATGGTAACGAAGAGGGAATCGAACCCTACAATATTCGAGAACTAGGGAACCGAACCTCACTAATATTCGAGGAAAGAGGGACCAGACCCTTATAATATCTGTGATGTTAGGGACCAGACCCTTATAATATCTGTGATGTTAGGGACCAGACCCTTATAATATCAGTGATGTTAGGGACCAGACCCTTATAATATCTGTGATGTTAGGGACCAGACCCTTATAATATCTGTGAGGTTATAGGGCGAAAGGCTCTTTAAAACGTAGGATTATGTATGTAAAGAAAATATGAATGAAAGTATGAAAGTATGAAAGTATGAATGAAAGTATGAATGAAGGTATGAATGAAAGTATGAAAGTATGAATGAAAGTATGAATGAAAGAATATAAGTTTATGTGTATTGTATAGTGTATGATTAACTAGAACTCACTCAGCGTAGCTGACTTTTAGTATGCACGCAGGTGAGTAGGAAGAGGCAGCTCGCTTGAGGAGACACGTGGCACTGAATAAGAGGCTGGCATAATGTTTCGTTTATTTTGAAAGACGAAATGATATTTGAAGACAAGACGTGTTTTGTTATGAAATGTTTTATGAAAGTTTTTAAATTCCGCGAATGTTTTAATTAACTCTGATATTTAGAACTGCGTTTATGAGTAAATCCATCACGAAAGTAGGGTTACCGGTGACGGGGCCTTACATTTGTTCTTTTGTTAATGAATGGTCAACAAATTCACCTTCATCAATATCCTCCGTGTCCACCATACTCCTCACAATGCCTTTATCATAATCCATAAATAATATCATGTTCGCTTTCACCGAGTCGATTGGTTGCACGTTAGTAGTACCACGATATACCACTAGCTGCTTTCCCGAATCAGCTTCAACACCAACCCCAGATCCAGATGTACCAACACCTAGTTGCTGATCACGACTAGCACCTTCTTCAGGGTCTTTGTCATCATTATTACCCTTTAGTTTCTTCAACATATCTTCTTCACATGTAAGCTGAAGGATACTTCGTCCTATTTGTTTATCTTCTCTCCTTGAGCAGTAACTGGTGCTATCAACTCTTGGTTTTGGGGCTCACCATATTACGTTGATCGGCTCGCATTAGTTCTTGAAATACACAATCCTGTCATTTGATTCTCTTGTAAGTGTATCAAGTTCAACAAATGCATCATTTATTGCTGAATCGGCAAGTTGATGAACGTTGGATTTACGAGTTGCATCCGACCTTCCGGAAGATTAAATGAAATAAACATAAAGTCCGGTCATTGCATAGGTTGTTGAGTAGAACTTTTAGTTGCAATGGTTTACTGAAAAGATGGCATCGGGGATAATATAGCTTGTGGAATCAATGCAAACCTCAGATTAGTCGAAAATGTAGTAGATAATGTAACAACCGGGGTACTCATTGTGGTAGCAACCACCGGTGTTTGTTGAGGATTTACATTAACCATTGGTCGTGGTTGCGATTCCACGATCTCAACGCCATGACCTCTTGAGGCTCTAATCTTGGTAGGATTTTCAGTAGCAACAGCCATCCCCTTCGCTTTACGCTTACATGCCGCAGCTATAGCATCCTGGTCATCAGGATTACCATGTCCTTCATCACCATTATTTCCACCACCACTACTGTTCCCACCTTCACCATCTTCTCATTCGGAATCCAACTTGTCGTGAATCCAACGATCATTAGGTGAAGCTACATAATTAGGTCGAGGAATATGACCAATAAGCCTTTTGTACCTCGGCTGTTCTCATTTGTCTGACCAGGATACGTCCTCACACGTCTCATCGTGTCCTCGTTCATGTGATCCGATATCAACATATCGTTAGAGTCATCTGGATCTTTCACCGGATTTGGCTCCATATGATTAATCTTAACCTGGAGGAACCTTAGATACAATAGAAAATTGTTCTTCACATGACGAGCCGTACAATTATCCTTAAGATTTTAGAATACAAGCTCGGATAAGGTGAACGTATTGTTTAGATCCCAAGCAACAAACGCTGATTGCAGCACTATGCGACACTCATCGAAACCTCCTTCGCGTCCACCGAGACAATGAATAAGTATGTGTAGTAGGTACTTATAATGCTCGAAAGGTATGCCTTGTTGTATTGGGACTTCATCAACTCTCCTTTGTACTTTAAACGGCCAAACAACCCTCTAATCAAGTCTTTATCAAACTCACAACGATCATCGATAGAACCTTTAAACTGCAATACTTTACGAATTAAAGCCACATGGATCACGATCTTCTTCTCTTACACCGCAGCTTCAATATGGTTTTCTTCTAGAACGTATTTAGTAGTGTTCCAAAAGTCTCCGATTATTATGAAGTATATAGGAACGTCAGCAGAAATGGCGTAATGAATTCTTGAACGTCTAAGGAATGCAATAGTGTCACCGAACATCGCACGTCCAAAGAAATCTTCAGTTAAGGACGAACGTATGTTGTGCTCATATCATACGGTAAGTCGACAACATGAACCTCCTCCTCTGCTTGTTGAACAGCAGACTGCTCTTGAGCAAGAGCATCAATGTTCATTTCTTCAGCCATAACTGTAAAAATCGAACATATTAATATTGGTTTTATACTTTAAAATCCTAAAAATTTCCATCACTTGTTGAAAATACTAGATTCTGATCAAAATTTCCTCTTCGTTCATTAAATTTTAACGAATAGGCATGTTCATTCGTTAAAAATCATTATCGAATTACCTTATTCGTTAAATCGGTATGAACGAATGAACACATTCATCAACTAATTAATTCTCATTCGTTAGAGAAACCAACCAATGACATCTTATTCATTAAGCACAACAAATGATTTTTCATTCGTTATCAAAAACACGAATGAAGTATTCGTTCGTTACTGATTACGAATGAAGATCAAAGTATGGTCTTTTTGACACAATTTAGTCAAAAGACAAAATTTGTATGAACACTTAAAAGTCAAACATGCAATTTAAATATGCAATTCAACCAAAAAATCATGTTTTACATTAAATATGGTCTCAACATTTTTGATAGCATAACCTAAATATCTATTTGGTTAAATTGATTAGTTTAATAGTAAATTGTGCGTATTTGTGTTAGATTTGTGTTAGTCACGAGTTATGTTTAATTAACCCTCAAATCTGTATCAAATCATACGTTATGATCATCATTCAACTCGTATTTGCCTTCTGATCAAGATTTAATCACTCAAACAAGTCTAAACTCATGTTTTGATTTCTATGAAAAAATGGCAAGAGTGTCTCTATGTTTTATAGTGCATCAAGATAAACAGTAGTGATGCCAATGACTCCCCATTCATTTCATAGGGTTTATATCCATTGGTTAAAATGACATAGAACCCTAGGCAACATATGGTCTCATTTGTTATACCAAACCAACGAATAACCCTTCATTCATCTTTTCATTCGCTAACCTTGTTAACGAATAACCATCATACGTTAAGAAATAATGAGCAACCATTGATTCGAAACTCATTCGTTAAACATGTCAATGAAAAACACTCATTTGTTATTAGATAGCAGAAGAGAGTTTGAATGGATAATGAATGTGATACATTCTTTATTTTCATTAATAAATAAGCGTTCATTCGTTACACTGTAGTAACAAACAGTTTATTACCTTTAAAAAATATAATTTTTTACCATTTCAAACAATTAACTTAAGCATCAAAAATCAAAATTTTGATAAATTTACATTGAAGTTACTTTAAAATTTACCCAAAGGTAAAAATTTTATGTTAAAAATTCTTACTTTAACAAAATCAAATTAAAATCGTGGGAAATATCTTTTTCTTTACAAACCTTGATCCACTTAGCTCGGTAATCGAAAATAAAGCTATAAAATAAAATCTTTTTTTGTTTTTTAAATATTTAAAAAATAAAATCTAAAAATAAAAGAAAATTTGAAATATAAACTATGAAAGCATTACATATTTTTTGTGAGTTGAGCAGGGAATCATATTGATCAAGAAATCTGTCCATAACAGTTTTTTATCTTGGCTTTATTATGACTGGGGTTAAGACAGTCATTGGTATTGTTATCCACTTTAGTTTAATAAAAAATGTTTCAGGAATTTATGTGATATGTTTAAAGTTCAATTAGGCACAAGATATTAAAAACTATCAGCATCTAATCTCGGTTCAGGCGTAATTTTATTTTTACCAAGTCACCCCAACTTGACTTAAACCTTGCAATCAGTTAATCAAAATTCATTTATTTTCATTTTTAGCAATCTAGCAAATAATCTCAATTACAAGATAAACCCCCGTTATCAAGCAATACTTCGAGTTGTATACACGATTTCATATGTATGGCTTACATACACTGTATCCCTTCTGGTTCGTTTCTTAATAGTATTAAGAAGCGAGCAATGGTGGAACAATCGTGTGACTCGCTGCATGGTTTGCTCAAGTCAGTGGTGAATTCTTTACAAAGTACAATAGTGATCAAGTTTAATGACTCATAATGGGCAGTAAAACTGCGGGTTCTCCTTTTGAGCAAAATGATATTCACATTTGTGAATACCCAGACGAAAAACCGCATAAAGGCCCAATGGAATCTAGAATTCTTGAAGCACCCCATCAATCCAGTAAATACATGATTTAAGGCCATAAGACCAGACAACGTTGTAGTGTTAACCATTAACTAGATGCTTATTTAAATTAGTAACATTTTGGTGATCAAATAGATTTAAGGCTTGAGTATGACAAGGTTATTACATTCCTGCCTACATCACCAAGACGTTGTAAGAAACTAATACCTCTTTTAATTTGGCAATGTTATGTTCATATCACATACTCTTCCTTACTCGTTTGTCTGAGACCTACCAATGTGCTAATTTGGCAATGTTAGAATATAAATGATTAATGTACTATCATTTTCCTTTTTGCTTCAAAACTCACTTTGAGGAGCAATTTTTAATGTTTTTGAATTTTAAAATATTTGAATGTTTTTGGATTTTAATAGTACAAACTAAAAGCACAATATTTTTGTAAGAGACTAACATCTCAATTAATTGCTTTTCATAACAAACATGGAAAAAATGGTATCGAATTTTGATATGTTTTGTTTTAGAGTGGTGTACGGGGTTCTTCGTGATACATAACGCAGCAGAGTTATCATTAAAAATTGGAGTAGTAAGAAACTTCAAAACCGTAATCCCGCATATGATGCAGGATCCACAGAACCTGTGAACAGCAACTCGAGGCTGCCACATATTCAGCTTTAGCAGTTGAAGTAGATATCATCGTATGCTTCTTACACTTCCAGGAAACAAGCCGGTTTCCTAAAAACTGACAACCCTCCGTTGTAGACTTCAAGTTAAACTTGCATCCTCCATAGTCGGAATCTGAGAAAGCAGTAAGATCAAAACTATCATCCTTGGGATACCATAACCAAGTGTCAGGATTACCCCTCAAATAATGGAAAATAAGCTTCACATCCGCCAGATAGGTCGCTCAGGGACTCGCTTGATACATGGCACAAAGACAAACAACAAACATTATATCCAGACACGATGCAGTTAAATACATTAACGAACAAATCATAGCTCGGTAAAGGGTAGGATCAATGGTATCTTCCTACTCATTCGGTGACAAATTGTGACCCACGTGAAAAGGAGTAGAAGGGACTTTTCCGACAATTATCTTGAATAGGCTCAAGACATCGTTCACTTACTTTGTCCGATGAATAAAATTCATGTCATCTGACTGATGAACCTGCAACCCTAAGAAGAAACTGATCTCTCCTATTGAGCTCATCTCGAACATTGTCTGCATCGACTTGTCAAAGTCCTTACATAATGTGTCGTTTGTTGAGCCAAATATGATGTCATTGACATAAATCTAGATAAGGAGCATAACTTCGTTGACCGTCTTGTAAAAGGGAGTACAATCAACAGTCCCTCGTTTGAAGCCGCTATCGATCAAATGATCAGCAAATGTGCTATACCAAGCTCTCGAGCCTTGGTGAATACCATATCGAGCCTTTTTTAATCAATAAACACGCTTTTCCACAAAACTACGAGGCTGCTTCACATACACCTCTTCATGAAGTTCTCTGTTAAGAATCGCACTCTTAACATCCAGTTGATAATCTTTGAAATTCTTAAAGGCAACATAGGCTACGAAAATTTGTATAGCCTCCAGTCTCGCAACCGAGGCATATACTTTCATGTAATCCACTCCTTCTTGTTGATTAAAACCTTGTACAACCAATCGCGCTTTATTACGAACGATGACCCCATTATCATCTTGTTTACATTTAAAAAACCATTTTGTTTGGATTGGCTTTTTAACCCGATCGGCTTTATCTATGAGATTCCTTACACCCAATCGAACAAATTGTTGCAACTCTTCTTCCTTTGCCTCTACCCATGAAGAATATTGGAAGTGCCATAGGAACACTTGTCGGTTCTATCTGTGATAAAAAAAAGTGTATCGAGTGATACTCATGATTCCCAAAGCATGCATATCCTCGTATGAACATAATACTTTTATCTTTGCATATGTTAACAACTTGTCACCGCGTGTGAACACTGTCATTAACAACAACAATTATGTGGTCATAGGGATGATACGAATTAATCTGAAAGGTCGGATTCTCAGGAACTACAACATTGTCTTGTATATTGGTGACATTTTCCTCAGCCGATTGATCATTCAAAGGTTGGGAAGATTCTCCGACATGTAACTAAGGAACATCTTGAGTTTCAGCCAATGGAGCATACAAAGAATCTTCAAAGTCGGCAACGTTTGAAGAAATAGAAACATCATCGGAAGTCTCAGGTTGATCATATATCACATCATCATAACTAAAAGACCTTGGTATGGAAAACATTTGTTATTCCAAATACGCGTGAACCAAGTCTTAAGTTGGTACCTCAATTTTCGGAGCAAACGACTTAAATAAACCCCCATAATCGAGCATCCAATCAGGCCCCTTGTCGGCATGTAGTGTAGTGTCACACCCCGACCAAAAGCGGAACATGTCGGGGTGTAACATATTGATTGGACAGTAGCTCAAAAGACACTAATTAAAGCGACAATAATTATTTAATTTCACTAACATTAACAAGTACACAAATTCAATAATAAACAACAATTACATCATGTTTTGTATTTTGAATAATATCCTAAGGTAAAACTAATTTCTTCAATCTTGATCAATGTAACAATGTAAGTTACTTGTACATGTAGCGTGTATAAAAATAGAGTTTGTCAACACGAATGTTGGTTAGAATACATAAGTTTTAGTTTTATATATATATATATATAGAGAGAGAGAGAGAGAGAGAGAGAGAGAGATAAATCACAATTCATATGTAAATGATGAGTATTGCAATTCTTATGAAAATGTAAACAACTAAATAGATGTGGACTCATTCTTATTGATACGAAATCAACGTACTTGGGTAAATGTATGATCATACTAGATGAGGATAACATACCAACCACCAACATAAAATAAACAATTAAGCACATAGTGCATTATCATAGAGCATGCAATGATCACACATAAACATATATTGAATTGTGTTTTGAATAGATGTGAAATAAAATGAGTAAAATAAATTATACATGCTACCCCCCAAAATATAAAAGATGGAAAAAGGGGGATATGTAAACTCACCTTAACGAGTGGATTAACGAATATGAGACGGTGGTAAATATTAAGATAGAAAAGGTCGAGCTCCTTGGGATACGTCGGCAAAAGTTCCTAGTTAATAATAATATAATTAATTAAGATTAATGAAATAATAACAAGGTGTATGCCCGATTTAGGAATTGATAGGGTTTACGTATAGTTTTATAAAATACTATTAGTTTAATTATCAAAAGTTTGTAAATAATATAACTAAAGGGTAAAAATAGTAAAATAAATAATACGACACGACGTAATGGTTACAAATCAATTTAAAAGAATTTTGGAGTCCTTTATAGTTTACGCTATTTTTTTATGATTAGTATTATTATTGTTATTGTTATTAATAAAAAATAGGTATTTTATATAATATATATACATATATATGTATATATTACGAAACACAAATTCGAGAGGACGAGAAAACACAAAGTCGGGGGGTTCGGTTTATCAATATAGCGATTATTTAGTGATAAATAATTCTAATGTTATCAATAAAGAAATAAAAACTCAAAAACGGGTCCAGGGGGTTCGAACACGGGCCTGGACCTTTTCTAAGTGACTTAACTCTCACACAACAATCACTAGGCTGGGACTAACACTTGTGAAAGAGTTAATCAGCCAAAAATATAAGCAGGCCGCCAAAAACCAAAACCCAGTTCAAAAGGTAAACCCTAGATCCATTTCATTTCCAATTGATCAACAATACGTTATAGATGATTAAATTTTGTTTAGGGTTAACGCTCCTTAGGTAAAAACGAATTAAATGCATGTTTTAATTACCGTATTAGGTGACGAATGGGTATAGATCAACGAGCTAGGGCTTTCGGCTCAGTTCCTTATCAAAACCGATCATGATGGTTTCGTTCGCTGCAATTAGCTTAGGGCTTAGAGTCGTGAGGTTAAGGTGAGTGTGTGTGCAGGTTTAATTGAAACGAGGGGGAGTATTTATAGTGTTACAACGTTGATTAAGGGTGCGGTTTGTTTAGTTTCAATAACGAGCCAATAGTTGTTAGTTAGTCATTTTTTTCTATAAGAGGAGTGTCGGTAGAAGTCGATTTTAGGTAAGAATGATTTGGTGGTGTCAATTACGCGTCTAATCCGTTAATTACGGATAAAGATTTGAGGGGTGGGGGTGTTTGCTGGGTCGTGAAGATGAAAGGGAGAGGGGGAAAGGTTTAAAAGTTAATTGCATTTTGGTCCCTTGTCTATAAGTGGGGGTGCAGAAGTTAATCAAAGTTGGCTAAGGGTTGTTTTCGTACAATCTTATAATTATAATCAAATAAATAAGTAAATAAATAAAATTAAAAGAGTCGCGTTTTCGGGTCCGAAAATTGACGAATGTTACAGTGTTTACAACTTTTTGAAAGTTTCGTCCCGAAATTATATAAAAACCATAAAATAAAGAAAGAAAGTAAGGGTCATGATTTTTTTTTTAATAAAAAAAAATTAACACAGATCTTCAGGTGACCCAAATAACGCTACAAACGGAAGGCATGATAAGGACACTTATATATAGAATGTACCAGCGGCGTATCCACTATGCCCTTATCACACATCGATATTTGTACCGTTAGCCAAAATCACCCTGGGTTCCGAGTTATGACAGACAATCGTATTCACCATGAGTTCCATGCGAGGATTTTGATAATTATGCGTGCACTCATAATTATTTAGATCGTCGCATGACGCACATGGTTCGTCCCGTTGTGCGAGTTCGAAAAACAAGGTAAATGAAAAAACTTTTTAAGTCGATAAATAAATTGAACTATATGAGCAAGAGCAAAAAAAATAAAATAAAATACTAATAATAATAATAAATAAATAAATTAGTGAATTTTGATTAGTATAAATAGCTAGAAATTTATTTATTTTTTTTGCAAAATTAAACGAAATTACTAAATTAATCGTCAAAAGTAATAGTAACTAAATTAAATAATTAGAAAGAGGGATTTTTTTTTTTGAAGTAGAAATACTTAGGATGACAACAAAGTTTACGAATAAGTATTCACATAGTCAGGTTCACATATCAAAAGAATCACATGATTAGAGAAATATAATAACATAAGAGGCTCGAAATCAAGATTATAAAATCAGATGAGGAAAGAGTACCGTGAGAATGAGGTGAGTTGGAGGGTTTGGGTAGCCATGTATTAAAATATCAAAATAAAATTTGTACATGTAACTCCTATTAGATAACTATGTACAACACATGTTCATAGTCCCAATTTCCAAAATGTTTGCAGGAATCGGTCATAGGTAGTTCATTATACAAATAAGGTGCTATTAGATAACCATGAGCATAGCCATGCACATAGTCCGGGTAAACAACCAGTCATAGACCACTTAAATTATGATAATAAATTGTGTAACAATAAATACTGCAATAGTCGACAAGATATGAATAAATGAGAGATTGAATACCATTATAAATAACCATAATTCTCATTCATAACAAAACTAGAGATTTAATGAAGTTAATACATTAGATTTAAATGGAAAAAAAACTAAATTAAAAAACGTCTTATGTGTAGCATGTCTTCAATAAAGGGTTAGGCTTAAGCTTGGGAACCGTTGATGTAACACACTTGTCCTTGAGTACCTTGAGTGGCTTAGTTAACATGAGGTTGGTTGATTGGGATTTGGTTGAGTTGAATTGGATGAATGGCTTGGGCTTGAATTGCTTGGATGGGTTGAGCTTGGATTGGTTGAAGTTGATTTACTTGGGCTTGGTAAGCTTGATACTGAGTGGTTTGAGTTGGGTAGGATTGAATTTGGTTCATGTGTGCAAGTCTTGAGCATGCATTGTGAAAATGGCTAGGGTCTCCGTAACAAGCTCTAATAGTTGAGGGAGCTTGAGTAAACAGTTTAGCATAAGGTAAGGGTTGGCTAAGAGGTGAGGTAAATGGTTGCATCAAAATTTGGTTGCGTTCACGACATGTGGTAAAAAGGTGACCAAATCGATTGCAATGGGTGCATTGTCGACACTTGAGGTTAGGCGAATGATGAAAGTTACACGTATCACATAATGGGTGGGGTCCTGTGTAGGGTTTCTTGGTGGGTTGGGCTTGTGATTGGGCCAATACATAGTTTTGGGAATTGGACTTTCTTTTATTGTTGCGGTAATGAGGAGAGTTGCTATGCTTGAAGGATTCAGGCTTAGAAGACTCGGGTTTGGGAGATTCGGACTTGGGTTCTTTGGTGGGCTCGGATGCAGACTTATCATTGGGCTTCTTGGAATTTTTCCGTGTCAAGGTCCCGGCCTTAACGTGGCTTTCGGTGAGGGTACCGGCTAAGGTTTGAGGGTCACGACTTAGGACGGAATCATGGATTTGCATAGACAAACCCGAGATGTACTTGTCGATTGAACCTTCAAGGGGAGTGACCATGTGAGGGATGAGAAGGCTCAGTTCATGGAAACGATCGTTGTAGATGGCATTATTTCCACTCTCTTGTTTCAAATTCCAAAACTCCTCTTCCAACTTTCGAAGCTTATGTTTGGGGCAAAACTTCTTGAGCATGACTTTCTTGAGGTCATCCCATGGCAAGGCCATGGCAACCTCGGCGCCAAGCGTGCACTTCTCACCGTTCCACCAATTGAGGGCATTCTTCTTGAGCATGCTCGAGGCGTAAGTGGTTTTCTTGTCCTCGGGACATTCACAGTGGTGGAATATGCTCTCCATTTCTTCGAACCATTGGAGGATAATGGTAGCACCGTCGATACCGAAGTATTCGGGCGGGTTGGCACTCTTGAATTCTTTGAGGGGGTAAGCAATTGGTTCGGTGTAGTGGATGATGAAGAAGCATTCACAGTTTGCAATTGAGAGATGATTGTTGGGAGGGCTTCCACAATTCCCTTGGCGATGCGGGATGACATGCTACGGCCCGAGTTGCTGGTGCAACGGTTACGGTTAATAAGGCGGAAAGAAGAGATGCTACAATGACGACACGTGAAAAGTTTGTTATGTTTTGGAAAAAAGGAAAGTTGTATAACTATATGAAATTTCGAGTTTTGTGAAAATTCATGAGAATACAAGATAAAATTTTAATAACCTTAACTTAGAGTATTGATGAAATTGATAATTTGAAAAAAAAAATTTCATTCTTAACAAAATAAAAAGAAAATTTAAACAAAAATCTCATCGTTGATTTAAGAGTGTGATGGTCACATGACCACGCTTGATACAATGAGGGTAGCAGATTCGGGTACGTTTGGTTTGATATGCTTTGGCCTAAGTTCCACACCCTTACCGAACACTGCAGGAAGGCAACCAGGTCTCGCGGTTGATTGAGATTTATGCTCATTGCACTTCCTTAGGCTCGCAAGCCTTGGTGTCAAGGGTTCGGTAAACAAGTGCGTCCCTCTTACAGTTACTACATATCCGTCCCACAAATCATCTTCAAGGAGAGGGGAGTGAAAAGGTGGGATTTCTTAAGGAATTTCCTTTTTTTTTAAATCGTCCTAAAGTTTTGAAAACCATTTTGAGAGTGAGGCATAGCCTCGGATTAAGTGTGTGATTTTATTTACAAGATTAATTAAATCATCAAATACTATTTAAGCTACTGCAATCAATAATATAATTCAGGGTGCAAACACGTAAAGGCATATCACGTATAGGGACCCTAAGCATGCTACTAGGTCGTTATATCTAACCTCCTATCTTATAGCCTTCGGCTCTGATACCAATCTGTCACACCCCGACCAATGGCGGAACATGTTGGGGCGTAACGTATTGATTAGACAGTAGCTCAAAAGACACTAATTAAAGCGACAATAATTATTTAGCTTCATTAACATTAACAAGTACACAAATTCAATAATAAACAACAATTACATCATGTTTTGTATTTTGAATAATATCCTAAGGTAAAACTAATTTCTTCAATCTTGATCAATGTAAATTACTTGTACCTGTAGCATGTATAAAAATAGAGTTTGTCAACACGAATGTTGGTTAGAATACATAAGTTTTAGTTACATATATATATATATATATATATATATAGAGAGAGAGAGAGAGAGAGAGAAATCACAATTCATATGTAGATGATGAATATTGTAATTCTTATGAAAATGTAAACAACTAAATAGATGTGGACCCATTCTTATTGATACGAAATCAACGTACTTGGGTAAATGTATGATCATACTAGATGCGGATAGATGAGGATGAGATACCAACCACCAAACAAATAAACAATTAAGCACATAGAGCATTATCATAGAGCATGCAATGATCACACATAAACATATATTGAATTATGTTTTGAATAGATGTGAAATAAAATGAGTAAAATAAAGTATACATGCTACCCCCAAAATATAAAAGATGGAAAAAGGGGATATGTAAACTCTCCTTAACGAGTGGATTAACGAATATGAGACGGTGGTAAATATTAAGATAGAAAAGGTCGAGCTCCTTGGGATAAGTCGGAAAAAGTTCCTAGTTAATAATAATATAATTAATTAAGATTAATGAAATAATAACAAGGTGTATGGCCGATTTAGAAATTGATAGGGCTTACGTACATTTTTATAAAATACTATTAGTTTAATTATCAAAAGTTTGTAAATAATATAACTAATGGGTAAAAATAGTAAAATAAATAATACGACACAACATAATGGTTACAAATCAATTTAAAAGAATTTTGGAGTCCTTTATAGTTTAAGCTATTTTTTATTATTAGTATTATTATTGTTATTGTTATTAATAAAAAATAGGTATTTTATATAATATATATACATATATATGTATGTATTACGAAACACAAATTCGAGAGGACGAGAAAACACAAAGTTAGGGGGTTGGTTTATCAATATTGCGATTATTTAGTGATAAATAATTCTAATGTTATCAAAATAATATAATTAAAAGTAATAAAGAAATAAAAACTCAAAAACGGGTCCAGGGGGTTCGAACCCGCGCCTGGACCTGTTCTAAGTGACTTAACTCTCACATACCAGCCTAGTGGCTGGGACTAACACTTGTGAAAGAGTTAATCAGCCAAAAATATAAGCAGGCCGCCTAAAACCAAAACCCAGTTCAAAAGGTAAACCCTAGATCCATTTCATTTCCAATTGATCAACAATATGTTAACGATGATTAAATTTTGTTTAGGGTTAACGCTCCTTAGCTAAAAACGAATTAAATGCATGTTTTAATTACATTACAACAAAAAGGGCTTTTTAGTACACACAAAAACGTCCTAAAATGCTATTTTATACGACATTTCATTTAAGAGAACCAACGAGAAAAACGTTTCATGTAAAGGGGTCGTAATAAGTCTCGGAACTTAAAAAGCGTCCTGATATCCCAAATATGATTATGAAACCAATTTTATTGTTACATAATATATCCATTAACAACCCAAAAAGCGTCCCAATAAAAACATATTATGACACTTTTACAATGTTTTAACATGTGCTTACCTACTTTTAATCTTTTGATACACATACAAGCGTCCTTAAAAATTAATTTATAGGACCCTTATGATGTAACATTATAGGTACTTTAGTACCAAGAAAAAAGTCCTGATATCCCAAATAAGATTATGAAACCAATTTTATGGTCGCATAATATATTCGATAATAACCCAACGAGCGTCCTAATAACCCAACAAGCGTCCTAATAAAAACATATTATGACACTTTTACAATGTTTCGACATGTGCTTACCTAATTGTAAACTTTTTATAAACATACAAACGTCCTTAAAAATTAATTTATAGGACCCTTATGATGGAACGTTATAGTACCAAGAAAAGGGTCCAAATATCCCAAACAAGATTTTGAAACTAAATTTTATGGTCACATAATATGTCTATGAACAACTTAAACATCCTAAAAGCAAATTATGACACTTTTACAATGTTCTAACGTTTAATAGGAAAAAAATTTCTAAGTCCTAACAAATCATATTATACAACCCTTTTTAAACGTCCACACACAATTTTACGATACGATTATGGACATCTAAATATAGAAAGAAATAAAATTTCATTATATTAAATAAGCTTGTACATAAAGAAAACAATATCCAACATAAACTCTTGTAACATTCAACAAAAAAATTAAAAGCAATAAAAGAAACAAGCACCATAAAATCCGGAGTCATCATGCGTCCTCAATCCTCACGGACTACCTACAAGTAAACCATCCATATATAAGCATTAAGTTCCATGTTATTAAAATTATCCATATCACAAGTTTAACAAATACATACCGAGATGAATGGACAAGGCTATGCGATGAATGCACCGATACACTCTTGAATTGTGGAAAATAACCAATATGGTCTCACCAACTTTTCATCTATTTTTATTGGTACTTGAATATTTGTCTAACACCATTGTTGTCCAGTCTCTGTACCACCAACTAGCTCATTTGGGTCCAGGCTCTTCACCTATCCTCTTTCTACAGGCTCAGTAGGGTTTAGAATGCTTTTGAGGAATACTTCATCTCCGACCTAGATTTAGTTTTCAACAAACAGTTATATATTAAACGCGAGTCATTATAGTGCAACAAATTTTTTTCACAAAAAAAAAGGTTTTACACTAGTAGGCTAACATTTTATAGTTGAGAACTAATCAGATGAACCTTACCTCTAGTGATACGGTTGATAGCGAGATAAAGTGAATAAATTTGATTTATAACACATCAATGATCAATACTTGATATAAAGACCCTCTTATTACTAATTTTCATAAATTACAAGCAAAATAACTCAATCTAAGCTAGTACATCCAAATATGAACCATTTATACTTATAATAAATTCAAAGAAACAATGACTTGTTAATATTTTTTTTGACCTGTTATAAGCAAATATAACTTAATGCAAGTAACCACACAAATATGAAATGTTATAACACGTTACAGACAAATATATCATAAATCAATTCATTAGAATAACGTTCTTACATAAATATGATAACATAATCAAAAAGGTTAAAACTTTCCATTTTTCCATGGATGGTGTAATGATTATAAGCGAGGGGACGAATTTGAGTTATTACTACCAAAAGGCTATATAGTATTATTACTTCAGGTTTTTCCCAAAATGTCACCCACACATATTTGTAATCACCCAATCCAAAAGGACCAAATCTTCCCATACCTAACTATATTTTTAAAGAAACAATTTACTGATGAGACACGATATGCTAGACACAACACCATTATGATGATATAGAAAGTTTAAGAGTTCAGCACTAACCTCCACTTTTTTCCCCCTAAAATCCCTTTTTAAATCACAAATTCAAACAATGAAGATAAAACAAGACCAGGCTCAATATTAAACAGCTCTTTTACTAAAGAAGAATACAAACCTTATCAGTTCACCTGGGTAGATACAAGCAGATACAAACTGGCCGTACCCGCTTTGACTGTGCGCGCTCAAGCATTGTGATTCCTATCAGTTCCCAATCAAATCCATGAACCAAACATAAGATATCATTAAACCAATAATTGGTACCAAGCTGATTTTATAGATGTAAATTAAATCCACTCATCTATAAACAGGTCAACTTAAAAAGTTTAGCGAATATGAAACATGTCAAAAATCACCTAAATTGTTATATATAAAAATAAATATTATAAACAAAATTGTATAAACGATTACTTTCAACGAGTACAATATAAAATTAAGTGATGAAACAATTTAGAGAATAAATGATTACTTTTAACGCCCTTCAGTTGGAATTTAGATCTACAAATGCTCATGGATATCTACTCTTCAATTAATCAATTCCGCACCATCTCTCAAGCTTAATTTGAGGTAATTGATTTCATTAAATAACGATATAGATAAGTCATGATTTATAATATGCTCCACGAATAAAAAACTCATCAAGTAATCTCCCATAAAAGTCACTTTGATTAAAGCATTTCAATGAGCAGTTTTAGCTGCATAACAAGATCTATTAAAGTCTGACTTATTTTTGGTTTCAAAGTATTAAAATTTATAGTCTTAATATCTAATGATTCTTTTCTGATCAACATTTATAAGCTATCCATTCCCACAGGTTAATTATGAGCGCTTACCTTCATATTTTTGTATTGAGTTAATTCCTAAGTGTTATTTGTATTAAAATTGCAAGAGTTTGAATAAATTGAGTTAATTTCTATATAAATTATGTGTCTCTGTTCAATTAATTATTGTAGCTTTAATTTCATAACCTATTTTAATCCATGGACCTAGCAGCCTAGCTTATGTGTCTCTGTTATTCAAACTAATTGTTTACACATTGATTCAAAATAAATCACTCCATTCCTATGAATAAGTCACAAGGTTTCAACATGATATACACACATATTTTAAAAAATAATTCGACGTAGATGGGTTATGAAAACAATCACATATAAATCTTACATGTCAATAAATAAACAAACTACGAATAAACACTTACGTTTTTAGGCAAAACTTCTCACTAAAATTAACAAATACATATAATCTTACATGTTGGGTCCCTAACCTCTTGTTGCTGGAATGAAGTTGTTCAGTAGCAGCTATGGTGGGCAGACTTCTTGCTGGCCTTCGTTCTTCATTGGATTATGGGGTTTGGAAAATTGGCAATATCTTTTGCCAAAAGGAGAGTTTGCAAATTATAACCACATAACATAGTACAACCTAACAAACGAACAATAGCATCAACAATAAGAGTCACATTACTAAATAATTAGTGTGAGAACGGTTGCTCCTTCATATCCCTAACATCATATACAACATGTATTAAACTCGGTTAGGTCAAGATTACCTGATTAATGGCCGGGACTCATCCTTTTGTGTCAAAACTGCAAACCCTAAGTTGCAGGTGTTAGTTCGGGGTGTAGGTCACCACTGCAAGAAGAAATCCAGCGGGCAGAGGTCGTAGATCGTCCTCCGCCAGCCTGTCTTCTCCGATTACATCTCTCTCGACACAAAGTAGGGATTTTGTTGGTGTTTTTTTTTTAAAAATTTTGAGGAATTGAAATATTTTGAGAACTTCGCTTCCCTTTTTTTAACTCTGCGTTTCAAAAACTCATTCTATTATTATTTATCATTTTTAAAAATGTTTATTTTAACGCATACAACCCATTAAAGAACTTGAATTGAGGGGTTGTTTGGCCTAGCTTTTTTAGCAAAGCTTATAGCTTTTTTAGCTTTTTTTTATAAAATAAGCTTAATTTGGTATTTGGTTTAGTTTTTTTAGTTTAGGCTTATTAGCTTATATAAGCTAATTTGAAAAAGTTTATTTGATGATGGTTTTTTATCTTATTTAAAGAAGCTTATTTGTTTAATGGGGTAAATTACTCATTTGCCTTCAAATGGTGATCGATTAATAACATTGAAGTAACGTATTTCTATAACAAATTCAAAATGATGGATTTAACAACTTATTAAGGGGGTGCTTGGCCTAGCTTATGTTTTTGTGCTTATGTTTTTATCTTTTTAAAGCTATTAGCTTATTTTATATCATTTGATAAGCCCTTTTTAAGTGTTTGGATTAGCTTATATTCTACAAGTTGATTATACATCTTAATAAGTTGTTAAATCCATCATTTTTAATTTGTTATAGTAATAAGTTACTTCAATATTATTAAACCATCATCATTTGAAGGCAAATGAGTAATTTACTCTCTTAAACAAATAAGCTTCTTCAAATAAGCTTCTACAAATTAGCATATATAAGCTTATAAGCCTAAGCTAAAAAAAGCTAAACCAAACACCAAATGAAGCTTATTTTATAAAAAAAGCTAAAAACGCTATAAGCTTTGCTAAAAAAGCTAGGCCAAACACCCCCTAAGATGTATAATCAACTTTTATAATATAAGCTAATCCAAACACTTAAAAAAAGAGCTTATCAAAAGATATGAAATAAGCTATAAGCTTCAAAAAGATATAAGCATAAGCACAAAAATATAAGCTAGGCCAAACACCCCCTGAGTTGAGCTTAAACGAGCTCGAGCTTTTATTGAGGCTCGTTAAATAAACTATCTCGGGCCCGAGCTTCTCGTGTGGAGTTCAAGCCAGTTTACGAAGCTAACCGAGCTTTTTTATTAAATTGTTATGTGTGTGTGAGAGAGAGAGAGAGAGAGTAATTATAAAACTATATAAATACAGTAGTTAAATATATTATAAAAGATAAGCGAGTCGAGCTTGAGTTTAAAAGACTACTCACGTGTTGAGCTCAGGCTTTAAAGATAGAGTTCAAGCTCGACCCTCTTAGGTTAAAACAAGCCGTCATTGGTTGCTACCATGTTTGACCTTCATTAATCAATATTGACCTTAACCAACCTTTATTTGCCATCATTGATCGTCATTACCATCATTAACTATAAATGGCTCTAATATATAACCTCTGGCCCTAACTGACCACAATTAACCCATGTTGATCTTAATTGACTGATATTGGCCCTAGTTGGCAATCATGAACATTCATTTACCTTATTTGAACTTAATTGACCATCATTAACGATCATTGACCCTAGATAGCTAATCGTAACCCTAATTTCTTCTATTTGGCCATCGCTCACTAACATTAACGCTAACTGATCATTATTAATTAATATCATCCCTATTCAGCCAAGGTTTAACATGTTTTACCATGACTTGATGGGTACTAAGAACAGTTGACCATGATTGACTAAGAGTGTCATCATTAATTAACAATAACTAATGTTTTCATATTTGGACTGGACGCTTTACCGGATCACATGCCGAACTTCAAACCGAATAACGTTAAAATTAAGTTATAAATATTTAAATATTATATAAAATTCAAATAATATTACATTAAAAAGGAAAAACCATGGTGTTAATTCACTTATATTTAAATGAAATAAAAAAACGTATTTGTTTCTTATGGAGAAACAAAACTCGAAAACGATTTTTTAAGAAGAATATTAAACGTTAAAAACATTATTAAGTTCATAAATGTTGAAAAGAAAACTAAAATATCATCATGGAAGAGTTGGTAATGAGTTGGAGTATTATACATGTGGTCTTAGGTTCAAATCTTCTAATGTAAGCCAAAGTACTAAATTTTTATATAGACAAGAATTGAATTGTAACTTTGAGAATATTTAGCTCAAATATCATAAAAAAACATAATTTGCTTCGTAGATGAGTTGGTAAGTTATTTGGTTATTACCTTGAAGGTTTCAAGTTCGATTTTCACTATCTCACAAGAATCATAATTATTAAGATTAAAGGTTTTTGCTAAAAAAAACAGTCAACTGATATAACTAAAGCCACTCGAACCGACCGGTCTAACTAAAACCGGTCCAAACATATCGAACTGAGCCAACCTTATGTCCGGGTTAGGCTGGCAAGTCATGTTCGGGTTTGAAAACATTGCGATTGTATACTTATTACTATTTATAAACAGGGTCTTTACACGAATTTCATATGACCTCTAATTCTTCTTTAAAATAGTTGAATTGACGATGACGTAGTAGAGAAACTGAAAATGAGTTAATAATCATTTCATTTATAAAAAGACATTGAAGACCAACTAATAGTCCCTATAGTATAGTGTTTTACAAGAATGGTTAGGACTAAAATTCAATCTTCAATATATTTCTTCAAAATGATAGAATGTGAGTTGATTACTAGAAATTGAATATTAGTCCCTAATCAACGCTTCCGAGACTAAATATCGGTTTCGAATAAAGTTCCATACCATATTTCCGAGACTATTTTTCAGCGTCCAATGCATTCCTTACAATGGAAAATTTTGTGTCAAACAATCAGAGATTGGAAATTAATCCTTGACCTTTTCATATACAAAAAGTCGTTTAATACTGAATATCAATCCTTAATTCAATTCATATGTAAAATATTAAAGACAAATTTTTAGTCTCTAATATATTTACTATATATTGGCGACTAAATACCGGTATCCAATACATTTTCTCCATTTTCCATTTTAGAGGGAACGTATTTGAGACTTGATTTCCATACAAAACCTTACATTGAACATACATATTTATGACTGATTTTTAGTCTTAAATAAGAGACCAAAATATTAGGGACTGATTATCAAACACAAACACAAATCACATAAAACTCAGTCCCCAATACTATTAGTAACTAACAAATTAGTCTCCGATAGTACGTATCCGAGACTAATATATAAGTCCCTAATACTCACTTTTTTGTAGTGAATATTGATATCTTGGAAGTTTAGGAGTCGAGATGTATGCATTAGCGAAACCAAGAGGTGAGGGTGAAATTGGAGGGAAATTCCATATGAATTTGGAGTTGGAGGCGGAGGCGGGAAATAGTAGTTTTAAATTTTAATTTTCATGAATTCCTTCAAAAAAAAATTTAAAAAGCATACATACTTTATTTGTTTATATATAATATATATAAACGAAAGCTTTAAAAGCTCTCTGGTTGCTCCTTACATTCTCTCAAGCCACCAGATTGCATTATTTATAAATAGAGGCTTCTCATGCATTTGACTCAAATTCACGAGTATGGGTATCACCAAACTCAGATATTCCTTAAACGGGTTATAACAGCTCATATTAAGTTATGTTATAATAAAACTCTAGCGAGTAAACGCCCTATAAAACATATGTTTTATGACTACAATATCAAGTGTCCTATTACGGTGTATTATAATAACATCACAATGATTAAGCATCCTATAAAGGTTAAAGTTATCAAGTGTCCTATTACGGTGTATTATAATAACACCACAATGATTAAGCATCCTATAAAGTGTCAGGTGTCCTATTAAGTTATGTAATAATAAAATCTATCGAATAAGCGTCCTATAAAACATATGTTTTATGACTCAAATATCAAATACCTATTATTGTGTTTTATAATAACACCACAATGATTAAGCGTCTTATAAAGGTTAAAGTTATAAGACCATAGTGTAAAATGTCCTATTAAGTTATGTTCTCATATGACATCGACTAGAAAGGGTCCTATAACACCGAACATTTATGACTTAACTACAAAATTTCCTATTAACTTATGTTATAATAAGACCTCGAGTGATCAAGTGTCCTATTACATTAATACATAATGGGACACCAACAACTACATGTCTTATATGTTACTTTATTAGGATTTAGATTTTAAGTGTCTTATTAAGTTATATGATAATACGACCCTAAAGAATCATTCATCCTATTAAATAACTTTTTAGGACACCGGTTCTGTGGCGTATATTGTAAAAGGACCTCAAATGTTCATTTGTCCTATTAACTAGATTTTAGGACCCTATTTTACAAGCGTCCCACACAAAAGGTCCTAAAAAGTCCTTTTTGTTGTAGTGTTACCGTATTAGGTGACGAATGGGTATAGATCAACGAGCTAGGGCTTGCGGCTCAGTTCCTTATCAAAACCGATCTTGATGGTTTCGTTTGCTGCAATTAGCTTAGGGCATAGATTCGTGAGGTTAAGGTGAGTGTGTGTGCAGGTTTAATTGAAGCGAGGGCGAGTATTTATAGTGTTACAAGGTTGATTAAGGGAGCGGTTTGTTTAGTTTCAATAATGAGCCAATAGCTGTTAGTCATTTTTTTCCATAAGAGGAGTGTCGGTAGAAGTCGATTTTAGGTAAGAATGATTTGGTGGTGTCAATTACGCGTCTAATACCATTAATTACGGATCAAGATTTGAGGGGTGGGGGGTGTTTGCTGGGTCGTGAAGAAGAAAGGGAGAGGGGGGAAAGGTTTAAAAGTTAATTGCATTTTGGTCCATTGTCTATAGGTGGGGGTGGAAAAGTTAATCAAAGTTGGCTAAGGGTTGTTTTTGTACAATCTTATAACTATAATCAAATAAATAAATAAATAAAATTAAACGAGTCGGGTTTTCGAGTCCGAAAATTGACGAATGTTACATGTAGTTTATCTTTGAAAATCGACATGATACCATTCTTCTACATATCTAGAAGAAAAATTATAGACACGTTTCTTGGGTGACGCGTAACCAAGAAAATAACCTTCAATCGCTTTTTCACCGAATTTACCCATCACACGTTTAAGCATAGTACAAGGACACCCGAATGATTCAAGATACTGAAGATTACGCTTATGTTTATTAAGCAGCTCACACCTCATCTTCTTGAGATTTTAACCGTTAGAACACGATTCAAAGTATAGCAAGTTGTGTTCACAACTTCATTCCAGAATTAAACAGGAAGCTTTGAATCCGCCAACATTGTTCTCGCTGTTTAAATCAGTGTTATATTCTTTCTCTCAGCTACACCATTCTGTTGTGACACATAAGAAGCACTGTGTTCCCGATGAATTCCCTTTTGAATACAAAAAATGTTTCACTTTATGTTGGTAAAGTGATTCGATCTTGGTGATCAAATTCTGTATGAGAATAGGTGTCTGATCCTTGGTACTCATAAATAACACCCACGAGAATCTTGAATAGTCGTCGATAACGACTACACAATACATTTCTCCAGCAATACTCAAACGACTCACATGACCAAACAAATTCATATGAAGACGTTCCAAAGGAGTATTAATGCAATTGATCTGCTTCAACAGGTGTGACCTCTTCTTCTGTTTTCTCTTCCTGCATGCAACACAATGATTGGTCAATTTGAAATGTTTTAGTGAAACACCATCCACCAAATCATTCGCCATTAAGTGACTCATCTAGCGGACATGAATGTGACCCATACGCCTGTGCCACAAGATTGAGTGTTTCTCGGTTTCTTTCTAGACAAAACACGTTCCGTTAGAAGAAAAAGACGATACTTTAGAACCCATATCAAGTACAAAAATATCATTCGGTCAAGGAGATTTCATGACAACCAATATCTTCAGTATTAACGATCCGGTTTAAGGATTACACATTCCTTATCTGTGAATAAAGTGGTAAAATTATTATCACAAATATGTGACACACTTAACAGATTGTGATCCAATTTATCACAATAATTAACCTGCACAAATGTAATATACCCATTTGAGACGTCTCTCTCTTTCTTTTGTTATCATTCCACCTTGATTACTAGCAAATGCTACATACCCTCCTTGAATGTCTTTAACATTCGATCGAAGATCACGGTTGCCGGTGATGTTGTCACACCCCAACATAAGGCGGAAATGCCGGAGCCCAAACTGATTGTTCGCAGCTCTCAAGGTACTATCATGCAATAATTTAAAAATGGAATTATCAATTAAATTTAATTAAACTTAAAAAAAATTTCAAATAACAAAGTACAACTCATTAAACAAAACACGTAAATTCAAATCTATGTCTTAATAAGTTGTGTCTCAATAATATTCTTCTAACTTAAAGCAACATCTAAATCTCTTTCAAAAACTTGCATTAAATTCAGTCTAAAATCAGCATATGCGTATAAAATAGATATATTTTGTCAACACTAGGTTGAGATACACAATCAAACCAAATGAGAAAATTAATGAGTGTCGGTAAAACCATCGCCATGAGAAGTGGGCTTTGGCTACTACGACTGTCGTATGATCATACTATAATTTGATTATGATTAACCTCTCTAAATGCAATAAATAAAAAAATAAACATGTAGCAAGTTAGGCACATAATTGATAGCGCACAAGATTAACATTTTCTACTGTGAATACTAATAGTAAGTAAATAATGTAAGTACACGTATGACCCCAAAATTTTGAAAAACAAGTAAAAGAAGGGGAGTGATTACTCACATTATCAATAAGCGAAAGTTTGAATATGATAGGAATAATGAATACTACTCGTCACGCTCGCCGAGAATTAGCAAGGACAAATCTAAGCAAGAGTAATAATTGGAGAATACTACGAATTAATAGATGGACTACTCGAAAATTAAGATATGAACGAGTATTTCTAAAATAATAAATTTTTTAAATTTATTATGAAAAACGATTACTTATAAGTATTAAAGTTGTAATAATAATATATATAAATATTTATATATTAAAATACATGTGTAATGATAATCAAGAAAATCTGGCAATGTTCGAGCTGTCTGATAAATTTCAAAATGCTAGTGGAAACGAGCTATCTTCTGACAATGAGACGGAATCAGATTCTGATGATTCATGTCAAATGTAGCCAACTTCATTTTCATGCATGGCTAAGATTGACGATGTTAGTTTTTATTCTTCCTCTTCTGTTAAATTATCTGCAAATGTGTCTTGTGTTGATTGTGAAACTGCTAAGCCTAGGTTAGAATCACTAAAAACGCACAATAACCTATTGGTAAAAGAAATTGCTTCAATTAAGGATACATATAGACAATCACTAGAATCACATATGAGATCTAGGGAGAAATAGAAGCATTGTCTATTCGTAACTATGACTTGAAAGCTGAATTGTCTGTCAAAATGGAAATTAATGATCAGCAATTTCAAGAGATTTTGAAACATCGAACTAAGATAACAGAACTTGAGAATGAGAGTCTTTATTTGAAAAGCAAGTTGGGCAAGTTTCGAAATTTTTTAAGTGACTGGTAAGCAAAAATATTCAAAGAAAGGTGTAGGTTTTGTTGAAGTACCACCTCCATTTCATAATGATTATATCGCAAATCCTTTTGTGGGAAAAGATGAAGTTGCTATTAATGAACTTGTTGTTGAAATAAAACCTAAAGTGGTTAAAACTGAAAATTTGAATGCCCAATCTTCATCTCAAAAATCTCATATTCAAAGTAACAAGATCTTTGTTGAAAATGTTGATAAAGTAATCGTTGAGGATGTATTTAAACCTGAAGTTGTACACAAAAACCAGGATATTCCAAGTTCAAATCACATTTTGTGTGAACCTCATGATTTTGAGGAGGCTGTGTATGGTTCAAATGCATCTCAAGTGAAAACGGAGAAACCAGTTAAGGTTAAAGCCAAGAAATCACAAAAACCAAAGATTTCTGATGAGGATTTGATGCGTTTCGTCAATCCTGTTGCTTCTAAACCATCTACTGGTCGAGTGTTTAAGTTGAAAGGGATTAGCAAATTTTTCACTAAGAAAGACATTCCACTTAATCTTATCAAGCCTGAATTGATCGAAAGGGTCTTTCAAAATGAAACTTCTAAGATACAAGATCTTGGACATAAATTTGTGAATTCCAAAACATCAATTGCAACAGAGCCTTTGATAAAAGCCAAACAATTGTTAAAATCTGCTAAAATTGTTCAATTTGTTAAATCAAATGGAACCGACACTTTACAGAGTTGTTCAAACTGTTCAAACCTTGATTTCTACATGAAAAGTAAATCTGTGACATTTGATGATTTGGACAAAAGTCCCATTGCTGGTGTTTTTCATCAACCTTCTGTTGCACAAGTTTCTGCTAAACCACAACATGAGCGTGTTGACATGAGAACGTGTTTTCTTTGTGGTGTACAAGGTCATGTAGTAAGAAATTGTGGACTGACTAAATCACAAAATTGTTAGGCATCGAAGCACACACATAACAATTTTCAAAGAACAAAGAGACACGAGAGATTTATGTGGTTCGGTTATAGTGTGTAACCTACGTCCATGGGGGCAACTAGGGTTTATTATTGACTGATAATAATATACAGATACAAGAGATCTATTTACAGGTTAGCTAATAAGTTTTAACCCTTTGCTAATCTTGCTAAACAAGAAACCTAACAAACCGGGATTTGGCAATTAGAGCTGGCCAGGCCCGCTTCCGCCTTTTTCTCTAATTCTTAGCTATCCCATTATGGGCAGGGCAGAAGACAACATATCTCCAAAAATCTCCCACTTGGTGTCTTCGGACCTCGAACTGCACCATCTCTTCCTTCTGTAAAATGAAGCATCCCCTTTATTCTTCAATTTTCCCTAGTTAGCCCACTCTCCTTAACTATTCCTGGAGACCAGCTAAAGCTATGCAAAGCTTCAGCTTATCTAGCACCACATACTCGGTTAGCATATCTGCTGGATTCTTAGCACCTGGGATATTCTTCAAATTGATAGTTCCATTACTGATCAATCCCCTCATGAAGTGATACTTTGTCCCAATGTGCTTTGTCTTGCTATGATAGACAGAATTCTTAGCAAGCTTCACTGCACTCTCGTTGTCACAATACAATGAGTAATCAAGCTGATGCTTTCCTAACTCTTCAAGAAAAGTCTTCAACCAAATTAATTTTTTGCTCGCTTTTGCAACAGCCATATACTCGGCCTTTGTTGTTGATAGAGCCACACTTTTCTAAAGTCTTGAAGTCCAGCTCATTGTTGTGCCTCCCACTTTAAAAACATAACCTTTAGTGCTTTTGTATTTCTCTCTGCAACATCCCAAATCTGCAGTAGTATAACCTCTGATCATAGTATCTTTACCCTTAAAACACAACCCCATATTTTGAGTACCCTTCAAGTATCTGAGTATCTACTTGACAGTTTCCAATGTTCTTTACCAGGATTTAACATAAATTGACTAACTACCCCAACAACATGAGCTATATCTGGTCATCTGCACACCATAGCATACATGAGACTCCCAACCGCTGATGCATAAGCAACCTTAGCCATCTCTGATTTTTCTTCTTCGGACTTTGGTGGTTGTTGTTTGGTAAGCTTCAAGTGACTTCCTGATGGAGTATTTCTAGTCTTAGTCTTCTCATCATTCATCTTGAATTTCTCTAACACTTTCCTTATGTACTTCTCCTAAGATAGTGTTAGTGAACCAACTCTTCTGTTTTTTGTAATACTCATCCCGAGTATCTGCTTGGCTACACATAAATACTTCATCTCGAATTCTTTAAACATTTGTTTATTCAACTTTCTAATCTCGTTTATGTCAGACCCTGCTATCAGCATATCATTTACATACAAAAGTAGAATGATGTAGTAATTTCTGAAATTCTTTAGATAGAAATAGTAGTCAGCTTCACAACTCTTGAAATCTATTCTCTCCATGAAGTCATCAAACTTCATGTACCACTGTCTCGGTGCTTGTTTAAGACCATAAAAGCTCTTCTTCGGTTTACAAACCCAATTTTCTTTACCTTTTACTTGAAAACCCTCTGGTTGTTTCATGTAGATGTCTTCATCAAGATCTCCTTGTAAGAAAGCTGTCTTGACATCTAGTTGCTCTAAATGTATGTTCTCTGCTGCAACGATACCAAGAACCACCCTGATAGTAGTCATATTCACAACTGGAGAGAAGATTTCAATGTAATCGACCCCCCCTCTTTCTGTTGAAACCCCTTAACCACTAAACGAGCTTTATACCTCTTGGATCCATCGTTCTCATCTTGATCCTATACACCCACTTATTCTGATGAGCTTTCTTGTCTTGCGGAAGCTTGACAAGAACCCAATTCTTGTTCTTATCTAAAGGGCCCATTTTTTCTTTCATTGCTTGCTCCCACTCAAACGATTCTTTTACCTTAACTTCCTCAAAGTAGCAATCAGGCTTTGGTGGATCTCCTTACCCACTTGTCAGGTTGTTGTGGTTATTGTGGAGGTTGATCTTCTTTAGACTCTGAACTCCCACTGTCTGAAGACCCTACTAGTTCTTCAACTCCACCGTCAATATTATCAAACTCGGGATCTAAATCATCTTCGTGACCTGCTACAGATTCTGTAACTAGTTCTTTCTCTAGCTTGTGGTTTCGAACTCAACCTTTTCTAGAACCTCTGAGTTGACTAACTTTCTGTCTTTGTACAACTATGCTTCATTGAATTCGGCGTGCTTGCTTCTGACTATCTTTTTGCTTTCAAAATCCCAAAGCCTATAGCCCATCTTTTCTAACCCGAAACCAATAAGTGTGTACTTATTCGCTTTAGCATCTAACTTATCACTTTCTGGATTAATGTCATCAGCACTGCACTCGAAAATTCTTAGGTGATCATACTTTACAGCTTTACCCTTCCATTCTTCTTGAGGAATATTTGAATCCTAACGGTACTGAGGGCCCACGGTTGATAAGATAAGCTGCAGCGTAAACTGCATCAGCCCAGAACATCTTTGGGAGCCCTGCATTCAATCTCATACTTCTGGCTCTCTCACATAATCATCTGTTCATCCTCTATGCAACCCCATTCTGTTGTGGAGTTCCTAGAACTATATTTACCATCTTGATCCCTCTTTCAACACAATAATCAATAAACTCTTTGCTGATGTATTCTCATCCGTTGTCGGACTTTAAGCACTTAACCTTCAAATTAGTTTCAAGTTCAACAACAGATTTCCATTTCTTAAAAATACCAAAAACTTCAGATTTATGTTTAAGAGAGTAAACCCATACCTTGCGTGTTGAATCATCGATGAAGGTAACATAGTAGCGAGATCCTCCAATTGAAGAGACCGATGTCGGTCCATATACATCTAAGTGAACTAGCTCTAATTTATGAGATTTTGGTGCTCTACCTGTCTTCGCAAAAGTTACCTTCTTTTTCTTCCAAAAGACGCACGGTTCACAAAACTCAGACTCGACCGTCTTCAACTCTGGATGCTTTCCTCTGGCGACAAGCATTTTCAACCCCTTTTCACTCATGTGAACGATTCGTTGATGCCATAACTTTGATTGACTCAGCCCACTAGTCACTGCATTAACCCCTTCATCTGGTACTTGAACCATATATAAATTACCTCTTTTCTTACCTCTAGAAATCACCATACTGTCTTTCACTACTTTCCATTGTCCTCTACCAAAAGTGACATCGTATTCCTCATCATCAGGCTTACCAATGGATATCAACATCTTCCTTAAAACTGGAATGACATGAACATATTTCAAGGTCCAAGTGGTTCCCAATGGAGTCTTTAAGTCTATGTCTCCCATTCCTATTATATCAAGACACTGATTATTAGCCAAACGAACTTTACCAAAATTACTTGTTCGTAGTTCCTTCATCATCTTCGTGCTAAAAATAGCATGAAAAGATGCTCATGAATCCATAATCTAGTCTTCAGTAGGATTCTCGAGACAACATATAAGTGCATCATCTGAATAATCTGATGCTGATGTGGCTGCGTTCACCTCTTTTTTTTTCTTTTGGTGGGTTGGTGCATTGACTTCTGAATTAGCTTATTGGTTGTCTGGGAATGTGTGCTATTTCGTCATATATAATGAATAGGACTGAGAGGAATCGTCTCATTTGTCCAGTTCAATTTTCGTGCATACCTAAGAGACACTCTGCCAAATTTTTTCAAAAATATCAAATCTCTCTAAATCCAATTTTGTTCATCTGTTTGGATTCCTAAGGTAACCACGATCGAAACGTGATAGAAAACGTCAAAATTAATGAAAATTTCAAGGGCTAATTAGACGATTGAAGTATCGGGTTTTAACTTATGAACATACATCTATATAAACCTAATTATAACTGGCTTTTATCTATAATGGTTGTCATGTATCGGCTGTCGATGTTATTGCGAGCTGATTCGTGTTCATTATTGGTTCTTACATCGTCAAACATGGATCAATTGAATCTGATAGTGCATGTTTGACTATTATAGTTCATCTAAATTTTGACTTTGACTCAGGATAGTAAAAATTATTAATTATTGGTGACCATTCATTATGCGTTAACGAATGGACACCCATTTGTGTTCAATTCATTATGATCAGCATAACGAATCAACTCCTTCGTATGATTTAATATCGATTTAACTAACATTCGTTTATTAATTCGTTACTTTTTTGTTAATGATTCATTATGATTAGTTCACATTAAATATTTATAACGAATTGAGCAATTCGTTATAGCGAATGACCTGATTCGTTATAACGAATAACACTTTGAATTATTTTCAAAAATAAAAAATTAAAACATTAAATTATTTAATAATTTAATGTTTGAATGTTGGTTTTACTAATTCTCAGGTTTATGTATTTTCAGTTATGGCTGACGAAATTGTTCAGGATGCTCCCCTGGCTGAGCAACAACATGTTCAGCAACTGCAGGAACCTGATCTCCCGATGTTGCAATTCGATAAAAAGCACAACATCTATGCTTTCGTTGGTGAGAATTTTGCTGACGAGGACATATTTAGTGATATGCTTGCTTTTATCCGACGATCTCGTATAGGCTATGCTGTTACTGCTGATACAAGATCCACTTCAGCATTATCCGACAGTTTTGGAATTCAGCTAGTTACGTTGAGTCTGAAAACCAAATTTTCGTCGAGGTAAACAAGAAGCCGGTAGTTATTACACCTGGGGTTATCAGGCATGTGTTACGATTTGTGGAAAATATGGAAATTCCGTGTGAGTTTGATAAGGGGTTGATCCGCAGATTATTTCAACGATTCTTCTATGCTGGTGACCTTGAACGTCCCATGTACAACAAGGCTAACTTGTGCCCCTCTTACAAGTATCTACTACAGAGGTGGATACGACGAGTGTTGTATCATGTTTTAATCAGCATTTGTCGCTCTGATTTTGAACAAGCCATTCAATTTCTCTGAGATGATCTTCTACCATCTCAAGGAAAACTGCTTGGTCAAAAACCGATGCAATAAACTTATGTATCCACGATTCATTCAGCTGATCATTTAGGATCTTATTCGGGATTTGGAGATTGATTTGACGCTAAGAGACGACGTGTTGAAGCTTGAGCATATGAATGCTAATACAGTAAAGAGGATGAAGTCGAATAGGCAGGAGACGCCGAGGACCAAGCGTTTGATTGGTCATTTGTCAAATCCGGCGTATGTATGTCCTTCTAATGATCGGTGGATCCACGATGATTCGGATTCTGAACGAGAAGTGGGACCAGGTGGGAACGAAGGTCGAGATCATAGAGATGAAGGTGGTGATGGTGGACAGGGAGGTGATCAACGATGTGCTGACGTTGTGGCATCAAGCTCTTAGAATGCTCAACGAAAGCGGAATGGCAAGGCGGTAGCTCATGAAGAACCGCTCAAATGTTGTATTTCTCAAGGTTCTGGTGTGTCTTTTGGTCCTCAAGAACCTAGGTCGACTACATTTCAAAAACCGGTGGTGCCGCTTACTACTAGCACCCCGTCACTCACATTGATGACGACTATCACATCTGATCCAAGGCTTGGTGAAATTCCCCATTATGTTTCAATCTACTATACCAAGGCCTGCTGCTACTGCATCGGTGGTTCCTCCAACACCAACTGTGATGATCACACATCCTATTGACATCTCGTTTATGCAAATCAGTCATCCACAGGGGCCGGTACAACCTATTCCAGAATCTTTTCATACATTACCCCCAACCCATCAGATGAACATGCTCTTGAGTTTGATTCACTTATACAAGAATTAAATGGCGGCCGATCGTCAAGCTCAAGAGCAGATGATGAAAAACCAACGTCATCATATGGGTTACGTCTCTTACTGCCAAAAGGAGATGAAGGAGCTTCGTGAGACTGTCACGGCTCATGGGGTGAAAATCAAGGAACAGGAGGATCTCATCCTTCAGCTTACGTGCAAAGACGATGAACTGAAAAAGCTAAATAATTATGATGACGATCCTGATGCTCCAGGTACTAGAGGTAGTGAGTCGAAACAAGCTCACTGCTCATCCTCAGGTGCTGGTACGAGCGTTGGTGAAGGCAATAATAGACAATTGGTGGTCTATCATGACTCGACAAACGCTCAACCCATCGAATCAATCAAGGCCGACACCATCATGTTCATGGACTTCAAGAAAGGAGTAGTGATAAGCATCGCTAACCTTGACGAAATTGAAGAAGGTCAGTTCGTTGATCAGTCCCTAACACGCGAACATATTTCATTACTGTTAGGGCCGAATAATGATGAACTGGACGCTTTGGAAGCCGAGTAAGACGTGGAGGTGGTGAATGACGATGAGGTATTACTTGATACGACTATTCCACATGGGAATACGTCATTTATTTATTAAGACGAGGAGATAGAAATGGAGGATGTGACAGCTGAGGAATACCCCGATCTATATCAATGATCAAATGTTAATAAGGGTGTTCCTACTTTTACTGAAGAGCATGTTAAAGCTGCTGAAGACCATCTAGAGAAAACAACAAAGAATAAAGCAAAGATGTCAGAATGGTTTTCTGATCCAACTAAAGAAGACATTGCAGGTTGGTTCAAGAATCGTAACAAGAGTGTTCGTAAAATTATCGATGCTTATCGGTACGTTGATCGAGAACAACAACTGGACGCTGTTGCACGGGCTAAAGAAAATCAAAAAGCCACATTAAAAGTCGTCTCTGTGAAAGGTGACATTGTATCTTGGTTATACGATTCTGAATTAAAAGTCTGTATTATCAAGTGGGAAAACGTCGTTCAGTATTATCAGCATATCATTGGCGTTCTCTCACTACCGCGTTGGGATGTTCGTACCCTCACGAGTCGGTCGTTTATTAACCACGGTAAAGATCGAAGAGCAGAATGGTTTCACCAACATTTGCTTTTCGAAGGTAATCGTGGATTTAAGTTCTTTAATCCACAAGTTCCAACCCGCAAGCACACTGACGAGATTGATCCTCGTACGGGTTGGAAAAAACTTATACTTGAAGTAAAACCGCTGAAGACGATGAAGCGTGTACCGGAGAAGACGTTTCTACATAGTCTTCATCTATCGTTCAATCGATGGTATTACGATAATTGTACCGGCGAGGTCGTCATTGTTCTGGGTAAAGGTTTGTAGACCAGCTTTATTAGAGTTATCGACCCGATGTGGCTCGTTAACTTATCTGAAACCGAAAATGATGTGTTGTTCATGAACTTGATTTTGATCGAGCGCCAAGAAGACTACAACCGAGCTATGCAATTCCAGCGTGTCATACGTGTGTGTCACTAGTTTGGGATTCATAGTTGTCATGATTGGCAGAGAAAGCGCTTCAAGTAATTAATGACAAAGAGCTCAAGACGAGGGGGTGTTTGTTAGTGCACGGTTTTATCGTCTTGAGTCTTTGTAATTTATCGGTTGTAATTTATTATTTTTTTTAATGTAAGGAGTATTTATGGAAAATAAGCCAGTTCGTTATGTATAGGCTAATTCGTTAAGGATGTTTAACGAATTAGCCAGTTCGTTATTTGTAAAGTCCTTTCGTTAAGGATGTTTAACGAATGAACAGTAGTTCGGTATGTATGTTTTCCATTCGTCATGGAATGTTGACGAATGGGGGTATAACGAATCACTGATTCATTATGCTTTCCTTTCTAAGTTATGTAATGTTAACGATTGGAGCCAATTCGTACGGGAAGTGTAACGAATTGGGTTCCATCGTCTATATAAGGTTGTTTAGCCTTGAGTAATTTAAAGTATTTATCTATTACACCGAACCTCTGATCAAACTCTCTCTCTTTCAATACTTCATTAAGATTAATATTATTACTATTATCAATTACTATTATATACATAACTAAGAACATATCAATTTACTAAATCCGTAATCCGTTTATGGATTAAGATCTGAGTATTAGGTATTTACAGTAATCACTCACCTTTTTACTTATATTTAATTTTTTTGGGGACATATGCGTTTATAAATTTATCTATTATCTAGTATTCAAAACCGCAACTGTTTAATCCTTGTGTGTATATCAGTTTATGCCTAACTTGCTATCTGCTAACTTTCTTTATTTGAATACATTTCGGAGAGGTCCAACATATTCAAATTATATTATGATCATTCGACCGTCGTAGTGGCCGGCGTCCGACGCATTGACAATGGTTTCACCGACATCTCATTCTTGGTAACCAATGCCCATTCGCTTGGTAACAGTTTAGACCTTTATTTTTTGTTTGATTAATTGTTTATGTGCTATGGATTAACTGTTTATTCTCACAGGAACAGTTTGCACATTTCTTTATTTATTATATATTATTACTGTTGTCTCTTAAACTGGTGTTTTACTCACTCAACATGTGTTGTTGACAAAAATATATTTTATACGCATTTGTAGGTTATCAGCTTGGTTGTTTAGCAAGATGAAGATCACGTAGAGATGCCCTTTTAGGATACAAATTTAATCGATCATTGTTGTAATTTCTTTATACTTGATGTACTTAATTGTAATTGTTTTATTTAAATAAATTAAATAGATTCTGTCATTTATCAATTTGCATGATAGTACCTTGAGAACTGTGAGCAATCGGCTCACGCCCTGACATTTCCGCCTTAGGTTGAGTTGTGACATAGCTATACCTATTTGAAACCACTTCCACGATTAACACACGAAGAACTCAAACTCACAACCCTAGAAAAGTACTCATAAGGTTAGGGCTAAAATAACATAATAGAAAAACATGCATCTTGAAAATTACTTTTAGCCAAAAGAATTAAATCACAAAATCTCTAAACTAATAACTACAACGAAATCAAAATAAACCCATCTAGGGGTGCAAACGAGCCGATCCGAGCCCGAGCTCGACTAGGCTCGAGCTCGGTTCGTTTAACTTACACAGAGCTCGAGCTCGAGCTCGGCTCGTTTCGAGCTCTATTTTCAAAGCTCGAGCACGGCTCGTGAATGGATTTTGAAGCTCGAGCTCGGCTCGGGCTCGACTCGTTTACTATTTATCAATTATTTTTTATATAATTATAATTATTTATTTATTTCTTTATATTATAGTTAATTTATAATAGAGAAAATATATTATTTAGTTATTTTTATTTATTTTTTCATAACATTATATTTATTAATTAATAATTATTGAATATATATTTTTAAAAAATTATATAAATGGCAGGCTCGTTTAGGCTCGCTAGCCGGCTCGAGCTCGGTAAGTAAAGCTCGGGCTCGGGCTCGTTTATTAAACGAGCTTATTTTAAGGCTCGAGCTCGGGCTTGGGCTCAATAAAGCTCGGCTCGATCGAGCTTTTTAACGAGCCGATCTCGAATAGCTCGTGAACAGCTCGGCTCATTTACACCCTAAACCCAGCCCATAAAAACCCCACAACTATTACAAAATTAATATAGTCCTAAACATAAATCAACCAAAAATCGTAACCGTATCAACATAAGAAAAAAACCAATTCCATACCTGCAACGATGAAGATTCCACAAACACTTCTGAGCATGATTCGCAACACATAACAACATATGCGGATAAAAAAAATTTAGAAAGAAGAATCGAACACACAGAAAAACCCTAAACTGAAAGCATTCGAAATAATTACTGATAATGAAGGCACATATAACCATTGATCAATCCATAAAACATAGCGATGCACACCATCTACGAAACACAAAACAACACTATTCATATAAGCTAAACATAAGTAAGACACGGCAATAGCCGGACATAGCACAGAATCTGCATTGGCAGAATTTTTTTGAAACAACGATTAAGAAAAGAAATAGTAATATGGTGTTGTATGCCTATTCTATGAGTCTCGATCACAACAGGAAGTCAACAAAACCACATGCAGTCTAAAATGAAGTTTTACAGTAATTTGAATCTGGTTTCCGTCCTCGTTCATGTCATTGATTTTCCCCTAAAAGAAAAAAAATGAGATGAGGAAGAGTGTGTTGAAAATACGTTCATATCGGTGAATGCAGAGGTGTGACAGGTGGAAGAAAAAAGGAGTACACGTGTTTTATTATGAAATAGACCAGGAAGACATGTCTGATGACAAAGTGTATAAACAAACATAATAGACATAGATAGTAGGGTACAACAACTAAAACGATAAGTTCAACTACGAATGCATACTTTTTGACGAAATTGTTAATATATAAATTTAGTCTTCATCATCAATTGTTGTTTTTCTTATTATTTTTTTGTTTATGAATAAGAAGAATTTGAAGTTACGTAATATGAAACCGAATATGGGTTGTAAAAAAAATTCAGATGTGTGTGAAAAAATTAAAGACATGTGAGAATAAGTTAAATATAGTGGTAAGAAACTGAAAATATTTAGGAAGAATTTGAAGATGTATAGAAAAAAGTTGAAAATATGAAGGAAGAAATTATAGTTGTGTAGGGTGAATTCGAGAGATGGGAGAAAATAACTATAAACCGGAGTGAGAATATATTTTATTCTTTGATTAACTATATTAGTTATTTAGAAAAAATTTGGTTTAATTAATTATATGTATATGGATTATAATAATCCCACCTTTAATGAGTTGAGCAATTATAATCCCACCTGAGTTATTTTCCTCTGACAGTCCCACCTTTTCCATGTTTTTAGTTTTATGATCCCCATTTAAAAATAATTAACGGGGTTAACTTTTCGCTGATGTGACTATATGAGTTGGCATTTAAAAATCCAATGTGGCTTTTATTATTATCTAAAATTAAGTTTTTTATCTGCTCGTACGGTCCTCCGGCCAGAAAGATAAACACATTAAGGTTTGTACCGACAAAAGGTCCAAGAGACCGCCGTGTACGGTTGTCTGCGCATACTGTGATATAGTTTTACGATGTGCAAGACTGGCTTGGGTATGACCGGCCAAGTAAAACTGTGGGCTGGCTTATTAAAAAAGCTAAATCCGCCATTGATGATCTTGCTGAGCTTCCGGCATGGAAACCCACTGCAACTCCAATATCAAGAAACACAAACCCTAATTCTTCAGTTGTGAATTTTGAGCAGAACCCAGAACAATTGGGTCAATTTGAGCAACACCCAAATGATAATATTGTTGATAATCAACTAGGTAGTTCTCAGAGTTCAAGTTTTTTTGCCTCCTTCACTTGATTCCGAAACACTTGTGGTGGAGGTGGTGCCTTAGCTACTCCGGCGGTGGAATTAGGGTTCCAATCTATAGTTTGGGGTAATATGGGTGAGGGATGCCACATAATAACCCTATAAAGAAAAAAAAAGCCACGTTGGATTTTTAAATGCCGACTCATATAGCCACATTAGCAAAACGTTAACCCCGTTAATTATTTTTAACGGGGATCATAAAACAAAAAACATGGAAAATGTGGACTGCTAGAGGGAAATAATTCAGGTGGGATTATTATTGGCCAAATCATTAAATGTGAGATTATTTTTAATCCAATAATCCTTAATTATATTAGTTGAGAGAGGATATATTTTATGTTGCTTTAACGCTATGTTCGCAAGTTCATTTTTAGATTAAAAAACAAATAAATGGTCAACATTGATCGTTTCGTTGTAACTTGACCTCTCGCATAAATCATCAAACACACAAGAGAGAACTAAAAAACTAATAAAGACCTCACGAAAACTCAACTCAAACATGATTTCATTTTAAAAAAATTCTCATTTATTTTATTATATAGTTACGCTTCTAAAAAATAAAATAAAAATGATTATATTCTATTTTTTTGACATATTACATATAATAATACAATATACTATTACGTACATAAATTCGATACAACACTATTACACACACACACACATATATATATATATATAATACAATAATATTACATATATATAATACAATAATATTACATATATCTAATACAACAATATTATTATGACATATATGTAATATAACACTATGACATATGTAACGCTATGCCATATACTTACATGTAATATAACAATATTACACATGTGTAATACAACAAGATTTCATATATGTAATAATATAACAATCACAAAGTTTTATATCGTGTAACCAGGTTTGTACGTTGTTACCCTATATAAAGAGAGTTGCAATAAAACTTCAAACACCAAGAAAGCCTAAACCATTTGCAATGGATAGACAACTAAATCGTGAGTGGGTTGAAGCACAACAAATTGTTATAAGCACAAACCTCATTGCAGCAGCAAAGAAGCACTTACAGTTCCTTGAAGTTGTTCATAAGTATGGAGAACTTTTTGATGGTCCACTTCTTGAAAAGGCGATTTTTAGGTACACTAATTATCTTCTCATTTCACATTTAAGTTTTCAGTAAATCATTTTGATGAATGCTTGGATGCAGGTACAAATACCACTGGCTTCCTTTGCTTTCTGAACATACCGAGTCGTCCCAACTTCCAAAAATCCCGTTAGTTGTACCACTTGATTGCGAGTGGATTTGGCATTGCCACAGGCTTAATCCGGTATAATTCAAAAGCTAGATTTATTTAGGTTGAGGTTATATAATTTATAACTCTTCGCTTTTGTTGATTTTTAACACTTAATTTCATTTGGTTTGAAGGTTCGCTATATGGTTGACTTTATTGAGTTGTTTGGGAAAATACTTGACCCTGATTGTGTGGTAGTCTCCTCCATTGATGGAGCTTGCAAAAAGCAGACTGAAGATATATGGAAGAAAAAGTACCCACAAGAAGCCTATGAACTAGAGTTTGGATTTAAGAATGACAATCAAACCCTATCGGCGAACTTACAAAGCACTAACTATGATCTAGTTGCAGCCGTCACAAGGCAAAGTTCTTTCTTTCACAAGGTGAAATGGTTCAAGTTTATTCCATTTAACACATTATTTTTTCTATTTTTGTTTTAAACTTTTAATATTTACATATGAAATAGGTGTCATGCAGTATTTTCAAGGAAGATCTCTATCTTGAGGAGGCAGTTAAGAGATATAAAGGATTTTTGCATCTTGTTAGTAAGAACATGGAAAAGAAGTTGGACAACCCGGTTGTCCCAACTTATGATATTGACTTAATATGGCACACACATCAACTCTCTCCTCGCTCTTACTGTAAGGATGCCATAAATTTAGTAGGTCAGGTGTTACACCATGATGACAATGACACAGATCAGTCAAAAGGCGGAATGTTGGATGTTGGCATCAAAACAACAACGCAGCAATGGAAAGAAATGTTTGGTTCAGAGTACTTGAGAGTTTTATCAAGGCCAAGTGTGCACATGAAGAAGAGGGCAGATTCGTTTGCAATGACAGGAAGATGTATGTGCCTCCCTGATCAAGATGGGTCATCTGCCATAAATTACTACACCATCAAGGCTGAAGAGGATTCGTCTGAAATGACAACAAGATGTATGATGAAAGCAAGATGTACGTGCCTCCCTGAGCAAGATGGGCCATCTGCCAAATCCGCTATAAATTACTACACTATCAAGGCTGAAGAGGATTCGTCTATAATGGCAGCAAGATGTATGATGACAACAATGAGAAATCCGGAAGAAAGTACTACACCGCCAAAGCTGAAGAGGAGTTTTCTTCAATGACAGCAAGATGTATGTGCCTCCCTGAGCAAGATGGGTCATCTGCCAAATCCGCCATAAATTAATACACTATCAAGGCTGAAGAGGAGTCGTCTGTAATGACAGCAAGATGTATGATGACAACAAGATGTATGTACTTCCCTGATCAAGATGGGTCATTTGAGAAATCCGGAAGAAAGTACTACACCGCCAAAACTGAAGAGGAGTTGTTTGCAATGACAACAAGATGTATGTTCCTCCCTGAGCAAGATGAGGCATCTGCAAACTCTACAAGAAATTACTACACCGCCAAGGCTGAAGAGGAGTCGTCTGGAATGACTGCAAGATGTATGTGCTTCCTTGAGCAAGATGGGTCATCTACAAAATCCGCGAGAAATTACTACACCGCCAAGGCTGAAGAGGAGTCGTCTGGAATGACTGCAAGATGTATGTGCCTCCTTGAGCAAGATGGGTCATCTACAAAATCCGCGAGAAATTACTACACCGCCAAGGCTGAAGAGGAGTCGCTTGCAAGGACCGCAAGATGTCGGTGCCTCATAGAGCAAATGGATGGGAAGAAGTTGATCATAGAGTCATCTGCTAAAGGCGCCATTGAAGCATAATAGTCCTAACGAAAATTAGTTAGCTTTTATTGGTGTTGCAAAAGAGTAAAGCATCTCGTAAGTTTAGCTGCAAATGTTTGCTCTAAGCTTCATTGATATCCCATAAATAAAACAACATCAATTAATTATTGATCATGCTTATTATGTTTTTGTGTTATCAAATAATATTAATGATACATATGATCTAGAACAATTATTTATTTAATAATAGCCCTTATAAGCTCGGACTATCCTTCCATTACTCTAGCAATCATCCTAAGCATCTATTGAGCAACAACATGTCCATCCTCAGTGTTCACATTTCCTTAAAAGCAATGTTTTAAGACCTGGACCGAACGTCGACCCGAACGTCTTACCAGGTCAAAGGTTAGACCGACCCTGGACGGCGAACCAATGTTGACCCGAATGACTCATAAATAATACAAATAGATATATATATAATTATATATATATAATTACTAATATATAAAACATTAGTCTTAAAACATAAATAAGTCTTTCAAAACATACATTACAATCCAACAATCCAAAACATACATCATAATTTTAGTCTTAAAACATAAATATCGTAAAAGTCATAAACCAACATCCAAGTCGACAAGAAAACATAAATAAATTAAAAGTCTTATACCCTTACTATGTCCGAACCTACTAAACGAATTCTCATAACATGGTAAACATGTGTTGCATAGTTATATATAGTTTTATAAACGACAAGGACAACAAATATTGAAATAAATGAAGTAAAACAATATATAGTTTTAAAATAAAATAAAAAAAAGTAAATATATCAAAACTGAGTAATATAAATACATAAAAACAACAAGACATATAGATCTTAGGTTTCAACTTAAAAGATTTATTATTTATGATTTTAATATAATTTTAATACTCTCTATCTAATAAAAGTAATTAAATAATACTCTCTTATTTCCTTTAATTTAATTTGGACATCAAAAAGCCCACCCACCTACTCCCTGCATATTCTCTTCTTCTTTTACAAATCAAAAGCTCAAACACCTCCGTTCGTTGCTGCAATTTTGCCTTGAATCTGGTCCGATCAATTCGTTTTTACCCATCTTTTCTGTGTAAGTACTCTAACAAAATTATTTCAAGGGGTCAAACTTTATCACTGCAACGACCTTAATTACGGAATATAAAACTACTAAACTGAAATTTTGGCCGGCAGGAGGGTCAACAGACACTCCTAACCTCTGTAGTTCCCCCTCTGGAGGTGCGGCTGGAATGGAAGGTAGGTTGAGTAGAAATACCCAAATAGGGTTTAATTTGTGGAGTGGAGCGGCTGGACTGATATTATTATCATTATAAAAAACAAAAGGCAAAACTGCCGATCTGACCGCCGGGTCACCGGGTCCGGTCTGACCGGCGCCCTTGAAGATCGGATGTCCCATTAGAAAATGGGTTTTACACCATGACCCAGACCTGTATTGATGTCGGGTCTAGTAAGATCGGCTTGACCGGGTCGAGTTTCAAAACATTGCTTAAAAGAACATATTCAAAGTACGACAACTAAAAAGTTGGCGAGCTAATGATTTTATAAAGTAAGTAAAGCAATTAGACCTTTGATCAAAAACAGTACTAAAGTTGTAGTGAATTCAAAAATAATACTAAAGTGGCATAATTGAACAAACATAAGTATAAAAATGTCAATTAACTCATTTATTTAAAATAAAATAATATGAAATTAGTTAATACATAAAGTTAAAAATTTACATGAGCTCCAACTCGGGGAGTTAATAACTTACTCTTACGTGTTAAAATCGGCTTAATTCGAGATTTTAGCAAGCTAGGATTCTCAAATAGCTCTGTGATGTGTTGTAAAACACACATATTTCCTTGCTAGTTTATATGTTATTTTGTGCTTAATCCTTAATGAATATTAATTGTTTATCGCATGAAATTATATGTTTTCATTTATTGTAGGTCCTGTTGATTAGAAGGGCATGGAAAAAAAGCCCTAAGAAGTGGAAACGAGGCTTAACAAGGATCAAGAAGAAGCCGGAACACGTAAACGAGCTTGAACAAGTCAAAAAACGAAAATCAGACACCCAAAGGGTCCGGCTGCGCTACACGACCAAGTGAGCCTTGGAGGCCGCACATGGAGGCGTGTTACAACTCCCATCAGCTGCCCAAATCAAGTAACATGACTGTTTTGCCTTATTAGGGGCTGGTCAGGCTGGGTTTTGTATTGTAACTTGTTTTACAAGTTAAAATCATCTATATATAATATAAACACTATAACGAAAAATATAACCTACCAGCCGTCCAAGAAACGTTTCTAAGAGCAGAACTAAGGAGGAGCAGGTCTCGGTTTGTAGTTTGATTCATTGATTGTCGGTTTGTGAATTATTAACGATTTAAGGTTCGTTTTGAATTTTTAAACCACAAAACAAGTTATAATCCATTATTTATAAGCATTTTATCATTTATATCAATATTATATGTTGTTTGTTTAATATGATTGGCTAAACTTGTTTGTATCACCTAGGTTTAATGTTTGACGGTTAAAATAAACTAATTTAGGTTGCGTAACAAGTGGTTGATTGTTTTTCTATTGTCAAAGTACATATTTTGTGATTTAATCCCGTTTATATCTGCTGCCATAGATGTATCTCAAGTTGCGTGAGCCCCGTGTGATTGATTATTGCATGAATTAGTTTGTGTAGTCGTTAAATGCATAATTCAGTTAAAACTTTGTGTGTTGATTGATTGTTATAGACGTATCATTAGGGTTTGAGTCGCATAGATCATTAAAATTAGTAGATTAAACACCTTTGAGTTGGACCGAAACCTTAGGTGTCTTCTTAGTTTAGTCGTTAGTTGATCGGGTTAGTCGTTGCGAGACCATGTGCGGTTTTTCCCACTATCGACTAGGTTAAGTTTATAAGTCGAGTTGTTTTATCCTTAGTGTTTAATTACCCCTTCCTCCTAGGTTTATAATATCTTGAACCTTAGCAAGTCTTGTAGCTTAAACATGGACCAAGTGTTGAGTTATTAGGGTACTTAGAATAAACAACAAAGAATTAAAAGTTAACTTGACGTTGTTATGGTTTTATGGTAAAACTGACTGTAGGGACCCAATACCTTGGCTTCACTTTGTTGGCTCCTCTTTAGAACTCTGGTTTTAACCACATGTCAGCACCCGGGTCATCCTACAGCCGTTAGATCATTCTACCTAGGTTATTCGCTTTCCCATTATCGTTAAATCCCGTTAAGTCTTGTAGTTAGTTTAGTTAAGTTAAGTTAATATAGTTTAAATTAAATTAGTTTTAAACAAATTAATATAAAATCAACTAAATATTAAAAAGTTGGACTTGAAATAGGTTTTATAATCTGAGTCGTTCTCACATGTCTTCGAGTTCGATATCTGGACTTTCCATGTCTTTGTTATACGCTACCGGTACACTTGCCGTTTGTGTGAACTAGGATTATTTGTTTGTTTTTAAAAGCTTAGTTGCGACTCGTGATTATTATTTTTTTATATATTTTCGCACATCATATGTTTGGCGCCGTTGCCGGTTTGAGGCTTATTTGTTTGGGGACTTACCTGTTTTCTTTTTACTTTCTTATTTGTTTTTAGTTTAGTATTAGCCTAGTTTATTTAGTTTTCTTTATAGTCGTATGCGTCATAACAACTAACAAGGACGCCGAAGCTTGAAACGTTTGATAATACTAAGAAAGTCCAGCTTGAGAGAAAGCGTTTTGTTTCACCGACATGTGCTTCTTCTTCTTCTTCCGCATCTTCTACGGATAGGAACATGGGTGACCAACCGCCTAGGGGAGTAGTAGCTGGCTATGGTAGGCCAACACAGAATCCTCATTCTAGCATTACCTTAGCAGGCATCCACATGTTTGTTCAAATCTGCGAAACTTTCAATATCGGGAACATGAATTATTAAGCCATATATCTCTGTATTTTTCCCTTTTCACTTGCTGGAAAAGCCTACAAATGGCTGAAGTCACTACCTGCTGGATCCATCACCACTTGGGTGGGCCTTCAAGAGAAATTCATAACCAAATTCTTTCCGCCATCTAAATCCGCTCGACTCCGTGAGGAGATATGTTCCTTCCGCATGAGATCCGACGAGTCTTTCAGGGTAGTTTGGGAATGATTCATGGACCTCCTTCTTAGTTGTCCACACCATGGTTTAGATAAGTGGATGCAAATCGAGAAATTCTAATTGAGCCACATATCACGTGAGAGAGATGTTGAACCAGACTGCTAACAGGAACCTCCTCAAGAACAAAGATCCCGATAAGTGCGTTGTACTTTTTGATGACCTAGCAGTGAGCTACGAGGGTTCGGGAGCAGAAATTCTTTCACGTCATCGAGAGGAGTACTTCAGGTCGATTCGAACACTAACATGCAAGCGCAGATTGAAACTTTGAAGAGACTCGTTAGAGATCTTGCCGTTAAGAGTGTCGCGAAGTGTGAGGTTTGCTGAGGGGGTTACAACACCATTGACTATCGTGTTAAGCCAGATAACAATCAGGAGGAGGTTGACTTCATCAACAACCCTTTGAGATATCAAAACCCCGCTTTTAGCGAGAACACTGGCTGGAGAAATTAGAATAACTATCTAGGGGGACAAGCTAGTGGCTACCAAGCCCAATACCAACTCCAGCGTTGAGAGAATCTATTCGTGTAACATCCTACATTTGATAATAATAAATAAAAGAAGCTTCGTTTACTTAAGGATGTGTTTATATTTAGTTAAGTTAAATAATATAATAAACTTTGGGCTTGGCCAAAGAAAGATGGAATAAGGGATGGTGATGGGCCTTAGGTCCATGGGCTTAAGGGTATATAAGCCCCTTAAACCTCCCTAAAACCCTCGTTCTTATCCTCTAGTCTCCTTACACACTTAAAATACACACTAACCCTCTCAAACCTTACGGCTCAAGATCCGCATTTGAAATATAGAAACGTTTGTGTGAGATATTTGTTATACAAGCGAGAATAACGTTCCTAGTCACGTATTGAAGCTAGCCATGGCTTAAAGTGAACCAAAAAGGTACGTTTTAAGCTTAAAGATTGTGTTTTTAAGAACGGTTTGCCTTAAAGTTTTGGCATAAATGCAAATCGGGCGTTTTATGCAATAAAAATGTAAACTTGACATTAAATCATGGTCTATGGAACTCGTTAGTAGGTACGGTTCATTTATAAACCCTAGATCTAGCTAAACGGGTTTGAAATCAATAAAATTTTAGACTTTATTTTCAAACGAGCTAGATCTTAGCCGAGGGATGAAATAGAAATGGTTAAAAGAGGAAATAATGGAAAATATAATGATGGGCGTTAATATAAGTAATAAAATTAGCAACATCACATTACTATAAGAGTATTCGAATGAAAAAGTATTCGAAATAGAGGTATTCGAATAGAGAGAGAGAAAGAAAATAAAGGATGGAAAGAAAGAGGGAAAAGCTGCATGCCATTCTAATAGAAAGCCCATTCGAATAGAACGTCCATTCGAATAGAAACTGCCATTCTAATAGAAAGTTCATTCGAATAGAAATTGTCATTCGAATGGAAAGTCCATTAGAATAAAAATAGCCATTCGAATAGAAAGCCCATTCCAATAGAAAGTTCATTCGAATAGAAACTGTCATTCGAATAGAAAATCCATTCAAATAGAAATTTCCATTCGAATAGAAAGTCCATTCGAATAGAATCTGCCATTCGAATAGAAAGTCCATTCGAAAAGAAACTATGATTTGATTAGAATGGAGAATTCGATTAGATTAGTTCAGACTTAGACTGTTTATGATGAAATTTTGGTAAAGATAAGTTAATGACGAATGGGATAGCTCGACCCCAGCTAGGGGCTCTGCCCCTTGGACCCCGCTAGGGGCTACTGACCTTAGAACCCCGCTGCCAGGGGCGCTACCCCCGGACCTCCGTTCGTTGAGGGTTTTATTAAGCATGATATGGATAGGGCCAGTTATTTAATACTTGTAATTATTATACAGTTAGCCGTGCACAGCTAAAGAGGGGCATTACTATAAACTTAGAAAGAAACAGGATCCATTTGAGTTTGTAGCCCCACTTCCTTGTTATGTTTTCGATGCTGTGTGCTTACTCTATGTGATTAGTTAAGACACTTACCTTAAGTGGTAAGTGTATGCTATGTATATGTTTATGAATGATGTATGCATAATATATGAATGTCTATGAATGATGTATGAATGATATAAGAATGATGTAGAAAGGATTAAGAGTATGTATAAAAGTATATAAATAAAAACGAAAAGGAAGGTATGTATGAATTGATGGTAAGAGGGTGGTAGACCATAATAATATCTGTGAAGGAGGGTGGCAGACTCTAATAATATCTGTGAGGTTATAGCGTGAAAGGCTCTTTAAGGGTGGCAGACCCTAACAATATCTGTGAGGTTATTGGGCGAAAGGCTCTTTAAAACATATAAATATGTATGTAAAGTAAGATAAATTATGAAAGTATGAAAGGAAGAAAGAATGAAAGTTAGAATGAAGGTGTATACTTATGTATGTACGAAAGAAAGAATGAACAGGTTAAGTAAGTAATATGTATCTTTGGATAAGTATAAGTAAGTATGTGAATGTTTTGTATATTGCATGTTTTAAATAGAAATCACTTTGCATAGCTGACTTTAAGTATGCACGCAGGTGAATAGATTGAAGCAGTTGGCTTGAGGGGCAGACACATGGCATGATTTGGAGGGACTGGCATCCATAGAAGACTTTTCACGATTTTCAAATAAACTATGCTATGTTATATATTAAAGACAAGTTTGGATGTTTTGTAACGAATGATTTATGTTTTATTATTTCCGCGAAAGTTTTTGATTAACTATGATATTTAGAACTGTGTTTATTAGTAAATTCAACGTCAAGTCAGCTACGCTAAGTGAGTTCTAGTTAATCAGGTAACGTACAATACATTCTCATACATTCACGTATACATACATAAACCGAACTTCATTCCTGACACCTTATAATTATCCGTAAGAGGACCATTGCATAATATCTATTAGAATAACAATTACCATCATTTATAGAAGTAACAACTTGAATCACCCATAGAAGAGTCTACATAAACTATCCATAAAAGGATCCCTTGATATTATCCATGGAATGATCCTTAACGTTACCCATAGAAGGGACCCTAGCTATATACCTTCCATAAAAGGACCACTATACTTTATCCATAGAAGGAACTATATACCTGATCCATAGAAGGAACGAATGCTCAATTATATCCGTATAAGGAATGCTAATAAGGTTCACAGTCCTTATTTAGGCTATCACATATCGAGTCTAGGTCCAATAGTAGTTTAAAGAGATCTGCCATCCTAACATACTATGCCGGACGTATATCTCACATACCATTCATGTACCTACTTACACATACCTCACATATACGATAATTACATCGTAGGATACGAACACTCTAGGCGTTCTTCACATCATTCATCTAACAACCATACTCCTTGACGATACGTGCAATATCCGAAGATCATTCACGCACCGACAAACATTCATTCATAACATTCATACATACTATCACATAACTCATCATAGCATACACTTACCATTTAAGGTAAGTGTATTAAAGTTCACATTGAGTATGCACACAACCCCAAAAACATGACAAAGAAACGGGGCTAGAAACTCATCTTTCTCCTGTTTCCTTCCGAGTAAATAGTGATTCCTTTCTTTAATTGAGCTCGGCTAACTATATTTAAATTACGTGTATCAATTATTGGCCCTCATCACATAATTCAAGTTTCAGCAGAAACAGTTATGTCTGGTCTATTCTAATCAAGTGTCTCTATATTTGCCTTCCCTTGTATTCGAATGGGTATATTTTAGAATACAAATTGTATTCGAATGGACAACACTTGTATAATCTTTCTTTCTTTCAGTATTTGAATAGGCTTGCACATGAAATCTTGTATTCGAATGACCTTTATTCGAATAGGTTTACATATGCAAGTCTTGTATTCGCATGACATGTTATCCATGGGGCATTGTATTCTAAGGCAAAGTATTCGTTATGATAGGGTTATAATACTTCATATGTTCAAATGGGTATTTATTCGAATACCATATGTATTCGAGTAACCATATATTCAAATACCCCACTGTTGGGGTAGTAATACCCTTTTTGTCATTATCACTTCGTACATTGACACTCATACTCATATTTTTGTATTATATAGCCTCATAAACGTTTTCCTTTCCATTCTAGACCAAGATCTAGATTTTTTATTAATAAAGTTCAAACCTTTATTGATTTCAAACCCATTTTAACTAGATCTAGGGTTTTTAAGTGAACCGTAAATACTAACGAGTTCATTATGTCCACTTTTAACATCAAGTTTAAATTTTTAGGGTATAACAATACCCGATTTACTATCCTACCAAGTTTCATGCAAAACCGACTTCGTTTACCCGTCTTTTTCACAAACCGAACACTACTCGTTTTACCCGTAACGAACCAACTAACTCGTTTACAATCAAGTTCATTACTTTATCAATAATCATGACCCGATCTATCATCTTACCAATTTTCATGTAAATCCGTACATGAAAAGTAAACCTTTTTAACAAAAACGTACCTTTGATGTTTATAATCAAAATCACTCGAATAGGCCGAAACCATATCAAACGAATTCGGAATTGAGTGATTCAAGTGGCCACAGAACCGTCTCGCCCGGTCTACGAATCCATTAGCTCTCCTTCGCCAGAAACCGCCTCTACAGTCGTCGGAACAGCTGAACAGTCGCCGAAATCGTCATTTTTGAGCTGCTACGGTTTTTATGATAAAAACTGGACTTTCCGACCTCTGATCGAAGATCTAAAATATTGAAATCTTCATTTATATACCATTAACACTCAGTTAAAATTTGAGATCGATCCGACAATTAGATCTCCGGGAATCTTTGTGTCTTTGTGGGTGGTTTTCTCAAAAACGAGAATTGAAGAAGTGTGTGTTTTTATGGTGTAGGCTATGGTGTAGAGATGTGTGAAAATGGAAAGAATTAGGGTTTTAAGGGGTACTTATACTCCCTTAATCCATGAACCTTAGGCCCATCTTTTAGCTTTGGTCCATAATTAATTCCATCTAATTATCTTACTTATCCTTCCACCATTATTATTTTAGTAATTATCTACTAACTTAAGTAAACTTTCCCACCATAAATAAATAATATATTAAATATTATTCTTAGAAATTTCTGGATCTTACACTCACTCAAATGCCCAAATATGCCAAATTCCTCAACGAAATTCTTTCCAATAAGGAGAATCTATCTGCCTGAAAAGATGGCCGATCCTGGGAGTTTCACGATTCCTTGAATCTTAAAAGATGATACGGTTCGACATGCTTTGGCCGACCTTAGGGCCAGCATCAATCTTATGCCATATTTTTTTTTCAGTAAGTTGGGTCATGGCGAACCGAGGCCAACCGGAATGAGTATCCAGCTTGCAAATCGATTGGTGAAATACCCGCGAGGGGTGGTCGAGAACATGCTCGTTCGTATCGACAAGTTCATCTTCCCAGTGGACTTTGTCATTCTGGATATGAATGAGGATGATAGTGTCCCTCTCATTTTAGGTAGACCATTCCTTGCCACCGCATAGGCGTTGATCGACGTCCGTGAGGACAAACTGATTCTGAGAGTTGGGGATGATAATGTCACATTTGAATTAAGACAGTCACTCAAGCACCTCAAGTCGGTGGACGACTCCTTGTATTTTGTTGATACCATCGTATCGCATGTGCGGGAGTTTTTCACAAACATCTGTGGAGAACCTACCTTGGACCCACAGATTCTCGATAGGGAGATTTCAAAGGTTTAGATGGTTGTCATGTCCGCTCAACCATTGATGGATGACACCGTGTCACCACTACTAGATTCAGAGTCGGCTGTTGAGATCGTGCCACATGATTCGAGGGACCAGCCTTCCGTTGAGAGCCCTCCTTCTTCTTTAGAACTTAATGATCTACCCGCTCACTTGGATTATGCATTTCTGAACGAAGAGAGGAAGCTACCCATCATCATCGCGTATGCCCTGACAGAGTTTGAGAAGTTGAAGTTGTTGAAGGCGCTGAAAGCGCACAAGGATGTGATAGCATGGAAGATTATCGACATCAAAGGGATTAATCCGTCGTTCTGCATTTATAAAATCCACATGGAGGATAATTCCGTCGTTCAGCCTCAACGGAGGATTAATCCGAAAATGCTAGAAATCGTTAAGAAAGAAATCATGAAACTCCTTGATGCGGGAATCATTTTTCCCATCTCTGATTGCGCATGGGTGAGGCCGGTCCAAGTGGTTCCCAAGAAGGGTGGCATGATTGTCGTCACCAATGAAAGGAAAAGGCTTATTCCTACTAGGACCATGACCGGTTGGAGAGTCAGCATCGATTACCGTAGACTGAACGATGACACTAAGAAAGATCATTTTCCTCTGCCATTCATTGGTCAGATGCTTAAGCGTTCAACGGGTTAGTAGTACTACGGTTAATAGGATGGTTTCTCCAGATATTTCCATGTCCCGATCTCACATGATGATCAGGAGAAAACCACGTTCACCTGCCCCTACAGCACGTTTTCCTGTAAACGTATGCCCTTTGGACTCTGTAATGCTCTAGCTACTTTCCAGAGATGTATGGTGGCGATCTTTCACGATATGATCAAGGATTCCATGGAGGTCTTCATGGACGATTTTCTGTCTTCGGGAAGTCATTCGATCATTGTCTCTCCAACCTTGATAGGATGATGGCTCGTTGCGTCGACACTAACCTAGTCCTCAACTGGGAGAAGTGTCACTTCATGGTACGCGGGGGCATCGTTCTAGGACATAAGATCTCGAGTGCGGGAATCGAGGTCAATCGAGCTAAGATTGAAACCATTTCTAATCTTCCCTCGGCCACTTCTGTGAGATCCATCAATAGCTTCTTAGGTCATGTTAGTTTCTATTGCCGGTTCATCAAAGATTTCTCGAAAATTGCGAGACCAATGACCAAGCTACTAAAGAAAGATGCTACATTTATTTCTCTGAACAGTGTATCGAGGCGTTTGATCTTCTAAAACAAATACTCGTTAACGGCCCGATCAGGATTGCTCCCGAATGGTCCTTGCCATTTTAGTTGATGTGCGATGCGAGCGACTATGCCGTTGGAGTAGTGCTTGGACAGCCATAGGAGAAGCACTTCCACCTGATCTACTATGTGAGCCTGACCCTAAACGGTGCTCAGGAGAATTACATCACCATCGAGTAAGAGCTGTTAGCTGTAGTGTTTGCATTTGTTAAGTTTAGGTCCTATCTTGTTCAGTCCAAAACAGTCTTCTACACGGATCATGCTGCCACTCGTTATCTTTTCAACAAGCAGGACGCTAAGCCTCATCTCATCCGATGGATCTTATTGCTTCAAGAGTTTGATATCGAAATCCATGATTAAAAAGGTGCCAAGAATGTAGCGGCCGATCACTTGTCACGTCTTGAGAGAGCCGAGATTGGAGATGCTAGGGTTAATGATGTGTGCGGTGCGTACGGTAAAATATAAAAGAGGTGATTTAGCTTTTGCACAAGTTCGTATTTTAAATTTATAAAAGTGATTTCTACTAAGACTAAACACACACAAAATAGGCAAGTGTACATGTCGTATATGTAGAATAGTACTTGTAAGAACCAAGTATCGATCCGTGGACACAAATGTTTCCATTAATGAATCTTCATTTTAGTTTAATCGGAGAGTTTTAATCATTTTGGGGTTGGTTTTTAAATTGTTTATAAACTAGAAGTAATTATATATAATATGTAGGTGATGAGAAGAGAAATTCTAAATGAGTAAATTAGTTATATGATGGCTACCATCTAAGATCAAGAATCCACTCCATTCTTTCTTGACGATTATTAAGTAAACATGTGATAAACTTGCCTTAATATAATATGATAGAATAGTCCGTCATTTCTAGGTGAACATATTCTATGACATAAAAGAAAGTAGCATGCGTATTTTCAAGTCCATCCTTGCTTAATCTCATACTTCCACGAGAATGTCAATTTAAGTAGACAAGTAGTTTGGTAAAGTAGAACGATTAGGATTGACTTCGATTTCTATCAATCCTAACAACTTCGGGTGGTTGTAGTTAACTCACACAGCCTCCCCTTGGTTGATTTAATTATGTTATAGTTACACATTCCATTAACATATAATTTCTTTAAGTAGCATGATAACCTAAGCAATTGTGTTAACAATTTTATTTTAGAATTATCAAGACTAGAGAAATAGATCATATCCTATATCTCATCATTTCTAAGTACAATATAAGGATCCATGTTCTATATTGAATAAGTTGTCAATGTATTCTTTTTACCATTTCTAGTCTCCAAGAACATGAGTTAACATAAATGATTATTAGTCATCAACCTTGATGTATTAATTTAAAGTGATAAAACATTTCTTCATCAAAGGATAATTACAAAATAACCATGTAATTTACCAAACTAAATCACATGTTTAACATAATTATCAAGTAAAACAATGCTTCTTCAAAGATTTTATATGGTAAATGGAGTTTAGCTCATAATGAGCATGATTGTACACATCAAAGGAGGTAAAGATAACAAACACATGATCAACCCTAGAACAATCTAACCAAATGCTGGATGAAGCTTCCTTGTTCAATGGTGATGGATGATGGATGATGGTAACCTCCAAGCATTCAAACTCTCCACAAGATCTTTAATATTAGTGTAATATGGGTGTTTTTATAAGAGAACCCCATATAGAGATTTTCTTCAAGCACATCAAATGAGTGCAGCATGCTCTTCTATTTATAGGTTGTCTGGGCACTCAGGCACGGTCCCATGCTCTATGAGGCACGCCCCCCTCCCCCCCCCCCCCGTGTCCACGTGTCCAGATGCATTAAATTCTCTGTCAGATCGTACATTCTGACTCAGCATAGGGACGTGCTTCCTAAATCACGACCCCGTGTTTTTGGTCTTTTGTTATATATCTTTTGTCTTTTTTGAAGGTGACCACGACCCCATGCTTCCTGAGGCACGGCCCCGTGCCCACGTGTCCAATATTTTGTCTTTTCTTGCATAGAGAAGCATGGGGGCGTTTTGGGGTGTTTTTTGGGTTTTCTTTCATGTTTCTTCGGCTTTTCGCTTGTTTCTTCATTTAAGGCTTGGGTTTACCTGAATGTACATTTTAACGAGATAAGTAGCCATTTGAGCTATATTATTTGATAGAAGTTTCAGTTTTTAGAGATTATTTGATGCTAAGAAGATGTATATTTTTATATACATCAAACATCCCCACACTTGAAACTTGCTTGTCCTCAAGCAAGCTATTTATTAATATTCTCTAAAAATAGCAAGTCTAGACCACAGCTTAACATCCCCAAAAGTGTTCCATGATAATGGGAACAAAATAACCAACGTTAGAATATATGCAGTGATATATAAAAAGATGATTTGTTTTTATGAGCTTCTGTTTATGCAAAACGTCATGTTATCACAATGTTCACTCACGCTCGGTTGTATATATAAATACATGTGATGTATGTATGTGAACACTCTTAGCCAAAACGTAACCTGTGATAAATAAGCTTGTAACAAGTTCAAATCTCCACCTTTGTGAAGGGTTGCATAGATTAGAAGGTAATATGGGTTGGTTTTGTTTAAATAGGGACTGGGTATTTTTTTTATGGTTCAAGGGTTTAGGATAATGAGGATGAGGATGGTAAATACAACTTCAGCTTTTTGTCGGGAGTCTTAGGATGTCTTCAATGGTTAGCTCTTTTTCTCCCGATGGCTTATTTTTTTTAAAAATATAGTGCTCTTTTAAGGTCATATTGTCAATACTAGTTTTGTCGAGGATGTGGATAAGTTATTCCTCAATCCTGCTTTGAACACAACTCTAATGGATCATTCGGCTTTGAGCCTAATAGCCCCCACTGTAACAACTCGGATTTTACACCAAATATATTATATCTGTTACTCAACCCATCTGCGTTTTTGGAAAATTAATCACTAAAATATTATTTTATTTAATTATATATATACTTAATATTCATTTAACTTTAATATATATACAATTTTCACCCAAATCTAAACTCTAATCTATTTCTGTATCCAGATCCAAACTGCAGGGACTAAAATAGTAAATATGTAAACATATTATTATATAATAATCTATTCTCCCAGCAATCCGTACCCATTTACCCGTATTCGAACCCCAAAATCCGCAACCGTAGATCCATTTGATTTCTTGAACCACAATTCTCATTCTAATATAGGAATTGAGTTGGGATTTATGATCCTCTTGCCTTAATCAACCATACCAACACTCGTGATTATGCTAAAATGATCTTATGCGATTCGGATTTCTTGTTATACTAAACCGCCTTTACTCGTTAAACAAACTATAACACCCTCATAGCAGCGCCTTTGAAACCCAATGATTAATTGGTTCATAACGACCTGCAAGTGGCTGTTCTTGTTCTTGCTTTGGCTGGCTGTTCATCTCATTGCTCGTCTTCAATCCGCCGGCTCGAAGTAATTAAAAGTTGTAATGTGATCGCCTATAGCCGTTAATCAAAACCCCCAATGTTAATTTAACCTAAAACAAACATATTGGTCAATTGTAGATTTAGGGTTCTTATCAATTTGGGGTTTTCTGTTTGGGTATATTTATAATATATCGTTTACGTTTAACACTCAACTATCATGCTAGATCAGTTGGCTTGTTGGGTTGGAGTAAGGGCTTTGGGTGTTGAAGGGCGCAGGTTCGAGCCCTCCAGACCCGTTTTGATGATTTTTTTTTGTAATTTTGTTTAAGTATTATACGTAATTATTTAATCAATTAAATTATATTTCAAATATTATAAATACAATAAGTAAATCAATGTTTTATCGAAACTGATATATTAAGCGATCATTTTTCCGAAGCTTGGTTAAACCATATATGTATGTATATATATATATATATAATACTTGTTAAAATTGCTAAAGTTTAAATAATAAAGGATTTAATATTTAAAAAGGGTTTTAAGTTAAAATATATGTATATAATTTATTGTAAATTAACATATTAGAATATAGTTATAGGTTTAAATAATTTATAAAATATCAAATTTTATATAAATATTATTATTTATTATTTATTATATATTATTTTTAATATTAATATAAAATAAATCTTTATTAATATATATATACATATATAAATACATTAAGCATATTTTTAGATTTAAATAAACAAGTTTGTTTATATAAACCATTAAGTTTTATAAATATTATTTACATATTGTTAAGTATTTTATTTATAATTATAACTTTATTAAAGATATGCTACCTATTATAAACTTGATAATTAAAAGTGATAATTAACTTTAGCTAGTACTCACTCGATCGTAGAATTTTTTATTCTCTATATAATTTTAAATTAGTTATTTAAATTATAGTTATTTATTCCGCAATTATTGTTACTTAGGATTTATCATTGGTAATTCCCGAAGAGCGTGATTTATCGCTTTTTGTCGTATTCTTTCCTGCTTTGATTATTTGAGCATGTGAGTAATCACTACCCTATTTTACTTATTTTATATCTTTTGGAGACATATGCGTATTTACAGTATTTATCTATTATCTAGTATTCAAAACCGCAACTGTTTAATCCTTATGTGTATATCAGTTTATGCCTAACTTGCTATTTGATTACTTGCTTTATTTGAATACATTTCGGAGAGGTCCAACATATTCTCATTATAGTATGATCATACGACGGTCGTAGTGGCCGACGTCCGGCACATTGACAATGGTTTCACCGACAACTCATTTTTGGTATCCAATGCCCGACGCATGGCAACAATTTAGCCCTATCTTTATATTTGTGTGATTTGTTTATATGATATGGTTAAATTGTTTATTCTCACAGGAACAGTTTGCATCTTTCTTTATATATTATATATTGTTATTGTTGTATTTTAAACTGGTGTTTTACTCACTCAACATGTGTTGTTAAGAAAATTTTCTATTTTATACGCATATGCAGGTTATTGTTTGAACGATTTGCAAAATTTGGTTATGACTTAGTGAAGAATTTAAGTTAGAAAAATTTTAATCAAGATCATTTGTAATATAAATTGTATTGTTGTATGATTATGGATTTTGTACTTTGTACTTGAATTATTTGGATCATTTAATCAAATTAAATAGATATTGTCAGTTTTAAGAATTGCATAATAGTACCATGAGAGCTGTGAGTAATCAGCTCACGCCCTGACATTTCGCCTTAGGTTGGGGTGTGACACCTACCCTCATTAGTTCGGTATATACATGTTGAGACTGAGTTTGACTTTTTCTACATCTTCCTTCGTGGGAGCAGTTTTCGCATCCTAAGCATCGTTCGTATCTTTTTCTCTTCTTCTCATTGCGGTTTTGGAAACTCCACAATATGGTGGCCTTTAATCGTCTTGGCGCCACTTTTTCCTCGCCACATTGCAAAAGAGAAAGATTCTCTCCCTAAGTTATGGAGGCAACCTAGGTTTTGCCAAATGTATGTACCAAGGGAAATTGAAATCTAAAGAATGCATTTCCAGTTCTTTAGGGTCTGTTGGTAAAAGATCAGTGTTGTATTTTACCGGTGAGAGGGATAAAGTGGTAAGGTTTTGGATAAGGTTTTTGTAATTTGGAGGATGGTTTGAGGGAATTGTGATAATATTATATTCTTCCTTATACAACGCTTCGTGCGGTCTCGAAATGAATATTTACGACAAGTTCTAAATCACACGAAACATATGACTCACTCAAAGCTTCCAAAAAAATATTTATATGGCATGAGGTTTATCTCACAATAACAGAGGAATTAGGTATAAACGCCATATTTTGCACAAATTTATTCTCACTATTACAAAACTTCTTTTTACTTTTTTCACTTTATTGGTTATACTAGATTTTAGTTGGTTATTTGCAAAAAAAATAATTTTTTTATATTTCCTTTGGTTTTTAATAAAAATTGTCTTTGTTTGCTACAAAAATTTTGTTATCAGAGAATCTTATAATTAATTGAGTAAGCAATTGGTCAGATAATTCCCCTCCCCACACTTGAATCTCACATTGTCCTCAATGTGAAAAGATTCATAAAAAGATTTTTTTGATAAGATTCAAATGAAATATAGTAGGCAGAATGGAAAGGAACTTTCTTACGGGCTAATGGAATTTCAACAGAGCGTCCCCTGTTTTTCGTCCGTTTTCCTGTACTGTACCTAAATAAAAATACTGCACACAACCAACAAACAACCAAAGCATAGTACTACTGAAAATTGGGTATGAAATCATCCACACACACGAGCTAAATAAGTTTCTACTAAAATGTATTGGTACCTATGGCCATAATAATTAGCAAACAAACCAACAACAAATAGAAATTGTTTCAACAAACATATTAATAATGTCGTAAAAGTACTGCCGCCTATACCCATACCCTTACCAGACCTACCATCGCTGCTGCTCGTTAGTTACCCAGGTGCTCCGGGTCAAAGGGTCCCCACCTAATTGATGAATCTCTCACCTCGTTTTCGCGTACTCTGCGGCACGTTGTGCGTCAGATGCAGTAATCTGCCCTGATAACCTATCAAAAGAGGCGGTAGTGTAAGTCTGGAACTGGTCAATGAGCCCGTATAGACCTTCGAAAGTGTACTGGCTGTGGTATGACGAGATGGGCCCGGCTCCTGATGATAATGGGCAACCCTGCTGAGATTAAGTGTGGTGACGGGTCTGACGTGGTAGTGATCCTGTCCTCCTCTCCGATATGTCCTGAATGGTCATCTCAGCGGGGTCCTTAGGATCCCATATCTGGTTGAGGGAATCCTGAAATCTCCACTGGTCTGGGATTCTACCTATTTGCTGGACCATCTGCATACTGATACAGAAGTTTAAATCAAGTGCGATTGGGTTCGGGCTTCGTGCTCCTTCTCTGTCTGCATCATAAGCTTTGTAAAGCTTATAAATCCATGCCTCACCAAAGATCGGGGTATTTTGGCTCTTTGCAATTTGCATGGTTCTAAACAATTGACAGAGCAGGTACGTGTTGTTGCAAGGTACCTCGTTCATGATGCAATAAAGGTCCCACAAATCCCTCAATCCTACGACCCCCTCTCTGACCACATGTAGTAACTATATGGCTCAGCAAGCATTGAATGTATCTTATTTGTGGGTCGCGTAAGGCAGTGCTCTTGGTGCTGCTTGTGATGTATCTTTCACCTCCCAAACTTAATTGTTCCCATGCCTGTATCCTAGTGACTCCCGCCTCGCTTGGTTCATCAGCATCTTCGTATGCAAAGGTTGTCATAGACTCGTACCATATGGGAGTATCGGTCTTGTTTCTCGTGTAAATGCCCAAATCATTTTCGAGCTGTGTGACCGAAGTTTTGTACCATACTCCCCCACATCGGAATTTGACAACTTCTTCATCCCACATAGACAAGTCTTTTTTCTTGATAGAGAATGAGGCTAAGAATTATTTAGTCAATTCAGTCACTGCTTTGCCCTTTTGATTGAGAACACGTGTCCATGGTGCTTTGACAATCCCTTTGAATCTTTCCCATTGGTTTACTTGCTTCAGTGTTTCATTACAAGCATAAAAGTTTGGTTCTGGAAGTCAGTTGTTTAGATAGACCATTCTTTGTCATGCAAGTTCATCTCGTTCCGTGTGATGTGTTGTCAAACACACTTATTTTCCATACCTTTTTATCATATTTTTATTAATAATTTATATAATAAATAATGCTTTTAACTCAGTTTAACTTGATCTTACAAAGTTTATTATTTTCTATAGGTGACGAGTTTTAAAAGAGAAAAGGAGCGGGTTTTGGAAGACATAAGAGGCTTATATGATCAAGTTTTGAAGACTAGGTTAAAGCCCGACCCAAAAGCCCATTGGTGTAAAACCTTACATTTTTTTATATAATATAACATTAGAAAAATAAAAATAACCTAAGCACCTAAACCCTAAGTCTCCTTGGAAAAAATTCCGATCGGAAGTAAGTAAAAAAAAGAAAGTCAACATATTATAGTATTGTGGTTTTGGTCGGCAAGGAGGAGTTTTAATAGGCAGGAAATACGTGGAGAATAGAAGCAGCAACACAAGTGGGCAGCAACAATTAGATAAAAAACAAGTTAAAAAACTTAATCCCATTCATCCTTACCGATCGGGATTTTTGGGACAGCAAGAGGACCAAGAAAAATGGTTTCTTTTTGTATTGTGGTGAGCCAAGGAAGGAGAAGGAAGCTAAGGGGAGTCGGGACAGAGCTCGGGATCATTTTTTAGCAAATAACCTAGCCACACTTGATAGTAAAACACATAAACTTTGCTTTCTTGTTCAAGATTCATAACTAGTTGATTTGATCTTTAAAGAATGTTTTGCAATTAAATTGAAGATTGAGTTGTGCTTGATTGATATTGATTATTGAATGAGTTTAATTGTGTTTTGGTTGAGGTTTATGATGTTTATATTAAGTGTTTGCTGCGGTCCAAAAATCATGTTAGGCTAAACTTGTTAGTTCTACCTAGGTTAGATGAATATTGTTAGGTTTTAGTGAATTTTATGGATTGTTGATCATCATGACTTGATTTGTTAATGAAAGTTTGGTTTAATATTGAATTAGGTTGTGTTTAGTGGCTGTGTTTTTATTAATTATACTCATCTACCTCTTGCTTGGATTGACTGAATCGGTTTTGATTGATTTTAGCTTGTTTGAACTCTTTACTTTGTGTTTAGAGATTGTTTGCGGGGTACAACCGTAGGGTTTAAGTGGGTATGTTAATTGATAAGATTCAGTGGGTAGGCACCTTCTTAGAGACCGAGAGGTGATAGGAAGTAAGGTCGTCTCATTGTTTTTACTTGTTAGGACTTGGATCACGCGAGAGCAGGTTCGGTTATTGTCCGGTTTGGGTTTGTGAGCGATAAGTTGATCTAGTTTAAGTTAAACCAATGAGAGGAACGAGCTCATTCCCACTAGGACTGTGACTTGATGGAGAGTCTACATCGACTATCGCAGACTGAATGATGCCACCAGGAAATACCACTCCTTTACCCTTAATTGATCAGATGTTGGAGTGTTTGGCAAGTCAGCAGTACTACTACTTCTTAGATGGTTTTTCCAGGTATTTCCAGGTTCCCATAGCTCCTGATGACCAGAAAAAAATCACTTTTACCTGTCCTTACGGAACGTTTGCCTACAAACGTATGCTGTTCAGATTGTGTAATGCTCCGGCCACATTCCAGAGGTGTATGGTGGCCTTTTTTCATGATATTATCGAGGACTCCATGGAGGTGTTCATGGAAGATTTTTCTGTATTTGGGAGTTCCTTCGATCATTGTTTGTCTAATATTGAGATGATGATGTCCCGTTATGTCGACACCAACCTAGTTCTTAACTGGGAGAAGTGTCATTTCAAGGTTCGCGAGGGCATTTTTCTGGGGCATCTGATTTCGAGTGCGAGGATAGAGGTTGACCGAGCGATGGTCGAGACCATTTCTAATCTTCCCCCGCCCACTTATGTGAGATCCATTCATAGTTTTCTAGGTCATGCCTGGTTCTACCACCGGTTCATCAAAGATTTTTCTAAGATCGCGAAACCCTTGACCAAACTTCTGGAGAATGATGCTCCATTCGACTTTTCTGAGCAGTGTATCGAGGCGTTTGATCTTCTGAAAGATAAACTCGTTAACACTCCAATCATGGTTGCTCCCGACTGGTCGTTGACATTTGAGCTGATGTGTGACGCGAGCGACTTCGCAGTCGGAGCGGTTCTTGGGCAGCGGAAGGATAAAAACTTCCATCCAATTTACTACGCTAACCAGATCTTAAATGGCGCACATGAGAGCTATGCCACCCCGAGAAAGAGCTTTTAGCTGTGGTGTTTGCATTCGATAAATTTAGGTCATATCTAGTTCTGTCTAAGACGATTGTGTACATAGACCATGCTGCTATTCAATATCTCTTCAGCAAGAAGGATGCTAAGCCTCGTCTTATCCGTTGGAACCTGATGCTTCACGAGTTTGATATTGAGATCCGTGATAAAAAGGGGGCCGAGAATGTTGCGGCCGATCATCTTTCGCTCTGCAGGGAGCAGAGTTAGGAGATTCGGGGGTCAGGATCGACGATCGTTTTCCAACGGAGAGTCTCATGTTTGTTACGGCACAGGAGGAGGGTTTTCCATGGTTCGTTGACTTCGCGAACTATCTTGCTGACGGGTACCTCCCGAAGATGCCTTACCAGCAAAAGAAGAAATTCTTTTGCTGACGTTAAGTTCTACTTGTGGGACGACCCATATCTTTTCCGTATCGGTGCTGATCAGCTGATTAGGAGGTGTGTTGATGTTAAGGAGGGATGGCAGATTCTGAGCCATTGTCATGTAGCACCGGCAGGAGGTCATCACGGTGCGAGTTCGACGGCGAAGAAGGTTTTAATTCTGGATTCTATTGGCCATCAATTTTCAAAGATGCTCATTTGTTCGTTAAAAGTAATGACCGATGCCAGCGTGTCAGTAATATCTCATCCCGGAATGAGATGCCCCAAAGTGCGATTCAGGTATGCGAGGTTTTTGACATTTGGGGTATTAATTTTATGGGCCCATTCCCGTCGTCTAGAGGGAACAAGTACATACTTGTGGCTGTTGATTACGTCTCCAAGTGGGTCGAGGCTAAAGCCTTGCCCACTAACAACGCCTGAGTTGTATTGAGATTTTTGAATAATCTTTTCTTTCATTTTGGAGTCCCGAAAGCCTTGATTAGTGATCGAGGTACTCACTTTTGCAATGTGCAGATGGAGAAGACATTGCGGCGCTATGGGGTCACCCATCGGCTTGCGACCGCCTACCACCCACAGACTAGTGGGCAAGTGGAAGTGAGTAATCGGGGAATCAAATGTATTCTTGAGAAAACGGTTGGTTCAAATCGTCGGGATTGGTCTGAAAAATTAGATGACGCTTTGTGGGCCTTCCGTACAGCCTACAATACTCCGACTGGTTCCACACCATTTCGGATGATTTATGGGAAGGCCTGCCATCTTCCTATTGAGTTGGAGCACCGTGCTTCATGGGCCATTCAGAGGGTTAATCTTGATTTATCCACTGCAGAGGGCAATCGTTTCCACCAGTTGCACGAGTTAGAGGAGCTCCGGGATCACGCATATGCGTAGTCATTTAGGTATAAGGAGCGGACGAAGGAACTGCATGATAGAAACCTAAAGGGTAATAAGCAGTTCAAGTGTGGGGATAAGGTCATATTGTATAACTCCCGGTTGAGGTTTCCCGGGAAAGTTGAAATCCCTATGGTCGGGACCGTTCACGGTCACTGAGGTATTCCCGTATGGCACTATTGAGATACAAGATCAGAGCGGTAAGTTTAAGGTGAAAGGTCATAGGTTGAAGCATTACATAGGCAAGCCGATAGCTGATCAGACAGTCGAGGTGTTCTACCTTGACCTACTCACCGAGGCGTAGACGTGTTGGATGCATCACTCGGGAGACAGCCCGAGTTGTAGAGTGTGTATTATGATTTTCTTTATTATGTGTTTTAATTATTTTATTTTTGTTACTTAATAAAAATAAAAAAAATAATCTTTTTTAAAGTTAATAAAAAAAATCAAAAAATCGAAAATACACATAAACATGTTTATTTCTTATGTTTTGTTTTCTATTTCGTACGCCGCTACATGCGAGCGAGTTTGAGTTATTACAGGTATTATTATGCACATGGTAGCTCTGATGGCGTTTTGGAACTGGTTCACCCGAGGTTGCGGCCGCGAATGAAATGCTATATGATACACAGCTGATGAAGATTCTGTATATAAACCAGGAGAGTAACCCGGTCGCTGTTATACTTTTTGCTATTTTAAGTTTTAATTTTATTTTATTTCTTTTCCTTGTTCTCATCGAGGATGATTTCGTTCCATGTGTGGGGATGAGAATTTATTTTACTTAGTTGTAGAAAAAAATAAAAAAAAAGTTTTAAGGAGAAAATTGTGCCTTGAAAATTGTTTTTTGTTCTACATTAAGCAAGAAATGATATTATTACCATTGTGTTAACGAACTGTCGGAACTTTTGAAAAATATAATATAATAATAAAAGAAGAGATGGTTTGCATATCTGATTTGGGAAGTGTCGGTATGCCCAACGAGCTTTGATAGTCCTCTTTAGCAGTTTTTATATATATAATAATTTTAAAAATGGTGAAACCTAATTTCCATGCATAAGGAGGAGTACCATAATCTGAAAACTTTGAGATGGTAATACTTAGATGCACTCAAACCTGCACACCACCACATGTCCATCTTTTTACGAGCTTAGAAATAGTTATATATTTTAGGGTGATATAAAAGATTGAAAAAAAAGAGAGAAGTATCTTTTGAAAGTATATCTATCATCAAAAGTTGTTCAAGAAAAGCAAATGCTTGTGAAGAAAGTTATGTATTGTAAAATGCCAAAGAAGAATTCTTTAAAGTTAGTAAAAGAGGCTAAATATGCACATACTAGACGGGACCTAGAGTTTACGCGTTGCTAAGGGGATAGTGACTCTGAGGTTATCGCTATTGGGGCTCGAAGGTTCTTAGTCAATAAATATCAAATTAGGGATTTATAGGGCAAAGTCCAATAATATTTAGGAATAGCTCGTACGACCTCCACATAACCATTCATTCATCAAATTTCACCGAGTGCATCTAATTAGTACTATAAACGAGTCCTTGGATTATGGTGATTTGTCGAACCAGTTTGCTTCGACTCTAGTCTTCTAGCTCTCTTTGTCTGAGATGGGGTAGGTGTAGCCTTGATTTTTGGACTTAAAACGTTTAATGCAAAAGGGGGGCTTGATTGGCTGGTGGCTACGTTAAAGTGGACAATAATATCGGCAATCGTGGTCAATATGTCGAGCTGTTTCTTGTGCTTTGATAATGAAAAAAATTTGGGAGTTTGTTGTTTTTCACTTCGTTATGATCCTGTGTAGATTTCTTTTTCAGTGACGAAAAAGTCTTAAGTGTGGGGATGTTTGATGTGTTGTAAAACACACTTATTTTCCATACCTTTTTATCATCTTTTTATTACTAATTTATATAATAAATAATGCTTTTAACTCGTTTTAACTTGATCTTAAAAAGTTTATTATTTCATGTAGGTGACGAGTTTTAAAAGAGAAAAGGAGCGGGTTTTCGAAGACATAAGAGGCTTATATGATCTAGTTTTGAAGACTAAGTTAAAGCCCGACCCAAAAGCCCATTGGTGTAAACCCATACATGTTATTATATAATATAACATAAAAAAAAATAAAAAAACCTAAGCACCTAAACCCTAAGTCACCATGGAAAAAATTCGTCACCTACACAAAATAATAAGTGGGCAACAATAATTAGAAAAAAAAAACCAAGTTAAAAACTTAATCCCATTCATCCTTACCGATGGAGATTTTTGGGACAACAAGAGGACCAAGAAAATTGTTTCTTTTTGTGTTGTGGTGAGCCAAGGAAGAAGAAGGAAGTTAAGGGGATTTGATCTTTTAAGTTGAATTGTTTTGAAATTAAATTGAAGATTGAGTTGTGCTTGATTGATATTGATTGTTGAATGAGTTTAATTGTGTTTTGGTTGAGTTTTATGATGTTTATATTAAGTGTTTGCTGTTGTCCAAAAATCATGTTAGGCTAAACTTGTTAGTACTACCTAAGTTAGATGAATACTGTTAGGTTTTAGTGAGTTTTATGGATTGTTGATCATCATGACTTGATTTGTTAATAAAAGTTTGGTTTAATATTGAATTAGGTTGTGTTTAGTGGCTTTTTTTTATTAATTATACTCATATACCTCTTGCTTTGATTGATTGAATCAGTTTTGATTGATTTTAGGTTGTTTGAACTCTTTACTTTGTGTTTAGAGATTGTTTGCGGGGTGTACAACCGTAGGGTTTAAGTGGGTATGTTAACTGATTAGATTCAGCCAGTATGCACCTTCTTAGAGACCAAGAGGTGATAGGAAGTAAGGTCGTTTCATTGCTTTTACTTGTTAGAAGTAGGATCGAGCGAGAGCGTGTTTGGTTCTTGTCGGGTTTGGGTTTGTGAGCGATTAGTTGATCTAGTTTAAGTTAAACCAAATTTTTTCTCTATCCTTGGTTGTGTAGTATTCGTTTCCATTAGAGTCGTGTGTCGGTTAGACCGATAGGTGAGTCGACATTAGAACACTTTAGCAATTCGTTTCTTGGTTTGTTCTTAAAATCAAATAAGTGTAAGTTAGGGTTTGTTAGTGAGACTGAGAGGTGATCTAGCTTTCTTGAGTGAACCTTAGTTATGTCATCCCTAGATACCGGTATCGTGAGATTCTTCAATCCATTAGTTTATTATACCTTCAATACGATTCTTACCTAGGTAGACGTTTTCTCCAATTGTAGTTATGTCTCTAAGTTTCATCAAGTGTTTCGTAAAGTTAGGTTAAGTTTAGTTAATTAATTTAGTTAAAGTAAGTTAGGTCAAGTAGTTAATTATTAAAAAGCATAAAAAATAATATTCTTAGGAAGGTCTTGTCTAGGGTTTAGTGATCATAAGCGTTTTCACGTGTCCTTGTGTTCGATACTCGGACTTCCTTAGTTCTATGCTATTTAAGATTGGTACACTTGCTAGTTGTGTGTGATTTGTTTAGGAGTTTCGTTGATTAAATTTAAAGTTTAGTCGTGAGTTACTTAGAAAGATTCATTAGACACACATCACCGTGTTTTCATGAAAAAATAGGAAAGCATGGTCATCGTCCCCGTATTCATCCATCTGCAATTTTAGAACAAGATTAGTTTATAATTCTCAAAACCTTACTAAAAATGTTAAACAGATAGTTTAGCACGGCATCGTGCCTCAATAGGCACTCCCATGCTGCTCTGGTTTTGACTACTTTGACCATTTTGATTTTTTGGTTGACCTGTGGTTGACCACGGGGCGTGATTTGCAAAACCACAATCCGTGTTTTTTAATCCTAATTCTGAAAATGTTAAAATTCGAACTTGCGATTCTACCCAGTCTTTTAAAAATTATCATCCAGTTTGATTATGTATGGTATGGATCATACAAGACCCGAACCCGAATGATTTTCCCCAACAAACTCCCTCAAACATAAGTTCAAATCTATCTATCAAATTGAAACCCTAGATTTAAACAATTGACCTATCTATTTTTCAGGTTTTGACCCGATTTATCAACAATTTGTAAGATTTGGGGTTCAAGTGATTACATTGAACAATGTAATCACCAAATTAACATACCTCTTGTTGGAAATCGAAGATTTGAAGAAAAGAATTGAACAATTGGTTAAGGGGCATCTTTTAGATGTATGCGGAGTCATTTTAGGGTTAAGTTATGCGGAATATGTTATTTTAATGGAAATCTCGTAACTGCACTATAGAGTGGGGCACAGACCTGTGCTTTATGAGGCACGGCCCCGTGCTGCATATAACAGTCAGGTTCCTTTTTGTTTTTTGTTTATTTAATGAGCTGGTTTGTTTTTTAACTAATTTCTTTTAGGATTAAGGTTAAAGCGAAATGAAAGTCCAAATGGATTTCATTAACTCTTAAACATTACAAAGAAAGTTAAATAACATGAACCAAGAAACACGAAACTAGCTTAAATGAGAATAATTCCTAACAAGACAAGGCTTATTCTACTAACGCCCACCATTCCCGAACAAATCCTGTGTGTGGTGGGGCTCTCTTGGCTTCTAAGAGTTCGGAAAGCATTTTATCGAGCTTTCTGATTTCTCGGTTAAGGAAATTGAGCTTATAGTCCACATCTTTGTTGTGGCTATCAACAACGTGGAAATTCTCGAACCTTAGCAGTTCAACCTTGTTTTTCAACTCAATTAAGAGAGCTTTAGTTTGGATGCTTTGAAGCCTAATGATTTCTTCCTCAAGGTGTGAGGAAGAATCACCATTTTTGCATTTCCTTACTGGTTTCCACTCCATTCTTTTGTTTTCCATTTCAATAATTTTTAGTTTAGTATGAATGGAATAGTGAGTATGACATGGAATATATAAAGACTGGAATGTCAAGCACGACCCCATGCTTGGAGAAGCGCGGCCCCGTGGTTTTAAGGGAATAAATGTTTCTGATTCAGAGAATTGTACGGAATCAGTGCGTATCATGCTGAAGATTTTAGGGTGACCACGACACCGTGTAAATTGAGGCACGGCTCGTGCTTTTGTCACTCGGATTTTATCTTTGATTTTTCAGCACAACTCGTGAACAGGAATTTTCAGAATGATGTTTAAGATGTTAATTAAACATTTTGAACATCCTAAAATTAATTTTCATTATTTAAAAGTTCCTTCGACACAAATTCGGGATAAGCCCGGTTTTCCTTGAACATGAAATTAAATTGGGTTAAGCCCGAAGATCCTATACTTTGTGCCTATTTCACTTGATTACACATGAAAACATAAAGATGAATGTTCATAAATTCCACCGAACAGATCTCCTCCATCGGACGGCCCGGGTGGAGGAAAGTAAGTGAAACGAAGGACTTGAAAGTGGAGTTGTTCATTGATGTCCCATAATTCCATTTTCATGCTTTCCACCGACTTGGTTAGTTGTATGAGGCGCATCTCTGCAAGGAGATTCATTTCGGTGAGTTCCTTAACGAGCTCTTGAAGTTTCATGAGTAGCTCAGTTTTTGAAATGTGCCGGGTTTCGTTTCTCTGTTGGCAAGGAACGGGAATTTCGTTGTTTATTACAGTCGGCATTTGGAGTTCTCAGGGGAGAGATTTTTGTGTTTGGTTTCGTGCAAGAAATGCATTGTCAAGAGGTGCAATTTATAGCCAAACAGTTGACAATTCTGTTACAGACCAGACTGACTGATATTTTTGCAGCGAAGATTTCGGCCTGCACTTTGTGACACGGGACCGTTCCTTCTGAGGCACGTCCCCGTATTTTGGGAACTAAAATAATTTTTTTAAATAAAGAGAACATATATATACAAGGCCTGGTTTAATGAGGGTCTTGGCCAGATCCTACTTCTATTATGTTCATTGGTTTTGGTGAAGGATTACTACCTCTGAGCCATCTTTGAATGGTCCATTGATGTATGGTTTTAATTGATGTCTATTAACTTTGAAATTGTGGCCGTCAGAATTTGAAATCTCAACGGTCTCATAGTCAAAAGCTTATTCAACTATGTACGGACGTGTCCAACGAGACTTCAGTTTTCCTAAGAAAAGATGTAAATGCGTGTTATATAACAGTACACGATCGCCAACTTGAAATTTCTTGTTTCCCTTCAAGTGGGCGTCATGCAGACGTTTAGTCTTTTCTTTGTAAGACCAGGAATTTTCGTAGGCCAGTGCTCTTAGTTCTTTGATCTCGTGAATTTGAACTTTCTGATTTTTACCTGCGGACATTCGATCAAAATTCACTGCTCTAAGAGCCCAGTAAGCATTATGCTTTAGTTCTACTTGTAGATGACATGTTTTCCCATAAACAAGTTTGTAGTGTGTTGTTCCTATGGGGGTTTTGTAGGCTGTCCTAAGGGCCCACAAAGCGTTATCTAACTTTTCTACCAATTTTTTGCGATTGATTCCTATAGTTCTTTCAAGGATCCTTTTAATTCCTCGATTCGAAAATTCCACATTCCCACTAGTCTGTGGATGGTATGGTGTTGCCAAACGGTGGTGAACTCCATCAACGCATTGCCATTAATGAACCAACAATAGCAAACAGCAAACATTATGTTAGGACGAGAAGTAGTTTAGTACATTAATGAACCAATCATCGCTCGGTAAAAGGGTAGGATCTACGGTATCCTCCAATTCATCCGGTGATAAGTTGTAACCCATGGGAAGAGGCGTCAAAGGGATTTTTCCGGCAGTTATCTTGAATTGGCTCAAGACATCGTTCACGTATCTTGTCTGATGAATGATGATTCCCTTATCAGACTAATGAACATGCAACCCTAAGAAGAAATTCATCTCCCCCATCGAGCTCATTTCAATCTTCGTTTGCATCGACTTCTAAAAATTCTTACAAAGCTTGTCATTTGTTGTACCAAATATGATGTCATCGACATATATTTGTACAAGGAGCAGATCATCACCAACGTTCTTGTAAAACAGAGTGCAATCCACAGTTCCTCGCTTGAAGTCGTTATCAGTAAGATGGTCTGCACGCATGTCGTACCAAGCTCTCGGGGCTTGGTGTAAACCATACAAGGCCTTGTTCAAACGGTAAACACGCTCTGGATAATCTGGATCTTCAAAATCATGAGGCTGTAGAACAAACACTTCTTCATTTAATTCCCCATTAAGAAACATGCTTTTAACATCCATTTGATAAAACTTAATGTTTTTGAAAGCAGCATAGGCCAAGAATATTCGTATAGCTTCCAATCGTGCAACTGGAGCATACACTTCCGTGTAATCTATTTCTTACTGATGAAAACTTTGAACAACCAATCGTGCTTTGTTCCTTACGATCACCCCTCGATCGTCTTTCTTGCACTTAAATACCCATTTTGTCGAAATTGGTTTCTTAACTCTAGTCGGTTTATCAATGAGATCCCAAACACCCTGCCGATTAAACTGTTGTAGTTCTTCTTGCATTGCTTGTACCCAAAATGGATCAGCAAGAGCCATACGAACATTTGTTGGTTCTACTTGAGATAGGAAGCAAGTGTATTTTGCGAGATTCATGATTCCCGAGGAATGCATATCGGCATATGCACATAATATGGAATCAGTAGAATTAGCAATTTGATGACGTGTTTGCACACCTGCATCAAGATCACCAATGATGTTATCCTGAGAATGATACGAATGAATCTGAAGAGTTGGATTCTCAGACACAACAACATTTTTTGATAGATTAGTTAGATTGTCCTCAGAATCATGAGACAATTCACCAGTCTCATGTGTTTCAGGGAATGAAACCGAGGAAGAATCAACAAAATGACCATCATCAGATGAGATTGAAATTACATCAGACATATCAGGAAGATCATCTTGTGAAGCTGTATGAACGTCCTACGAGCCAAGATCTAGCCGCTAATCCGAAGCATCAATCATACGATACAAACACGAACCCGAATACGGTTATTATTGATAGATTAAGGATGAATACATTATTGAGAGAATAATAACTTATGGAGAGCATAATTTAGACTAGGATCTCTCACATCTCTCTCACACTATGTACACACTTAAATATGAGCATAAGCAGCATATATATAGGACATATGCTCTCCTTCGTTAAGTTAAGCTTCATTCGTTATGCCTTCATAACGAATGAGACACCATTCGTTAAAATTCCATAACGAATGGATAATAACTTAATGAATTAGCCATTCGTTATGCCTTCCCATAACGAATGAGCCTCCATTTGTTATATTAGATAACGAATAGGCTTATAATTTAGCTAAATAGCCTTTAACAGCTCTGTCATCAAATTTACCCGCATCTCTTTTCAACATCGTACAAGGACACACAAATGGTTCCAAATACTTAAAGTTAGGCTTATGCTTGTTCAAAATTTAATAACTTGTCTTATGAATTTTCTTCACTGTCAGAACACGATTAAGCGTGTAGCAAGCAGTATACACAGCTTCGTTCCAAAACTGAACAGGAAGTTTAGAATCCCCAAGCATTATTCGAGCCGCTTCAATCAGTTTTCTATTCTTTCTCTCGGCCACGCCTTTCTGTTGTGGTACATAAGGTCACTGTATTCTCGATTAATTCCTTTTTGAATACAAAAGATATCCAATACAGTGTTTTAAAACTCCATACCATTATCACTTCGGATTCGTCTCACTTTCAGTTTACATAGTGATTCGATCTTAGTAATTAGATTTTGAACCAGAATGGGTGTTTGATCTTTTGAACTCATAAATTAAACCCACGAATATCTGGAATAGTCATCAGTGACGACTAAACAATACCAATCACCAACAATACTCACACGACTCACTGGACTGAAAAAATCCATCAGTCGATGACATTTGGAATGAGATATAATTTCAGCATCAAGGTGTAACATTTGCTGCATGAGTGTGTTCTAAGAAGCCAACACAAATCGATCAACTCAAACAAAAATCAAGCCAAAATCAATACCCTGTTCCGTACACACCCATATCCAAACCAAACTCAATCCAATTCCATTCAAACTCACAATTCAACGAACACACTCAATCATTAAACATCCAATCAGGTCCTTTACCTTGGGGATGTGTGGTATAATTTTGGCAATCAACATGGTACCACTCCTCTACACAACCCGAAGTAAAGTTAAATACACGTTTCTAAGGTGACGCGTAACCCAAGAAATAACCTTCAATAGCCTTCTCATCAAATTTTCCTGCATCTTTCTTCAACATAGTACAAGGACTCCCAAATGGTTCCAAATACTTTAAGTTAGGCTTTCTCTTGTTCAGAAGTTCATAGCTAGTCTTTTGAAGCTTCTTCACAGTCAAAACACGATTAAGCGTGTAACAAGCAGTATTCACAGCCTCATTCCAGAATTGAACCGGAAGCTTAGAATCTGCAAGCATCGTTCTAGCCACTTCAATTAGTGTTCTATTCTTTCTTTCTACCACACCATTCTGTTGAGGTACATACGGAGCACTGTATTCTCAATGAATTCCTTTCTGAATACAAATGAAAACTAATACATTGTTGTGAATTCCGTACCATTATCACTTCGAATACGTCTCATCTTAAGTTTATACAGTGATTCGATCTTCGTGATTAAATTTTGAATCAGAATGGGTGTTTGATCTTTTGAACTCATAAATAAAACCCATAAATATCTTGAATAGTCATCCGAGACAACTAAACAGTACCAATCACCAGCGATGCTCGCACGATTCACATGACCAAAAAAATCCCTATGAAGTTGTTGCAATGGAGTGTCGATTGTATTGAATAACTTAGATGGGTGCGACTTCTTCTTCTGTTTGCCCTTCTTACAAGCAGCACAACGGTCAGTTAATTTAAAATGTTTCAAAGAAAAACCATCAACCAAATCATTTACCATTAATTCATTTTTCAAACATGAATATAACTCATCCTTCTATGCCATAGAATCATGTCGTTTTAGTTGCCTTAGAAACAAAACACGTCTCGACAGAAGCAGATACCTTAGAACTCATGTTCAACACATAAAAATCATTCGATTAAGGAGATCACATGACAACCATATCCTCAGGAATGATATATCTCGGTTTTTGGATTATGCACTCCTTATCATTAAATACGGTAGTGTACTTCTTGTCACAAATTTGTGACACACTCAATAAGTTATGATCAACTTTGTCACAACAACCTTCTCAAACGTGATACTCCCATTTGAAACATCACATTCTTGTGTTATCATACCACCCGAATTACCCACAAAAGAAACATACCCTCCTTGAATATTTTGACATTTGTTAGAAGATTGATATTGCCAGTAATATGACGAGAGCATCCTTATCCATGATCCAGTTTTGACCAGACACAGTCTTGGATGAACCCTACACATAAACATAATGCGATCAGTTCAAAAAGGAAGCCTAGGCCTCAGTCTTGGGCACCTTTTGAGTTTCACATTTTGAATCAAAATTAGAAGAATTCAAACGTTGCTCAGCAACTTGTGAATAAGTCACACGCCTTTTAGACTTTCTTCTTAAATAGGCAGCTTGAACGACATTTGTATTCACGTTTTTCAAAATAGGCTCCGTTGGAACAAATTTAGTTTTTCCATTAACTGAATTTTCATTAACATGAACCACCTTGCGAGTATTCCCATCAGAAAACATAATGTGAGTTTCATCATCAAGAGACATTGGTCTTTTCAAAATCTTCTTTATCACAGGAACAGGTTTAGATTGTTCTTTGATAAATGGATGAATATTTTGAGACTTCTTTAATCCATATTGCTGACTACATGACCTTGTTCACCACAGAGAAACAAGTTCTCATATCAGCGCTTTCACGACGTGGTGGAGCAGAAACCCAAGTATCAAAAGGCTGAAACACACCAGCAATGGGACCTTTTTTTAAGTCATCAAATGTCACTGATTTCTTTTTCATATAAAAGTCAAGATTTGAAAAACTTTGCAAAGCGTCAGTTCCATGAGATTTTACAAACTGAACTTTTTTAGCAGATTTTAACAATTGTTTTACTTTTATTAAAGGATCCACAAAATTTGATGTCTTAGAATTTACAAATTCTTGTTCAAGATTTTGAATTTTGGAAGTTTCATTCTTAAAGACACTTTCAATCAATTCAGGCTTGATTAAGTTAAGTGGAATGTCTTTCTCAGTGAAAAATTTTCTAATCCCTTTTATCTTAAACACACGACCAGTTGAAGATTTTGGAGCAAGGGGATTGACAAAACGCATCAAGTCCTCATCAGAAATCTTTGGTTTTTCTGATTTCTTTGCTTTAACCATAACCGGTTTCTCCCTTTTCACTTGAGTTGTATTTGAACCATACATTGCTTCCTCAAATTCATGAGGTTCACTTAAAATGTGATTTGAATGTGGAATGTCCGGGTTTTGGTGTACACCATTAGGCTCAAATACACTGATTACTTTCTAAACATTATTTTCAACAATGACCTTGTCGCTTTGAATATGAAGTTTTTGTGATGAAGATTGGGCATTCACATTGTCATTTTTAAACACTTTAGATTTTGTTTCAACAACAGATTCATTAACAACAGTTTCCTCTTTTCCAGCAAAAGGATTAGCAGTGTAATTATTATGAAATGGTGGTGGTACTTCAAAAAAACCTACACCTTTCTTTGAATCTTTTTGCTTACTTGATACTTCAATAATTTCATTTAGCAAAAATGATGAATTTCTAAATTTTCCCAATTTGTTTTTCAACTCAAGAACTTCATTGTCAAGATCTGTTATCTTAGATCGATGTTTCAAAATTTCTTGAAATTTCTGAGCATTAATTGTCATTTTAACTGACAATTCAGCTTTGAGGTCATGATTACTAACAGACAGTGCTTCAATTTTCTCCCTAGTTCTCATTGAGATTCTAATGATTTTCTATAAGTATCCTTAAGTGATGCAATTTCTTTAACCAAACTATCATTATATGCTTTCAAAGATTCTAACATAGGCTTATTAGTCTCACAATGAACACAAGGCACATTAAAAGACAAATTAATAGAGTTATAAGAAGAACTAACCTCATCGATTTTAGAGATACAAGGAAATGTGGTTGGCTCCATTTGACATGAATCATCAGAATCAGATTCAGTATCGTTGTCAGATGACAACTCATTCCCACTTGCATCTTGAAAGCTCTCATGCATCTCAAACATAGCCAAGTTTGCTTGATTATCGTTGCACAATAATCGTTGAGACCAATCAGTTCCATCAGCAGCAAAAAGCAAAGCTTGTGTTCCCGAAGTGGATGGTTTATTGCTCAAAGGTTTATCGGAATCATTAATCTTTTTAACAGGACTCCTAACTTGGTTTCAAGGTACATTGTACTCTTTCTTTGGTTTGTCACACTCTTTGGCAAAGTGACTAAACTCTTGACAGTTATAACATTTGACTTTTAATTTATCAAATCCAACTTTCTTGTTCAATGATGGTCGACCTTTCCTAGTTCTTTGCATGAATTTCTTCCCCTTTCTTACTATCATTGCCATGTTCCACTTAAGATCTATCAGTTCCAAATCATCAGGGTCGATTTGGTCATAATCTTCATCAGCTAATTCACTTGTGGCAATTTTGCTACCCACCAAATTCTCATATGATGTCATAAAAGCAAACAGAAACGAGAAGTCATGTTCAGCTTTTTTCATGTTCACGTTCGGTGGTGGAGTGAGTTTATTTGAAGAAGAAGATCCACCAGATTTCTCAATGTGTCCAGTGTACCCAGATTCCATAAAACATACATTTGGATCACTACAAGCTGAAGATCCCATATTTGCATTTTGAGTGAGAAAAGCAGTGATCGGAGCTATAGTGCTACTTAAAGGCATACTTCATCCATAGAAAGATGGATCCTGAACTTCTTTTGATGACTTTAAATCATATTCTCTAGCTTCAATCTTTTGCATAAACTTTGAAGCAATCAAATCTTCGTTTTTGAAATAACTATTTTCTTTTAACACCATAAGAAATTTAGAATTTGAAGCATGTAAAGAATTCTTCACAGTGTCAATCTTGTCAGTTTCACTAGGTTCCATTTTTTAACTTATCATCTCAGCGATAAGATGATTGAACCTTGTAGGCATTTCTTCTATTGTCTCTCCCTTCATCAAGTTAAAGTTTGGAAATTGAAACTTCAAATGACTTTCTTGCTTTCTTCGGTGTTTACCGTACTTCTCATTCTAACATGCTGAAAAAATGAAGCACAGATCTTGATACTCCCAACGTGATGGAATATGATCACGTAAAGCCATAGTAAGAGTTGAGTATGCTTTACTCTCAATCTCTAAAGCCTTATTCTCTTTTTGTGAGTACTGTGAAGAGGCTTTATGAGTAAAACCAGTAGTTTCATCACCAATCATTGGTACAATATAAACTTCATCAAGACAATAGGAACAATCATGATGAACAGAACCAAGATGTGTACGACAACGTGGTTCCCATTTGGCAAAATCACTGAATTTCATCAGTCTTAGACATTTCGAATGAGATCCAAATTCCGCATAGAGGTTTAACATTTGTTGCATGAGTACGTTTTGAGATGCCAATGCGTAAAAACCAACCATGGTAATTACCAAGGTTAAATTTATTAAAGCTTTAAACTTGAGGGTTAAAAATGAAAAATCTCTTAACGAACTGGGAACAATAACAATGACGAACTAAGTGAAATATGTGTAACTAATCAGAAACAGTAACTTAACGAATCAAAGGAGGTTCTCAGACGAACTAGGATAATGAATCATTGATGAATTATAACGAATCAGTGACGAATTAGTTTAGAATGAATTGGTAACGAATCACTAACGAATCATTGTGATGAATCAATGACGAATTCAGAACGAATGAATAGGATGAATCAAGGTCACGATCTGAGAACGAATTTGCTAAAGTAGATGAAGAATCCGCTACAGTAGATAACGAACAAGGTTGTTAGATAGTTATAACAACCTCAGCCACGTGGCACGAATCAGTTCAGCAAAAGGTAACGAACTAAGATACGTGTATAACGAATTAACTGTAACGAAATAGTGTCATCTTCAAATCTTCAAGTAAGATTTCCATAAATTTAGAAAATTTCCAGATTCACAAACACACCAAAACAAACTCAAATTCATAATACTAACTCAAATCAACATCAAATCCACCAAATCATAGCCCAAAATACTCGTAAATCAATTGCGAATCCAACACTCACAATCCCGTAACCTTAATTGATTAAGCAACCATTAATTACCTCAAAACACATCCCATATTCCATACACATACCAATTCAACTCAAAATTAGTCCAAACCAACATGCATCCACAATTCAATCCCCACAAAATTACCTTAAACCAATCCGAACACAATACAACCAAAATCAAGCCATAATTATCAATTCAAATTGGAATTCAATGGAATTTCAATAAAAATTAATAGAACCGAAAACTAATTGATTAACCTCTAATTACATTCAATATTAATTAATCTAGAGCAATCGAACGACCGAAAGCTCTGATACCACTTGTTAAACACCTACCAGATCTAAACGATATCGATTACCGATTGTAGATCTAATACCTTTGTAGGATCTAGTTCATGATATACTCTTTATTGATTATCTATATGTATATATCTATATGTATAATATTAGTGATAATATATGCGTATTAGTAATAGATTGGTGAAGAATTGAGAGAGAGAGAGAGAGAGAGAGAGTATTTGGACAGAGGTCCATTACATTAATCTCAAAACATAAATTATCAGAAGTATGAACACCCTATATATAGACGATGGAACCAATTCGTTACACATCCCGTAACGAATTGGTGTCCAGTTCGTTAACTTACAGACTTAAAAGAAAAGCATAACGAATCATGCCCCAATTCGTCAACATTCCATGACGAATTGCAACATACATAACGAACTAACAGTCCATTCGTTATACATCCTTAACGAATGGATTTACATTAACTGAACTGGCAAATTCGTTAAACATCCTTAATGAATTAGCCTTACATTAACGAATTAACTTATATCCCATAAATATCTTTTCATAATAATAATAATAATAAATACAAAACGATAAATACAAAGACTCGAGACGACAAAACCGTGAACTAACATCCATCAACGCATTGCACAAGTGAGTACCCTTGTTGCTGACTAGGGCTTTTGGAATACCGAATCGTGAAAACCACTTTTTCTGAAACCATACAACTACTCTATCATCGTTAGTGGGAAGAGCCTAAGCTACTACCCATTTAGACACGTAGTCGACTGCTACAAGGATGTACTTATTTCCAAATGAGTTAGGGAATGGGCCCATGAAATCTATTCCCCACGCATCAAAGATCTCACTGGAATGCCATTTTGAGCCATCTCATTTTTGGCTAAGAATGTTTTCGGCTCTTTTATAAGCATCGCATGCTTGGATCAAAGCATGTGTGTCTTTATATATAGTGAACCAGAAGAATCCTGCGTCAAACACTTTTCTGACCGTGGTGGAGGTCTGACCGTGTCAAACACGAAAAACCTGATTGGCACCTATCCTAAACAAGTATGGATCTTCCTAAAAGTAGAACTTAAGATCGGAGAAGAATTTCTTCCGTTGTTGATGAGTTAGCCCTTTTCTTAGGACTCCACAAGCTAGGTAGTTCGCGGAAACGGCAAACCAAGGACTTTCATCCTTCTCCTGTATGACTGCTTGGATTTGCATGAGAAATTCATGTGACAAATTATCTTCGATAATTTCCTTGTGATGTTCTTCTGAAGTTGCCCATTCTAAGCGTCAGAGATGGTATGCGGCAACCTTATTTGCTCCTTTTTTGTCCTTAACTTCAATTTCAAATTCTTGGAATAGTAGAATTCATCAGATGAGTATGGGCTTTGCATCTTGTTTGTTAAAGAAGTATCGTATGGCGGCATGGTCGGTGTAATTTATAGTTTTGGAAAGAACTAGGTAGGATCTAAATTTTCAAAGGAAAAAACTACTGCTGATAACTCTTTTTTTGTCGTGGTATAATTTTCTTGTGCATCATTAAGAGTTTTACTAGCATAGTAAATTGGGTGAAAATGTTTTGTTTGCATTGTCCGGGTACGGCTCCAACTGCAAAGTCACTTGCGTCGCACATGATCTCGAATGAAAGGGTCCAATCGGGTGTAGTCATGATTGGTGCGTTGACAAGATTGTCTTTCAATATGTTCAATGATTCAACACATTCTTCAGAAAAGACGACTTTTGCGTCTTTCTCTAGAAGTTTGGTTATAGGTCTAGAAATTTTGGAAAAGTCTTTTATGAAGTGACGATAGAATCCTGCGTGACCTAGAAAAATTCTAATGGCTTTGACTGGAGTTGGTGGCGGAAGATTGGATATGGTTTCGATTTTTTCCCTATCAACTTCAAGTCCTGCTTGGGATATCTTATGACCGAGAGAAATGCCCTCTTTGACCATAAAGTGGTATTTTTCCCAGGTGAGTACTAAATTTACTTCTTCACACCTAGCCAACATTTTGTCTGGGTTCTTCAGACAATGATCGAAAGAGTCTCCAAAGACTGAGAAGTCATCCATGAAGACTTCCATAAAGTGTTCGATCATTCCATGAAAGATGGCCACCATGCAACGTTGGAAGGTGGTCAGAGCATTACGCAGTCCAAATGGTATTCTTCGTTAGGCAAAGGCGCCATATGGACATGTAAAGGTAGTTTTATCCTGATCTTCAAGAGCATTGAGAATTTGAATGTGTCCAGAGAATCCATCAAGAAAACAGTAGAACATTTTTCCAGATAAACATTCAAGCATTTGATCGATAAAAGGAAGTGGAAAATGATCTTTTCTTGTGGCATCATTAAGCTTCCGATAATCAATGCAAACTCGCGAGCCAGTAATGGTCCTCATTTGAATTAGCTCGTCCTTCTCGTTCATTACAACTGTCATCTCTCCCTTCTTGGGTACTACTTGAACTGGACTAACTGAAGGTGAATCTGAGATTGGGTAGATTAATCCGGCATCAAGGAGTTTGATTACTTCTTTCTTCACCACATCTTGCATGTTGGGATTAAGACGTCCTTGATGTTGGACCACGGGGTTGTATTCTTCTTCCATTAGGATTTTGTGAGTACAAAAGGAAGGACTGATGACCTTGATATCCATAATCTTCCATGCGATAGCCTTCTTATGGTTTTTAAGAACCATAAGAAGTTCCTCTTTCTCTTCTTTAGAAAGGTGGGATGAAATGATTACTGGGAGTTAAGAGTCCTTTTCCAAAAAAGCTTATTCGAGATGGTTTGGTAGTTCTTTTAACTCTATGGTTGGTGTTTCTTCGATTGATGGTTTTGATTTTTCATTGTATTCGGTGATCTCATATACTACTTCTGATGTTTCTTGATTGTTGTTATTAGTATTTTCATTTTCTAAAACGGGTTCGGTGATAATGTCAGTTACGATTTGTGTTTCTAGTGGGTTATTGATGGAGGATTTCCGCACATAGCAACTCACGATAGAATCGATGACGTCAACACAGTATAATGTGTCGTGGTGATGTTGAGGATGCTGTATAGGTTTCCCTATGTCAAAAGTGATAGCCTCGTCGTTGACCTTGAGAGTGAGTTTGCCGGTGCAAACATCAATGATAGCCTTGCAGTGGCTAAAAAGGGTCTTCCTAAAATCAGAGGTACACTTTTTCTTCCTCCGTTTCTAGAATAATAAAATCTACTGGAAAAACAAATTTGTCTATTTTGACAAGCATGTTTTCAACAATGCCCTGAGGATATTTAACGGATCGGTCAGCTAACTGAATGCTCATGCGGGTAGGCTTTGGTTCTCCTATCCCTAGTTTTGCAAAAACCGCATAAGACGTTAAATTAATGCTAGCTCTTTGGTCATCTAGGGCATTGCTAACAGACAAATTTTCTATGAGACAAGGGATAGTAAAGCTCCCTGGATTGGTCATTTTTGGTGGCAGCTTGTTTTGGAGGACAGCTAAGCATTCTTTACTCAGGGTGACATGCGAGAGCTTCTCCAGCTTCCTTTTGTTGGTCAACACTTCTTTGAGAAACTTTGCATACTTCGGTATCTGAGCAATAGCTTCGACGAAAGGGATGTTGATGTGGAGTTGTTTTAAGAGCTCTAAAAACTTCCCGTACTAAGGTTCTAATCTCTCCTGTTTCAGCCATCCAGGGTATGGAATAGGTGTAACATAAGTTCGGACTGGTTCCTTAGGTTGTATGGTGACTGTTGGAATCAGCAGCTCCTGCGTTTTATCAGGGGTTTCCTTCTCCATGACTGGTTTTGAAGTTGGTGAGGAAACAATGGTTGTACCGCTTCTCAATCTAACGACATAGGCTGTCGCATTTGGGTTTGTGATTGTGTTGCTTGGAAGAGAGCCAGGTGGTCTTTCAGACAATTATCAGGCAATCTGTATGGTCTGAGTTTCTAGAATATGTTGTGATGCTTGTTGACTTTTTAAGTCAGCTTCATGGTTCAACAATACTCCGCTGATATCAACGGCTCTTGAGTAGACCTTCTTTTGAGTAGCTCGGATTCTGTTGGCTACTGGAACTTTGTTCTTGGAATTGAGGTTTAGGCTGGAAGGATTGATTCATCAGCCTTTTTTCGAATCCGAGTAGGGTTTGAGTGTTACCTCCGTCCTTCCAACTAAAATTCAGGTGGTTTCTCCAACCTGGATTGTAGTTGTTGAAATAGTTGTTTTGACGTGCAATAAAGTCAACTTCTTCCATGGCCATAATTACTTGTTTTCAGTCACTTGTCTTATGAATTCCTCCACAATTGTCACAGGTGATCATGGTTTTTTGAAAGTTCATCTTGAAGTTGTTCGACTTTTTTAGAGAGTGCTTCAGGTTGTGCGGTCATAAGAGTGTTGGAATCGACCTGGTTCATTTCTTTATGGGTTGGTGTAATCTTGGTGGGTTATAAGCGAAACTCTTCTTTGCTACCTTTTCCATGATTTCAAATGCTTTGTTAGGTGATTTGGATCCCAGGTCTCCACCGGCGACTTGGTCGATGGCCTGTTAGTTTTGGCTGGATTGTGCATCAAATAAAGTTTGTACTTGTAACCATACACTCAGTCCATGATGTGGGCATCTTCTCAGAATACATTTGTATTTCTCTCATGCTACGTGTAACGACTCATCATCATCGGTCCGGAATTTGGTAATGCTGGCTCGGTATATGGCAGTTTTATCAGGCGAAAACTATTTGAGGAGAAACTGTTCAACCATCTGGTTGGTGATGGAACCAGAAGAAAGAGATTCTATCCATTCTAGGTCTTGACCCCTTAGAGAGAAAAGAAAGAGTTTGAGTTTGATTTGATATTCTGAACAGTTTTGGATTTTAAAGGTTCCGCATATTCGTAAGAATTGAGATATATGAGAAAGAAGATCTTCGTCGAGGAGACCAAGAAATTGAACTGAATTTTCCACCTTATTAGTGGTGCTTGATTTTATTTCGAAATGTTCAGTGATATCGGGTGGAGCCACTCCATTGCCTTAGCCTTCGTGTTTTCAATTTATAAATGTGATTTCTACTAAGACTTAACACACACAAAATAGGCAAGTGTACCTGTCGTATATGTAGAATAGTATTGGTAAGAACCAAGTATCGATATGTGGACACAAATGTTTCCAATAATGAATCTTTGTTTTAGTTTAATCGGAGAGTTTCAATCATTTTGGCGTTGGTTTTTAAAATTTTTATAAAATAGAAGTACTTATATATATAATATGTAGGTGAAGAAAAGAGAAATTCTAAATGATAAATCAATTATATGAAGGTTACCATCTAAGACCAAGAATCCACTCTATTCTTTCTTGACGATTATTAAGTAAACATGTGATAAACTTGCCTTAATATTATAAGATAGAATAGTCCCTCATTGCTAAGTGAACATATTCTTTTACATAAAAGAAAGTAGCATGCGTATTTTCAAGTCCATAATTTCTTAATCTCATACTACCACGAGAATGTCAATTTAAGTAGACAAGTAGTTTGATAAAGTAGTACGATTAGGATTGACTTCGATTTCTCAAATACCAATCCTAACAACTTCGGGTGGTTTTAGTTAACTCGCACAACCTCCATTGGTTTATTTAATCAGGTTATAGTTACACATTCCATTAACATATGATTTCTTTAACTAGCATGATAACCTAAGCAATCGTGTTAACAATGTTATTTTAGAATTATCAAGACAAGAGAAATAGATCATAACCAATATCTCATCATTTCTAAGTACAATATAAGGATCCACGATTTATCTTGAATAAGTTATCAAGGTATTCTTTTTACCATTTCTAGTCTCCAAGAACATGAGTTAACATGAATGATTATTAGTCATCAATCTTGATGTATTAATTTAAAGTGATAAAACATTTCTTCATCAAATGATAATTTCAAAATAATCATGTACTTTACCAAACGAAATCACATGTTTAACATAATAATCAATTAAAACAAAGCTTCTTCATAGATTTTAGATGGTAAATGGAGTTTAGCTCATAATGAGCATGATTATACACATCAAAGGAGGTGAAGATAACAAACACATGATCAAACTTAGAACAATCTAACCAAATGTTGGATGATTCTTCCTTCTTCAATGGTGATGGATGATGATGATAATGATGATGATGGATGATGGTAATCTCCAAGCCTTCAAACTCTCTACAAGATCTTTAATTCGAGTCTAATCTGGGTGTTTTTATAAGAGAAACTCGTATAGAGATTTACTTCAAGCACACCAAATGAGTGCAACATGCTCTTCTATTTATAGGCTGTCTGGGCACTCAGGCACGGCCCCGTGCTCTATGAGGCAAGACCCCGTGTCCACGTGTCCAGTCGCATTAAATTCTCTATCAGATCATACATGCTGACTCAGCACGGGGGTGGGCTTCCTGAGGCACGTGTTGGGTTTTAGAAAGATTATCAAAGTCCAAATAAACCATTTTATTAGGAAAACGCAGCGAAAATAAGTTTTAAATCTTGTTTACCAAATACACATAAAACCTGTTTTATGTGATACCTAATGCCCGGATCCAGATACAATATACATGCTATCAAAAAACAACCATTGGGTGTCTTATAAACATACCTTCAAGTCCAATATATATCTCATAAATATCTATGAACCTTGGCAGCAAACCCTTGCTATATTCATACCTCATGAATATCTACCAACCCATGTTCATAATAGTCTTACCTTCATATTTGTTCCCATAACTATGATCGACCATGGACTTTTATAATAATCAAATTATTCATGGATTTAAACATACTAAAATGGAACATAACTCAAGAACATAACCATAACCAAAACCATATGATTGAGTTAAAATAAAGTTGTTCCGATATCCAAATACAAATTTTTGATCAAATCCAATCACTAGAATATCTAAGTCCTAAGGCACAAGTATGACCCTTATGCTTCGGCCTTTCAAGGAGTTTCGTGAGTGGATCCGCAATGTTTTGATCAGTGTGAACTTTGCGAATATATATCTTTCCTTTTTCAACTTCATCCCTTATGTAGTTGAATCTCCGCTCAATATGCCTAGTCTTTTGATGTGCATGGGGTTCCTTGATTTGAGCAATCGCACCCTCGTTGTCACAAAAGATTTCTAGAGGGTCCTGAATGGTATGGAATACCCCTAGGTCGGCAATGAACTTTCTAATCCACACAGCTTCTTGAGCTGCCAAGGAGGCGGCGATGTATTCAGATTCAGTGGTGTACAAGGCTACCACGTCTTGTTTTGCGCACTTCCAAGAGACATCACCACCATTTAGAACGGAGACATATCCGGATTGTGATCGAGAATCATGTCGATCAATTTGGAAACTCGCATCTGTGTAACCCTTTGTAACGAGTTCCTCCTTACCAGAGCCATATATTAGAAACATATCCTTAGTCCCCCTAAGGTATTTCAATATGCTCTTAACCGCCATCCAATGGCTAGTTCCCAGATTTTGTTAATATCTACTTTTCATGCTCAAAACGCATGACACATCGGGTCGAGTGAATATCATGGCATACATGATGGATCCGCAATGTTTTGATCAGTGTGAACTTTGCGAATACATATCTTTCCTTTTTCAACTTCATCCCTTTTGTAGTTGAATCTCCGTTCAATGTGCCTAGTCTTTTGATATGCACGGGGTTCCTTGATTTGAGCAATCGCACCCTCGTTGTCACAAAAGATTTATAGTGGGTCATGAATGGTACGGACTACCCCTAGGTCGGCAATGAACTTTCTAATCCACGCATCTTCTTGAGCTGCCAAGGAGGCGGTGATGTATTCAGATTAAGTGGTGGACAAGGCTACCACGTCTTGTTTTACGCTCTTCCAAGAAACAGCACCACCATTTAGAACGGAGACATATCCCGATTGCGATCGAGAATCATTTCGATCAGTTTGGAAACTCGCATCCGTGTAACCCTTTATAACGAGTTCCTCCTCACCAGAGCCATATATTAGAAACATATCCTTAGTCCTCCTAAGGTATTTCAATATGCTCTTAACCGCCATCCAATGGCTAGTTCTAGGATATTTTTGATATCTACATGATGGATCCTATAGCAGATGCATATGCGATTCTATTCATTTGGTCTTGATCATCCTTTGAACTTGGACATTGAGATACACTCAATATTGTTCCTCTTTGAATAGGTACCAAACCTTTCTTAGAGTTGTCCATCTTGAACCTTTTCAAGATTTTATCAATGTATGCACTTTGATTCAAACATATCAACCGCCTTGATCTATCCCTATAGATCAAAAACCATGGTTTCCAACCATTGTGTTCTCGTCCAGAGCTGAAGAACACAGATTCTATCCAAAACAAAATGTCATCCAAATGATTCAATATTTCCAGATTTACCACATGCATGTATGGTACAATCTTGAAAAATCAAGGGGCAACCATAATGCCTAAAGTTTTCGGCCAATATGGTAAAGAATACCATCAAACCCGAGAACTTTAGATCCCATTTTAAGGCATGTAATCGTATAACCTGGCTCTGATACCATTTGTTGGGTTTTAGCAAGATTATCAAAGTCCAAATAAACCCTTTTATTAGGAAAACGCAGCGGAAATAAGTTTTTAATCTTGTTTACCAAATACACATAAAACCCGTTTTATGTGAAACCCAATGCCTGGATCCAAATATGATATACATGCTATCAAGAAACAACCACAGGGTGCCTTATAAACATACCTTCAAGTCCAGAAATTTAGAAGGGGATGAATGGTTGAATGACGAATCTTCAAGAGAGAAGACCTTAAGCTTGTATACCCTTACAAGCTACCAACAAACACCAACTTGCTAGGATTCATACACTTCTTGCAAATTACCCTCTTGTTCTTCCTTTGGGTATTTGGCCTAGAGAAAGAGTAGGGAGAGTTTTTTTTGTGAGAAAGTGTTGGTGATACAAACAAGAATTGTGTGTGCTCCCAATGAAACACTTTGCATGTATTAGAAACAACAAAAAGAGGAGAGAGAGAGAGAGAGAGAGAGAGAGAGAGAGAGAGAGATGGAGGGGCCGGCTAAAAAGGGTGGGTTTTCCCCCAAAACCCAACCCCAATTTTGTTATGTTTTCTTATACATATTTGTTATTTATCCAAAGTGTTTCATTGGGAGCACACACAATGGATTTGGGTTTCTTGATGGGATGCTCCAGGGTTCGAAGACTATGGGTCGGTATACGATATTCACATCATCTAAATGGATTTGTGAATAGTTAAATAAGCGAAAAATAGCAAACCTACAATTTATTGCCAAATCATAGGTCATAAAACTTGATCACTCGTGCTTTAAAGTACCAATTACATTCTTGACTTGATCAAACCATGTTGTTAGCCATACGAGGTCTCCTTGATCACGTCCTATTACCAGTAAGAAACAGACCACATGGCTCACGTCATATGTAAACCGACAGATGAATTCGTGTATACTCACCGATGGTGATGGTACTGGGGTGTTGCTTGATAACAGGGGTATGCCATGTAGTGGGAAACACTAGCTAGTTAGTTCATAATTGCACTTAATCGAGTATCTAAGTGGCTTCCTAGTAGACCTTAATGCTTAAATTTAGGTGGATAAACAATATCCTTGATCGTCTCAGTTTTGATTAAATGCTATATTCTGTTTTATTCAGAATGATATGAGGTTTAAGTCAACTTTGGGTGGTTTCGGGTTGGCACATCCGAGAAAAAGAAAAAGTATATATTTATTAATTTTGGCATCCATTAGTTCATATAAACATAAAACCGTCACATGTTATTTGTCTCGTTGCGTATGGAAAGGGCATGGGTTTAAAGTGGACCAACACACTGGTAGTCACGTTTAATTTTTTGATAATGTATTTGAATATTGAAAAAGTCAAGAGTTGAGTTGCTATTATCTATCGGTTATGATTATGTGCATACTTCTTTTTCAGGGACGAAAAAGGTTTAAGTGTGGGAATGTTTGATTTTTTGTCAAACACACATATTTCGTTGCTAGTTTCTATGTCGTTATGTGATTAATCTTTAACGAGTAAAAATTTTTTATCGCATGGAATTACATGTTTTTGTTTATTGTAGGTCCCATGGATGAGAAGATCATGGAAAGCAAGTCCTACAAAGTGGGAACGAGGCTTAACAAGGAGCGAGAAGAAGCCAGAACGCGTAAACGAGCTTAAACGATTCGAAAAACAAAACCGGACACCTGAAGGGCCTGATGCGACCAGGTGAGCCTTGGAGGCCGCGCATGGCGGCGTGTTACATCACCCATCAGCTGCCCAAAATTAAGTAACCCGACTGTTTTGTCTTATTAGGGGCTGATCCGACCGGGTTTTGATTATAACTTGTTTTACAAGTTTAAATCATCTATATATATAACATAAGTCCTGGAACGAAAAATATAACCTACCAGCCGTCCAAGAAACATTTTTGAGAGCAAATCTAAGGTGGAGCAAATCTCGGTTTCTAGTTTGATTAATTGTTTGTCGGTTTGTGAATTATTAACGATTTAAGGTTCGTTTTGAGTTTTTAAACCACAAGACAAGTTCTAATCAGCTTTTTATGAACATGATTATCATTTATATCAATATTATCTGCTCTTAGTTTAATATTATTGGCTAAAATTGTTTGAATCACCCAGGGTTGATGTTTAAAAGTTAATATAAACTAGTTTAGGGTGCTTACCAAGTGGTTGGTTGTTTTTCTATAGTCAAAGTTCATATTTTGTGATTTTAATCCCGTTTATATCTGTTTCCATAGATGTATCTCAGGTTGCATGAGCCCCGTGTGATTGATTATTGCATGAATTAGTTTTGTGTAGTTGTTAATTTCATAGTTCGGTTAATACGTTGTGTGTTGATTTATTGTGATACACGTATCATTAGGTTTTGAGTTGTATAGATCATTAAAATCAGTAGATTAACCACCTTTGAGTTGGACCAAAACCTTAGGTGTCTGTTTATCTTACTAGTTAGTTGATCCGTTAGTCGTTGCGAGACCACGTGCGATTTTTCCCACTCTCGACTAGGTTAAGTTTGTAAGTTGAGTTGTTTTATCCTTAGTGTTGAATTACCCCTTTTACTCTAGGTTTATAATAGCTTGAACCTTAGTGAGTCTTGTAGCTTAAACATTGACCAAGTGTTAAGTTATTAGGGTACTTAGAATAAGCAACCAAGAGTTAAAAGTTAACTAGACATCGTTAGGGTTTTCTGGTAAATCTGACCGTAAGGACCCAGTACCTTGGCTTCACTTTGTTTGCTGATCTTTAGAACCCTGGTTTCAACCACATGTTAACACCCGAGTCATCCTACAACCTTTAGATCATCCTACATAGGTGATTCACTTTCCCATTATTGTTAAATCCCGTTAAGTCTTTCGGTTAGTTTAGTTAAGTTAGTTTAAATTAAATTAGTTTAAAATAAATTAATATAAAAAGGTAGGACTTGGATTAGGGTTTATAATTTGAGCCATTCTCACGTGTCTTTGAGTTCGATATCCATACTTTCCTTGTCTTTGCTATACGCGACCCATACGCTTGTCATTTGTGTTAGCATTGATTGTTTGGTTTTTAAAGCTTAGTTGCGATTTGTGACACATCACTCTGTTCGGTCAACCGAGTTGGGAACAATCTGCTAACAAAGATAATAGAGTTAACCAGGTCACACATGGTGACTTAAATAGACATCATTTGTTTTGGTTTTAAAGGATGGGCCAGCAGGTGAGTATGTTTAACAGAAAGAGTATAGAGTTATTTTTTTCTCCTGTAAAAGTTAAATGCTCTTGTGGAGAAATCAAAAGCATACCCTGCACTGACATACATAATAGTGAACGGAGATGAAAACTTGGTGCCAAATGTGGGGAAGGCAGATGTTGTTTACTTTGGGTATCGTTTAATAATTATTCGTTCTACTTTGAGTCCGGCTAGGGTAAGTTAGATGCTGTCTACTCATGTTTTTGGTGGATTCAAGTTGGGTTCGGTTATTGAGTATGAGTTAGGTAGGTCAATTTTTTTTTTACAAATTTAACAATATGCAGGGAAAATCAGTTTTGTAAAAGTTGGATTCCAGGGTACTCGGACATCAACCTTTCCACCTTTTTTCCAACTCGGCCACCATTAGTCGCCAAGGTCCAACTCGGTCAGATATCGGAGTACTTAGGATTTGTCGTCCTCCAAGGTCAACTCAGCCACCAAATCTGTTTTTATTTTTCATTTATTTTTTTTTAGTAAAAAATTAAAATAAAAAAAACATGAATTTTTTGAATTATGTTTTATTTTCTTATGAAATATGCTTATTTTGACCTAAATTATGTTTGACTTAACATAAACATAATATCCAATAATTATTATATGTTATATTTACAATGTCCGAGTATAATCCTAGTACTCCCCGATTTCTCTGTGTACTTCCTACAAGGGGCCAACTGCCTAAGGACCCCCTAGCGAGTTTTACAAAACCGGGAAAAATTCATTAATTTGGAGTTTAAATTGTCATAATAACATATTGGGTTCAAGTTTCATCAAGGGTATTATAGATTGTTATTTTATTAATTTTCTATATTTATGTTGTAATTTTATTAACTTAATGTTCTTAAAATTAGATGAGTTCGCGAGATAACAGTCCGGGCCAGTCACTACCAGCACTTTTGATGTGAGCTTTTTAATTTTCAGTTTCCTTTCTACGAAATGTACCTGGAATTTTTAGTTGATTGCGGGTTCTTAGTTGTCGAGGGTCGTGTTTAGATTTATTAAGTTTTTAATGTATTAAGGTATTCACTTGCACATGACAACAATAAATTTGCAAATTCTTATCAAGTTTATAACAAAAGTCACTGATAAGGTTGATATAGTTAAATATAGAAACCAACAACTAACTTTTATTGTTTCGCAGGTTAGCTAAAAAAATGGTTCGTACTGGTTCTTGCAAGAGAACCCTGAAACCGAGGTTAGTTAATGTGACAAAAATGTATAATGCGTATCAAAATTCATTTTCAATTTCGTTGTTTTTTTTTAAAAAAAAATTGTCTAACTTACTGATGTGCAGTATATGCATTATAATAACTAACATTATTTTTAATTGTATCACATACATACGAATTTAACTAGCCAATTGCCCGCGCGATGCAGCGGTGTACGTACAAACGCAACCGGTGTTAGTACATTTGTAACCTTGCAACGGTACGTGCGTAACCCGAAGGTGGTATGCATTTAACGTGGCATCGGGCGTGTAACCGGTGCCAATCGCGCCACAAAATGCCTATAGGCGAGCAACCCGGTGTGTATAAACAATGTCATCCACGTAACTGATGCTTGAGCGCGCATAACAGTTGGCAACAAGCAAGAAGCCAAGATGAAATGTACAATAATTTCAAATAAACTACTTTTAACCCAATCCTTTTTAACGGACTTGTTTCGACCCGAAAACGTTTTAACCCGAAGCCCGTTTTGACATGAACCCTTTCTATCTAAACCCATCCCAACATGAACTAAATTAACCCTTTTTGTATTAACCTATTCCAACCCTAAACCGTTCCAACACCGTTAGTCAAACATGCCCGACCCATTGCCGGTAATAGCTGGTAATCATGTAACATGTTAGTATTTTAAAAATTAACAAACTATAGAAATACCATACTCAAATTAAAGATAATAAAATGCTCGTTTTTATGATGTAATTTTTTAGAAAAAATATTAACGTGTGAAAAAGTTACGGCCGTTAAAATTTCGTGGGGTAGTTGGTTAATAATTAGGGGGAAATATGTAACTATTTGATATATTAACAAATTTTGATTGAAGTTGAAGGACCACTATTGCATATTATATTGGATATCCAAAGACTATTTTACCCATACATTTTTTAAATTTTATGTATTGCTACTTGTACAATATGCAACAAAAGTGGTACCTCTTAAAATTTAAGAGGTCCCTCACTCCTATATTATATATAGCATAGATATAGATAATAATGAAAATACTTTCAGGGGAAGTGATGGTAGAAGTAGAACTCTTTGTGGAGGTGCTCAAGGTATTTGGGTGTGATTTAAAGGTTGAATTTTATATAATTACAGAAGTTATTGTTTACCACTAAGATATTTAGGTACACTAAATTTTATTGCTTGTTATTTTGGACCTTAAGTAAAAGGAATATTTTGTTAGGTTTGAACAATTAAAATAAGATTTAGTGTATAGACTTACATGGTTATGATTTGGGTTGTGTAAAAACTTTTGTATAAAAATAGGCTTAAACATGTCTCAAATGAGACTAGAAACCACTATTTTGCGGCTAGCCATTGCATGACCCTAACACACTTGTTGTCACACTATTGTTAAATAAATGTGAGTATTGTATTATTTTTGTGACAAATAATTTTGAACAATGTGACTATATGTAGTTAGTTATCACACAATTGTTAATCTAAGTTGTGACTATTACATACTTTCTAGTGACATAACACCAATGAAAATGTGACCTAAAACGTTTAATATAAACTTGTTTTATTTTAAGTGTCACTGTTGTGTATCCTTTAGTCATGCTAAGTTTCAAAATTTCTTGTTACATTTCCATTTAGTGACATTTATTATGTTGTTACATGACCCTAACATACTTGTTGTCACACTATTATTAAATAAATGTGAGTATTTTATTATTTTTGTGAGAAATAATTTTGAACATTGTGACTATATGTAGTTAGTTATCACACAATTATTAGTCTAAGTTGTGACTATTGCATATTATCTAGTGACATCTCTTATTTTAAGTATCACTGTTTTGCATCCTTCAGTGACACCATTTTTGAATATTTGTTGTTGCATTTTCCTTTATTGACATATATTACGTTGTTATGTGACCCTGTAACATACTTCTAGTCACAATCTTTTCTATAGACAGTGACTGTTTATTGGATGTAGACACAAATATTTAGGTAGGCAGTGATTATATATAGTTAGTTATCACACTGTTGTTAACACAAAATTACCAATATATACCTTTTAGTGACACTTGTAGTTACACTATCTTTAATGAATGAGACCATATATATATGTTAGACACAAATTATTTAGTATAATGTGACTACATATAGTTTATAATCACCCAAATGTAGCCTTTTAGTGACATATGATAATTTAAAATGTGACAAAAAAATGAATTATAATCACATGAATTTGATTGCATTTCACATTTAGTGACATTTGAGAAATAAGTATAATAGTGGATAATATATAAATGAAACGATTAAAAAATATTAATAAAATAAAATGAAATTCTTCTACATATACATAAATTTTTAAATGGGAGTAATTACAAATATGCATCCTAATCTAAATCTAACTAGTTGAATTAATTAAGCCTGCTTAGCTGCTGCATTAGTACTACTCCTAGGGAACTTCGATTTAAGATTATTCAACTGGGCATATTCTACTGTTCCTTTTGTTAGGTGTTTTTTTTACCTTTGAATCTTTCGGTTGATTCCGTTGTTGACCATCAACATCTTTAGTAGTGGTCCCGTTTGTAAAGTCATTGACCTTTCGATTTTCAATTTGTTGATCATTCTATGTAAACACCATTTAAAAAGGAAAAAAGCACATAAGTTGTTTGATATAGTTTAATAATTTAAAGACCATTATAGAAAGTAATTACAGAAACTCACATAAATAATGCAAAGATCCTTCGGCCATGGAATAAAACTGCCAGCTGCTTCCCTGACTTTCCGCGCATCAGGGATTTCATGAAATAAAAATGTTGGATCTTGTATTGGTTGGTCAATTGACACTTTGTAGCAATCCTCTTGGACTGGAACATTATGACATGTTTGTAGACCTTCGGACAAGTAAATCCTAGCAGAAGTGACAATGTTTCTCTTGGACACAATTGCTAGTCGACACTTGATAATCTATTATAATTATTGTCATTATATCATAAGGAAAAAAGGAAAAAATATACAAAGATATATTTGTAAAAGTACATACCCGTTCTCCTTTTGGTGAAGGAGTATTTACTAGAACACTTTAGATTTCCGCATTTTTTTTATGGTTTTGGAAGATTCCTAAATAACAATTTATAATTCTCACAATTAATTAATGATGATTGTAAATTACCGAAGTATTCAAAGAATAGCTTACTTGATTAACTTTCTCATGTGTACAATGTTTCCTTTTGAGTGTAGCAGAAGTGGCTCGATCATTCTTACCGGACAAAGTTGTAGTTTTTTTCAGTTGGAATCCACCTGATTGACTTGGAGACTGATTTCCAGGACCTGTCTCATTTACCTTATCAAATACTCATATTTAAAGTACAACGTTATAATAAAATAGAATTAATCAAAATAATATTAAAATAAAATAATAAGTTACTAGAGTTATATTAACCTTTCTAGATTGTTTCGGTTAAAGTATATCATCAGTTTGATTCTTTTAGGACCCACTTGAATGACTCGGAGACTGTTTTTCATAAGCACAATGGATTAGCATGTTTAAACTACAATCTTTATATAGACATATTCACTTACTCGTAGTTGATTCGGTTTTGTCCCCACCTGAATCCCCTGAATAGCAAGGCTGGATAGCAACGCTCTCATGTCAGCTTGTGATTTATCAAGTGCATTTTTCATCAACATAAGTTCTTCACCTTATTTCTGTCTTTGTTGTCTCTCTTTTTCCTTTTCGTCTCTTAGACAGGACCACAAGTTGAAGCTCCTTTATTTGTTCTTTCGTCGATCCTCTAACTCTTCGTGGACCGTGAAGATATATAGAAGACATTACTCTGGTTCCTACCCCTCTTACGCAACCACGTTTTTCGTGGCCAAAGACCAGTGTCATGGCATCCTCACCTTGATCAACCTTCAACTCCCTAGCATTGATTTTTTTCATTTTCCAACTACACAAAATAATATGTAAAATCATTCAACTTAAAATAATATGTAAAATCAATCAACTCTAGCAAGACAATATGAATAAATTAAAGACAGTCTCCCGAACTCACTTGTTGCTCTTCGAGCATTTTAACCTCCTCATCTTCTATTTCACCATCTTTGTTTTGACTGGCTTTATACCACATCAGAAATCGGGAGGGAGGTACATCTTTCTCAACTTTGTTGTTTGCAAGCTTGTTATAATTTATAAGAAAAGTGCATTAGTATTAAATCACATAATCTTTTTTTAAGTCCTAAGCATCTATTTAGGGAATGTTTAAAGAATAAAACATTTACCATTTTTTCTTCAAGAGTAGCATATCCACCTCTTCCCAACCGGTGGTTGTAACGCGACTTCGCACGAGCTTCTTTCCTTAAGATCGACGAATCCTTCATGAAAATTAAATCTCACTTATGTCAATTCTTAATCTCACATATTTTCAAATGTATCTTAAATTTTATAAACACTTACCTTGAATTTTTCGGATCGTGTGTACGCGACAAAGCTGTCCTAGTGATCTTGGTTAAGGATTATTGTCCGAAACCGTCTTGGAATTTTAGCTAACTTCTCTCGTTTGCCTAGGTTGGGGTGTATGTCCCGTTTATACACTCTACTTCTAAAGCTTCTTAAGAGCAAACTGAGACGAGTCATTACAACTTTTCTTTTGTCTTCGTTTACTTCGTAATAACGCTGACATAACAATTACAATTATAATGGAACATAATGTTTGCAAACAAGTAATTGATTAGACATTTTACCGTAATCTCTTCCCACAACTTATCCCTTAGTTCTTTGGATGCTTCCCTCCATGTAAAAACACTGAAATTCACTATCTCCCCGACCAGATCTCCTAAGAAACTCACGAATTCAGATCTGTACTTTCCACTCAACTTGCCAAACGCATCGAACTTGACTTTATGTATTTTCCCACCCGAATTTGTGTAGGCACTTCGCATCTTTGGCAGTCTGGTCAATCCCCTTTTCTTTTTATCTTTTGCTTCATTGACATTATGTTTGTTCTAGTCATCTGAGGGACTCATATCAGAGTCACTCGAATCATCATGAGATTCTTCATTATACAGGTCTTCTAATGCATCATTCCCTTCATATATTCCTTCCAATTCCATGACCTACGACACAAAGTAACATGCAAATGAGAGTTGCTGATTGCAAATAAACATATATACAAATCGTCACATGCATTGATAGTTGTTGAACATATATAAATCATCACAAACCTTAGTAGAAGGAGATGAATTGCTTCATGACAAATCTGCATATTTCTGAAAATCGTCAATCAAGTTCTAGAACAGAAACCGCCAACAGATGTGGAATATTATGAGCATGTTTCCGTAACAATAGGAGTGTAATTTGTTCATGGCGGCAATGTGAAATTTTCAGTTTTAGTTAATTTTCAATTAAAGAATGATTAACGGTGCCAATTTGAATCCTATTAATATTAAACAGTCATTATTAAGCTAGCTTTGAAAATTTTCGAGGGAATGATTTTGAGAAATTTGAAATTACCGTCGACCATTCAGTTTCCAGGCTGTCATTAATTATCATTATCTATTTATGAGTTTTTTCTCAAAATAGTTTTTTCTCAAAATGGTGTTGGTGGAAAAAATATTTACCATAATAGTGTTCACTGAAAACTATTTAACAATATAGTGTTTTTGACAAAAAAAAATTTTGTTTTCCCTCTCCCAACTTTGTAGGCTAAAACCAAAATGGACTCATGTAATGTCTTTTTTTTAATACTTATTTAAAAATAATAGTTTTATTTTAAAGTTAATAAATAATGTTTTATTCAATTACGATTTCTCCTATATTTTATGTCGTACTTGGCTTTTCAAATAAAATCTAAATAGTACATATGATTAATTAGTTTATGTAAAAAATCAATTATTTTCCAAAAGGTTTGTGCATTAGTTTTTGAAAACCTATTTCTTTAACAAAAGTTTCCAATTTTAAACATAAACATCTTTTTTAAAACAAAACTAGGTTTTATAATCCGCGTGTTGCGCGGGTTTGTGTTGTAGAATAAATTTAGAAGATCGCAAAGGGTCGTTAGATCACCACCTCTCAAATGAGGGTACACTCATCATCTTCCGACTTAAATATATGATTTTCCAAATGAGATCGGGTTCAGAATTCGTTCTACAACGCCAAAAAATGTCATTGCTTTACATGCAAGGAGATCGCATAAGTAAAAGCTAAATACATCAAAATTATTAGCCTTAATCAAACCCGGCAACAGAAGAATCGGAGCCGCAATAGACGAAAACGGAGTCATACTTTCGGAACCCGACACAGACGAATCAGGGTCATTAACAGACGAAATCGGATCCACAACACTACCGTGATAGTTCCAGCCACGACGATACACCATTGGTGACGGTGGTCTCTCAAACAATAGAGAGAGAAATCATGGTTGAAGATGTCGTTCTGGTGGTACCGAAGATAAAGAAAGAGAGAGAAGATAGACAGTGGGTGTAATGATTAATTTAAAGAGTAAACAACATGAACTATAACCAAGAAGAGATTCGCCTGATGAATTCCAGGAACTCAACGCGTGTAAAGAAAATGAACACGTGGCAAAATGTACCATGTTCAAAGCATATGATACTGATATTAAAGCAGCTGGAACAACAAATAAAACACAAAGCACAACCTCTAAAGCATAGAATTTGTTAAGAAAGTTGTGTTTTAATATATATATATATATATATATATATGCAGCTTTAATAATAGAAAAAAACTATTTGGATGAAAAAAAATGCATAGAAATAAAAGCGTTTGATACATTTAGTATTTTGGAAAATAAGCGTTCATTAAATAAACATGTATTATTGACAACTTTGTTTATTTCCTTCAAAATTTCAAAATAGATTCATTTCTAAAGCATTTCATTAAAGAGTTAAATAAACCTATACTTTTGTTAAAACCCATTTTGAGAAAAAATATATAGCATTTTTTATATATTTATTTTACTTTGACTAAAAAAAGTAGAAAATATTGTAAAAGCATAAAACAAACGTGTTTTTTAAGGTGCGTAAATCTAAGCATAAGTTTTTTGCTGTAAAATATTTTATATTTGTATAACGTATTTCTTTTAGTTCATCGTCTCCGTTAAATAAAAATGCATATTTGAAAAAGGTTACTATTTAATAGAGATATGTTCTTATAATTTATTAATTAAGATACTACAAATTTAAAATTAAATGAATACGAAATTAAGAAGTAATTAAATATTATTTTAAGGGTTAATTAAAAAAGATGAGGTGACTTTTATATAAATAAAAGTAAACATATAACGATATAAATGTTTGTTATAGATTTACATTAAATAAAAATATAAAGAAAGACATGATATAAGTCCATCTTGGTTTTAACCAACAAAATTAGGAGAGAGAAAATAAAAGTTTTGTCAAAGACACTATATTGGTAAATAGTTTTCAGTGCACACTATTATGGTAAATACTTTTTACACTAACACCATTTTGGAAAAAACTCATCTATTTATAATTTGTTTTTAATCCGCTAAATAAACCTACTCATAATGTTACTCATATAAATACATAATGTAAATTTATATAGCGAAATTCCGACCGACCCCAATCTTTTTTGTTACCGACCACACTCTATTTTTAATACCGACCCCATTCTTCCTATTGGCATTTAGTTTTAAAAAAATTAGCTAAAATTTTTAACAAAAATAATTTTTTTTAAAAAAAAATAACACAAATAAAAGTACTTATAATCCTATAATCAGGAGTTTGACTTAAGTATTTAACCAAATCTAATTCCAAAATAAATTGATCCATTAATTAAAAGCATGGCCTTTTAACCATTTAACTAACCCAAATCCAAACTCCAATTGTTTAAAAAATAAGTCAATTGTTATCCGACAAGTCCGATATTTAACAAGTCCGAATTTGATCAGCATTTAGCTCGACATTTAACAAATCCGACTGGGATAATAGAGTCCAATTAGGGATAACAAAGTCCAATTGGGAATAATAGAGTCCAATTAGGGATTACATATTCAAATGGGGTATAATATAGTCCAATTAGGTGGTAACAGTGTCCAGTTGGAGATAATAGAGTCCAATTGTGAGTAACAGTGTTCAATTGGGGATAACAAAGTCCAATTGGGATAACATAGTCCTATTAAGGATAATAGCGTTCAATTGGAGATAATAGAGTCCAATTGTGGATAACAGTGTCCAATTGGGGATAGCAAGTCCAACTGGGATAACAAAGTCTAATTGGGATAACAAAGTCCTATTAGGGATAATAGTGTCCAATTGTTGATAATAGAGTCCAATTGGGTATAACAAAGTCCAATTGGGGATAATAGAGTCCAATTGGGGATAACAAAGTCCAGTTGGGTAGAATAGAGTCCAACTGGGATAACAGAGTCCAATTAGGGATAACAGATTCCAATGGGATATAACATAGTTCAATTGGGGATTACAATGTCCAATTGGGGATAACAGTATCCAATTGGGGATAATAGAGTCCAATTGGGGATAACAAAGTCCAGTTGGGTATAACAAAGTCCAATTGGGATAACATAGTTTGATTTGGGATAATAGTGTCCAATTGGAGATAATATAGTCCAACTGGGGATAATAGAGTCCAATTGGAGATAGCAAAGTCCAGTTGGGTATAATTAGAGGTGTTCAAAAAAACCGGTTATAGAACCGGTTTGGTCGGTTTAACCGAAAACCGGTTAATAGAAAAACCGGTTAGACCGGTTATTGAACCGCCGGTTAGTACTTCGGTTACTCATTCGCGGACAAAAACCGGTTATTGAACCGGTTAGTAAAAAAACCGGTTAAATTTAAAAACCGGTTATTAAAAAACCGGTTAACCTAAAAACCGGTTAACTTGTTAACGGTCAAAAACCGGTTAACCTAAAAACCGGTTAACCGGTTTTTAGGTTAACCGGTTTTTTGACCGTTATAAAACGGCCATATGACTAGAGGTGTTCAAAAAAAACCGGTTATAGAACCGGTTTGGTCGGTTTAACCGAAAACCGGTTAATAGAAAAACCGGTTATTAAAAAACCGGTTAGACGGGTTATTGAACCGCCGGTTAGTACTTCGGTTACTCATTCGTGGACAAAAACCGGTTATTGAACCGGTTAGTAAAAAAACCGGTTAAATTTAAAAACCAGTTATTAAAAAACCGGTTAACCTAAAAACCGGTTAACCGGTTAACGGTCAAAAACTGGTTAACCTAAAAACCAGGTTAACCGGTTTTTGACCGTTATAAAACGGCCATATGACCGTTTGGGTCCTTTTTTGCCCGTTTTTTCTTGATTTCTAGCCGTTTTTTTTAACATTTTACCCCCACAAACAACTATATATAGTTTAGGTTGGGTAGGTTAGCTCACACTCGATTATATAACTCTACTAGCTCTAAACGTTTATTTCATACGCGATTATTTTGTTATCTCACACTCAATTATACCACATTACCACTCCATACGCTCTTATTTCGTAGTCGTTTATTTCATACTCGTACTCGTTTATTTCATACTCGATTATACGCTCTTATTATCATGGCCTCCCAAAGTTCTGCTTCATCCGTCAACATGGGTGCCTCGAACAAAGACATAACGGTCGTTCGGATCATCCCCACGAAACGAAACCAAGATGTGTGGCAACATTTCGACCTACGCGAACTGTCTAACGGTCGCTAAAAAGCTCGATGCAAGCACTGTTTGAAGTTCTATGCCAAAGATGCAAACTCCACTTTAAAAGCGCATATACAACAGCGCTTTTGCAAGGCCTTGAAGGACGAAGCGGGAAGTAGTTCGCAGCCGGAGATGACGAATCAAATTCAGGTGCATGCGCATGATTTGGGAAGACGCCGGTAAACGTCAAAGGGTAAACACCCCAAGCAGTGAACTTGAAAGGTATGGCGGTACCAACTTTGTGAAACATGACTCCGGATGAATTTAGAAGTCTTGATTTGCTGGCTTGGTGGAGAGGTAAGGAGGATGAGTTTCCGATCCTCGCCGCCATGGCCAAAGATTTACTAACGGTCCAAGCTTCCACGGTAGCTTCGGAGTCTGCTTTTTCTGTTTCTGGCAGGGTTATATCGATTAGGAGGACTCGACTCACTGCACCAGCTATAGAGATGTCGATTTGCTACAAGGATTACTTGGACTCTTTAGATAGGGCACAACATCAACGCTCACTCGAGGGGGAAATGGAGTATGAAGCGGGCTTGTATGAAGACGAGGTCAATGAAGGACACACTCAACCAATGACCGATGAAGAAGCCGCGTACGACGATTACCTAAGAAATAGCTCGGGATCGGGTAGCGAAGAAAATTAGTTAAAGAAACAGCAAACATGGAGGCAAATCATGAGTAAGAAACAGCAAGTTGTTCATGTAATCGTGTCTAAGCATTCTTTTTCCTAATATGTGCTCTTATTTACTTGTTGATTTGGATTTTTCTAATTTAGTTAAAGAAACAGCAAACATGGAGGCAAATCATGAACAAACTGCGATTGGGAACAACAGGAGCATCTGCTAGTTCACGATTTAATGTTTGTATTTTTGAGTTAAATCATGAACAACAGTTCTTGGCAGAGATTTCTTCAGTGTTAATGATTTAATGTTTGTATTTTTGAGTTACGAATATGCGATAACGATTTAATGTTTGTATTTTTAATGTAAAAACTATAAATGAAAGTTATGTGTTTTTAATCTTTGGTTTGTTGAAAACACATTCACCAACACACTCTCATACTCATCTTCCAAGCAAAGAACCCTAACAACGAAAGTAAAGAATGGCTTCGGTCAGTCCGTTTTGCCTTGTAGTTACCGGTTTGCCTTGTAGTTACCGGTTTGTTTATACTGTGAAAAAATAATGGTCTTCATTAAGTACAAAATATAAAAAACAAATATTCGTATTTGAAACCGCGAAATTTAAAAAAAAAAAAAAAAAAAAAAAAAACCGGTTAATAAAAAAACTGGTTTATTAACCGGTTCTAACCGGTTTCTAAACCGGTCCTAACCGGTTAGACCGGTTAGGGTTTGACAGAAAAAAACCGGTTATTAACCGGTCCGGTTATTAACCAAACCGGTTTTTTTCCGGGCCAAAAAAAACCGGTCCGGTTAATAACCGAACCGGTTTTTTTAAAAAAACCGGTTTGTGCACCTCTAGGTATAATAGAGTCCAACTGGGATAACAGAGTCCAATTAGGTATAAAAGATGCCAATGAGGTATAACATAGTTCAATTGGGGATAACAGTGTCCAATTGAGGATAACAGTATCCAGTTGGGGATAATAGAATCCAATTGTAGTAACAGTGTACAATTGGGGATAACAGAGTCCAATTGGGGATACCTAAGTCCGATTGGGTATAATAGAGTCCAATTGGATAACTGAGTCCAATCGGACTCTATTATCCCAATATGACTCTGTCATCCCCAATCTGACTCTTTTATCCCTAATCGGACTCTATTATCCCCAATTAGACTCTATTATCCCCAATCGGGTAAAAATGGGTTGAGAAATTTAAAGAGATGAGTGGATGGGGGTTAGTGTCTCAAGGAAAAAGAATGTGCGGGTTTAAACGGGTTTTGGATTGAAAGGAGTTCGGTTTGGGTTTATTATTTCTTTATTTATTTTTTTCAAAAATAATAATAATAAGTCATAGCTCATAATATAAATAAAAAATTAAAGAAATTAAAAAAACTAAAACGTTTCCTCCGTTGTCGTTGTTAAAAAATAAAAAAAAAATAAAAAGTAAATAAATAAACTCGACCGTAACACATTCCAACCCATGACCCGTTTCCACCCAAATCTAAACACAACTCACGTAGGTTCGACCTAATTGATAAACATATGACAACGTAGGTTCGACCTCTGTGAGAAATATAAAGTAAGGTATGTATTATTTCCTTCTGTTTGATGAGTAGAGTAATTATGTTAATATACTAATTGATCAAAATAATTACTTATTTGGTTTAATTATGAGTAGAATAGGTATGTTGTTTGATTAATTGATAAGAGTAATTACTTATTTGGTTTAATTATGTTTAAAGTGGTTATTTCAAAGATGGACAAGTTTTGGATGGCAAAAAATAGAAACAAAAAGGTTATATGGATGAAGTTCTAAGTTTTATAGATTATGCAGTCACCAATTTAAAGAAATCAAGCAATAAGCCAATAAAAAAATACTGTGTCCATGTCAGACTTGTTTAAACCACATATTCAAACATGGCATAGATCAAAACTATACCATATGGTCTAGGCATGGAGAAAAGGATGAGCCCCAAATTAGTTATTCGGTTTTTGATGACAGCTATGAAATGCACACAACCGATTTTACTTCGGAATTACCAGCTGATGCCGCCCAAACAGTAAATATGGTTGAAGCTACAGAAGAAAACTTCACGGATGACCGTGATTATGCAAAGTTCGTAAAACTAATTGAAGATGTTGAGAAGCCACTTTACAAAGGTTGTCCTGACTTCACGAAGTTGTCTGCGCTAGAAAAAAATTTTAACGTGAAGAGCAAGTACTGAGTTTCGGATAAATGCTTTACAGAATTCATTCTTGTATTTAAGAAGATGCTACCAAAAGGTAATGAAATGGCTAGTAGTACATATGAGGTTAAGAGAACATTCAAAGCAATGGGGTCAGGTTATAACAAAATACACACCTGCATTAACGACTGCATTCTTTACAGGGGACTGTACGAAAAATATGAAGTATGTCCTACTTGTGGAAAATCAAGATGGAAGGAAGATGATATTAAAAAAGTAACACACAATAAAATTCCAGCAAAAGTATTATGGTACTTTCTCATAATTCCACGGATTAAATGACTTTTTCTGTCACTGACGACTGCACGACATTTGAGATGGCACGCAGAAAGTAGAATAAAGGATAGTGTTTTTCGTCAACTGGTGGATTCACCCGCATGGGCTGTTATAGATGACATATATGAATTCATTAAAAAGATCCAAGAAGTTTACGGCTAGGCATTGCAGCTGATGGGGTGGATGTTAATAGAGGAAATCGACACCATAGTGTATGGCCAGTTTTAGCTGTCATTTACAACCTTCCACCATGGTTGTGTATGAAAATGAAGTTCATCATGCTATCGTTACAAATATCGGGGACACCGGGTAACGATATTGATGTATTTTTAGCACTGTTGATTGAAGATCTACAACAGTTATTCGATACAGGGGAAGAAACATACGATGCATATGCCCGAGAAAGGTTTACGCTACATTTTGTTGTCTTATGGACCATAAACGATTATCCGCCCTTGGTACACTTTATGGTTGTCTATATAGTGGCTTCTTTGGTTGTGTAGTTTGTGGTAAGGAAACAAATTGTGTTAGACTAAGAAGATCAAATATGCAAAGCAATGGTGGCCACAGACGGTATCTACCTTATGACCACCAGTTCAGAAAGCAAAGAAAAGGATTCGATGGAACACAAGAGTTTCGAAGTGAACCAATACCTAGAATGGGGTAGAAATATATAACGAGATGCAATATTGTATTAACATTTGGGGCAGGGCCACAAGAACAATGCATCAGCCATGCAACAAGCTTCGAACGGGAGAGGTGGGAAAATAAAAAATAAATAGGAACAAAAGAATCAAATACAACAGAAGAAGGCAGCAACGGTAAACCCTACTGGAAGAAATTTAATATTTGGCATCGGAAGCTTAAATATTGGCGGTTTAATTCTGTAAACCATTGTATAGATTTTATGCATATGAAAAGAATGTGACAGGGAGTTTGAATGGAACACTGTTAAACATTCCAGGAAAGACAAAAGATGGATTGGAGGATCGACTCGATTTGAATTATATGGACTTAAGGCCAGAGTTAAAACCTAAGAGAGACGGCACAAACATTAGGCTTCCGCCTGCGAGTTACACATTAACAATAGAAGAAAAAGACAAGTTTTGCGACACGTTGTACAAGTTAAGGGTCCCACAAGGGTATTTGTTCAAATTTTTCTAGTTTGGTTAGTCTAAAGGACAGGAAGCTAATAGGACTTAAATCACACGACTATCACATGCTTATGCAACAGTTTTTGCCCCTTGAATTACGATCTATTATGCCACAACCCACAAGATATGCTATAATAAGGTATTGTTCTTATTTTTATATTCATGTCACTCCTTAATTTTTTGGTAAGTTGGAATAAAGCATGTGGTTACGTGACCGTATACTTTTTTATTTCAAGTTCGGTTTTTTTTCAAATCAATTTGTAGCAAGGAGATTGAGGTTAAGGAGGTTGACAAATTGGCGGTAGATTTGTTTGTGACACTGTGCCTTCTCGAGAAATACTTCCCTCTATCGTTTTTTGATGTTATGGTTCATTTAACCGTGCACATTGCTAGGGAAGTTAAGTTATGTGGTCCCGTATGCATTCGGTGGATATATCCATTTGAAAGGTGTATGAAGGTTATTAAGGGGCACATGCGAAATAAGAATAAGCCAGAAGGATGCATTGTAGAACAGAATGTTGCTGAGGAGACGATTGAGTTCTTGAGAGAATTCAAAAAAGACTTGAACACTATTGGTATTCCTAATAGTTTGAGGAACTCGATTGAAAATAAGAATGGAGCAAGTAATAAAGACGGAGTCCCACCCTCAACGGGAAAATTGGTTGGATGACATTTCATCATATCTGTTCATGAAAGCACATTTCTGTGTGCTGCAAAATACATCAAAAATTGGTCCTTATATCGAGTAAGTATTATGTACATGGATTATATTATTATATTTTCTACTAAACGGTGTATAAAATTCGTCAATATTTATTTACAGTCGGCACATGTCATTTCTTGAGCAACAACATCCTGACAAGAAAACAACATGGCAAGAGAAAGAGCACAACTTAAAGTTTGGTATGTGGTTACGATATGAGGTACGTACATATACTACATATTTCATAACAGCCTTACTAGTTAAATATTTATTATATTTAATAAAGTGGAATTGAAGTTCACCCTTGTAGTATATATGTATCAGGTTGAGAGAGAGAGTTAGCAGAATCGCGAGAAAGTATATCAGAGACCGTAAGGTGGATTTCATATGGACCAAATAGAAACGTATTGAGCTACGAAGTCTATGACATCAACGGATTTACATTTTGTACAAAATCTCGAGAAGGTAAAGTGCACCAGAACAGTGGGGTTAGTGTAGTAGCAAATGACTTGCACATTTCTAGAGAAGTTAAAACCTACACCGAGACAAGCTAGTATGTGGTTTTACAGGACATATCGGTACTTGATTACCATTTTAGAAAAATCCCGCTGTTAAAGTGTGACTAGGTTGACAATAAAAACGGGGTAAAGAAAGACGACCTTGGGTGCACATTGGTTGAATTTAGTAGATTAAGACACAAGAATGATCCTTTCATATTCGGCTCACAATCACGACAAGTTTTTTATGTGACAGACCAGCTCAATAAAAAATATGTCAATAGTAATCAAGAATACTCCAACAACATATACGCATGCGTAAGAAGATGAGGAGTTTAGTACGGTAATTAGTTATGAGAATGAAAATGTATTGCCCCATGTAGACAAAAAATATTTGGGGAAGGAATCCCGAGATGACTATTACCGCAATAACGGTCGAGATTTAATTATATGTAACAAGGTACGCATTTTTTTCTAATCTATTGATGCATTTGTTAAATCTGAAACGTTAAGTTGTCAACATGGTTTATCTAACGCTTACATTTGATTGTATCAGGCACAAGTGGACCCTTTGATTATCACGGACGTCGACCATTGGCCATCGTTACTTAATATTAGACTAGTATAATATACTTTTAATATATTATGTAATATTTTCTCATTATTTGTTGAGTCTTATTATTATGTAATAGTTTCTCAATTTTTGTTGAATCTCATTATTAATTATTATGTAAATATGCTTAAATTTGGATTTGGAAAGATATAGTATATTAAGCTATTCATAAAGGTGATTGGAAGTTATAGGGACTAGATCATCATTGAATAATTTTTGGCTTGCAAGGTAGCCATAATTCATAGCCATGTACACATTAACCTAAGTGATACCTAGGAAGTATAAAAGACAATATTAAATTGACAATAATATTTTATTTTCTTCATATAAAAGACAATATTTTATAGAATTTGAACCATAAAACACTAACACTACATCATTAGTATTAATTTTTATTCACCAATACTAATATGAAAGAATACCATATTAAACGTATACCAAACGTAGAATAAATTTAGGTGATTATTTTACATTAACAACATCAGGCCAACCATTAACATAAACTAAAACCATATTAAAGCTAAATTTCATTCATATAATTAATAAGTAGTAGACACAAAAAGTTAATGTCCATAAATATATAATCTTATTTAAACATAAAATATCTAAAAAGTATTGATAGTGAAAAGTGATTGGTCTTCACTCCAGTTGAAACTGAACCTCAACCCGATATCCAGCAAGTTCTCGTCCAAAAAAATCTCCCCACTTACGAACCTTGTAATGATGTGACAGATAATACGCATCATTCCTCCGAGAAACAGTTTAAAAAACATCCCCATTATCACCAAGTCTGAACTTTAATCTGAAGTTCCTCGACCGGATGTCGTACCGGTTCACAAATGCAACCGGTAGTTTCTGCAATATTGAAACAAAATTTCAAGTATAAATTAATTAATTATACAAAAATGTTTTACTGAAATTATAGTAAATAAGAGAATACTTATAACTTACCAAAGAACTCTTAATCACCCCCTTGAAGGTGTAATCGTATTCGAGCCCTTGCACGTTCTTGTAATCTTCTAGAGTAAATCCAAAAGTACGTGCATACATATCAAATAGTATGATCAAACTTTAAAAAATCAAAATTGGATTCATACAATAGATTGTATAATTAATAAATACCCTAATTCATGTACTAACTACATTCATTATACGCAAAATGTGAATAGAAAGGATGACGAAATCATGCATGGTTGCATACACTGGTTATCATAAATCAAACTTGTAATGCATGAAATACTTTCGTTATGGTATGGATGCGTGATGGATATCGGCATGATCTTGAATTGTTTTGAAAACTGACTTGGGGTATAACATGGATGACGAAAAGGCGCTTACACAACGGCTTATATATCGTGTTTTGAACAAAAAGGCCCAATTAATCATTTTTTAACCAAAATGGCCCATTGAAAAACATAATATAGTCTTCAGTTACACATTATAATTAAAAATATCATTATAATCACACCTAATTAATTATTAATATATTTACACACCTAATAAAAATGAAAAGTTATAATCCGGATAATAACGATCTATAAAGACATGAATTGTTTTTAGAGTCACTATTGTTTAAGCTTTAGTCATATTGTTACATAAATACATTACCCTAACATACCGTTAGTCACACTCTTTTGTAAAGAGTGTAACTCTGACTATAAACTACTAAGACAACACACTAACATTTCATTAAAGAATGTAATTAAAGAATGTAATGGTCACATGTTGACTAAAAAATACTTACACTTCACTAACATTTTCTTAGTAATCAACATTTAGTCACACCTAACAAAGTGAACAATTAGCATATTTTACTTCTAGTCACAAATTGTATGCATTTATCATCACCAAAATTTATATTTTGTCACACATCCAAATTGGAGATGTCACCAAAGAGTAATTATACATCAATAACGATGATTGTCTATTGAACATTTAGTCACGCCTAACAAAGTGAACAATTAGCATATTTTACTTGTAGACACAAATTGTATACATTTACCATCACCTTAATATATATTTTGTCACACATCCGAATTGGAGATGTGACAAATAAATAGTTATACATCAATAACGTTGCCTTAGTATTAAAAAATTTTAGTCACACCTACTAAGATGAACTTTGACTATAAACTACTTAGACTTCACTAACGTTTTCTTAGTATTAACCGTTAGTCACATCTAATAAAGTGAACAGTCACCAAATTGTAATTCTTGTCACATGTTTTTTTCCATTTACCATGACCATAATATATAATTTGTCACACATCTATATTAGAGTTGTGACCATAAACTCCTTATACTTCAATAACTATTTTGTTAGTTTAAATTTGTAGTCACACATAATAAAATAGAAGCTGACCATTTGTTACTTCTAGTTACATGTTTTTTACATTTGTCATGACTATTACTTATCGTTAGTGACACACTGCAATTTCAACTGTCACCATAAACTTTAACATATGGTAACACAATTTATTAGTTTGACTAATAAACATAAACTTAACGTAACACAAACAAATATTTACTGTCATTGTAAATTACATTTACTCACAATTACCTTATGTAACGGAATGTGCCCCATTATATAGTGACAAAAACAATTGCCATACATTACCATATGCTTATCTATGGTATCACAAAAAAAATTACATTTGTGACAAACGAAAAACATGACCAAATAGTGACATTTCGTCACATTCCGATTAAACCTCACTAATATTTGTGACATACGTTATGTTAAGTGTGACTAAAGAGGTGATTCTCTACGCAACAGTCACACAAGCCCGCTGAAATTGTCACCAAAATGTCACACCCCAACCTATGGCGGAAATGTCGGGGCGTGATCTGATTGCAACATCTCACAAGGTACTATCATGCAATTGTAAAGTGACAATATCTAATTAATTTATTAATTGTCAACGAACATTTAAGTACAACAAAAATAGAGAAAATTACAATATAAAACCAACTATTCTTGTTTATGTTTAACATCCTAAGGTCATCTCTACGTGAGCTTCTGTTCGATAAGCAATCCAATCTATAACCTGCAAATGCGTACAAAATATATATATTTGTCAACAACACATATTGAATGAGTAGATTCACCAGTTTTGACACGAACAAAATGATAATATATAATGATATAAATAATAGAGTAAAAATAAGCAAGACTGTTATCTGTGAGTATAAACAATGAAAGTGTTAAGCAAGTAATGAGTGTCGGTGAAACCATTGCCAATGCGATCGAGCTCCGGCCACTACGACGGTCGTATGATCATACTATAATAAGATTATGTTGGACCTCTCCGAATGCGATTCAAGTAAGCAAGTAAGCAAATAGCAGGTAACAAACAGTCATTCAATTGATACACAACACAAATATCACAGTTTGCGTTTGAGAAATAATAAGATAAATAATTTGATAAATGGTACGCAAGTGTCCCCAAAACATTTGAAAACAAGTAAAATAGGGGAGTGATTACTCACCTAATCAGACAAATGAAATACAAATGAGGATGACGAGAAAAGTAAACCCTTCGAGATACACCGACAAAGATTCCTAATTAAATATAATATTACGAATTAATTAATAATGAGATAACATGTATAATGAATTTAATGTCTCGATGTGATTTGAGTTATGGTTGGGATTATATTATTATGGATTTGAACGATTGATTTATATAGTTAAGATCATAGTCTATTAATTATAAGTTCATCAATAACTATTCTTGATACAATATACACTTAAATACTTAAATAATTTAAATATAATAAGATATACTTGACATAACAAAGTCTAAATAATTAAATGATTAAATATACAAATTAAATAAAATAGTTTAATTAAATATAAGGTAAGATATATTTTTAATTATTTGAATAAATAAGATACTAATATAAATGAATAGATAATCCTAATATATACAATATGTGATAAGATATAAATATTTTGTTTAAATCTTTAAAAGGAAAATCTATTTATTACGCTTATTAGATATATGATATATATACATACGTACATATATAAAATAATTATAAGTTTATAAAGACGTTCAACAATGACGAAACGTAATTCAAAGTGTCGGGTCTTAAATAAAAGTAATTATGTTTACTATTATTATATATATATATATGAATAAACGAAAGCTTTTAACGAAATTTTAACCAAAGACATAACTTAATGATGTTGGTTTTCATAAGATATTATTTACTGTATGTTTAAAAATAATTATAATAATAATTCAATAAATATATAAACAGTTTAAAAGAGCAAAAGTAAATAAAACATCATAACCGCGTCCAGGGGGGTTCGAACCTGAGCCCCTGGCCGGTTCATAGCACCCACACATGGAACCAAATGGGCTAGCTGATCAGTTGGTTATAGAAAAAAAAAACAATAATTCAAATACTTAAACTGTTAAAATCCCCAAATCAATAAGAACCCTAAATCTGAAATTGGACCAATTGCTTGTTGTTAGATTAATCAATGTTAGGGCTTTAGATGACATATGAAAACCGATCTTAAACAACCAATTAATTACCTGATAACACGAAGAGATGATGATGACCGAACACTAGTAGCTGGCGGCCCTAAACGAGATCAGAACACGATGGAGAAGCCGATATAACATAATTAGTTGTGGGTGTTGGATTCACGAATTGTCCAGGAGGGTGCATGCAAGGTTAATTGAATTATAAAGATCATTTACTTGTATATTAAGATCAATGTGGGTGTCGGCTGTAACTATTACGAAGAACATATCCCATAGACTGATTAAACATAATTAGGAGAGTAGGTTAGGCCGCATTAGGCAAGTTTAACAATAGTTGATTTGTTTTCCAAATAAACGACGTGAATTGCGGCCGAAGATTGATAACCGGGTTGCGGGTTTGCTAATTGGGTCATGGGTATGGGTTTGGTATACAAGCTAAAGGGTTATGGGTTTGAATAATAATAGATTTTGCTAAATGGTCCTTTAACTTCAAGGATGGAAACACAACTGGGTTAAACTAAAACTTTAGGGTGTAAAATGAATATACTTGAAAGTTATATATATAATATTAATTAAGAATAAAATAATATTTAATAATATTAACCCGATAAACACGCTAATTAAAATGATAAAAATTTTACAGACTTGAAACGGGTCGGGTAATTGATGTTGATAAAATAAACGAAAACCCGAGTTGTTACACAAAACATTCCAAGAATTTTCAAATATACATACGGTGACACTTTTCTTCGAAAGTGTCACATAGACCCGAAGGCGTGTATGTCAATAAAAGTCGATTTTGTACTAGTGTAAACATATCAGCCTTTTGTGATAGTATCTGCAACAAATTGTAAAGCAACTAATGAAACACAAATATTGCAAGAAACTGTAACACAGTTAGTGAAACACAAACACTATCACAAAAGTTCACAACATTTAGTTTTCTAAAACCAAAAACAATTACGCAATGTTGGCTAATCACAAGCGGCTTTCAAATTACCATAAAATAGATGGAAACCTTATTTTTTTTCATAATACAACTATCTCATTTAACATAAAAAAAAAGCATTATAAGAACAACATAGACAAAACCTAAACACAATAATAACATATAGAAAATGAGCCCTAAAGTAATCCTTACCAAGATCAACTCTAGTTACTTCAATTTCCCCACAACCAAAGTTCGTTCTTATAACATAATCAAACTATAACAAAGATCCATCTAACAGTTTAGTGCTCAATTCACCGTTAATTTCAAACCATAATTAAAATTAGCAATTACCCTAATAATGTGACACCCAACAATTTTCAGATTCACTATGTTCGGTTAACTAAACTATATTATCTTCGTTAACTTAGTTAGGAGACATACCTGTATGTCATGTAAGTATCACGTGAGCATGCACATGAGTCTGTCCGTGAATGTTGGTGGTCTAATAAAAAAAGCAAGTTAACACTCGAGAGTTGGTGACTAAATGGAAAAATAAACCCAAGTGAATAAGTTCTAGTAATACAATGTGATGTACATGATAATTTATGTGAAATTTCTATGTTAGATGATGTATGTAAATTATGTGCTATAAGTTAGTTGTTATGTGTTGACACATTATACAAGTGATAATATAACTAGTTACATGCTACAAGATAACACAATAGAAGTTGTGCTATAGATTGGACTAGGTGACATGTTTAAACATGAGGTGCATAGGATATAGACAAGAAAATTCAAGAGGTCTTTTTAACTCCCTTGTGGCCATCCCGTTTCCTCACCATAACACTCTTATTCAAGATCAATAAAAAAAAAATAAGCTCTCTTTTCTCTCTCAAACCTCACGGCCAAACACCCCATCTCAATCAACTGATTTTGATTGTCATTTTGCAATCCAAGGTGTGTTCAAGTGTTATCATGGTGTTCTAAGTCTCCTACAATCATCTATACAGTTACTAATCCAATACCACTAACTTTGAATACTAGGGTATTCATCCAAGAACACCGATTTTTGTATGAAACTTGCAATTCATGGTCGATAGTATAATGAAAACATGTTCTATATGCATTTTTTTATGAAAACAGTTTCTAGTCATATTCATTTTCGCTCTTTGTTATGGTTGTAACTTGATGATAATTACAAGTTTTTAATCATTTATTTATTCTAGGTCGTAATATTTTAAGTCTAGTTTCCAGAAAGGTATAGTTTAAAATTTTTAGACATGTGGACCAACATTTTCCTGATTTTACAAAGTTGTATGTCAAATCTGATTTCAAGAGTTGTTTTTGGGTCTGGATTCCAAGTATCTTAACATGATGTTGAAAAATAAAACCGCGTTGGTTCCACTTCTGGAACTCCAGATTTTGAGTTAGGATTCTAACCCAATTGGTATTTCTTGATTTGGTCGAGTATTAATTTTTATCCAAATAAAAACTTTATGTTGCGCATTGAAATAGATGTGCGTACCTTTGTGTGTTGGATGAAGTTTTGTGATTTTTGAGTTTATTGGAAAATATAACAAAAATATATAGAGAAACCTAAGTATTTTATTTTACAGTGGAATTATGTTAATAATATATTTCTATTGTTTGCTTAGTGAATAAATTCCATCGTTACATGTTAAAATATGTTTATTAAATCTAGAATGTATTCATGAGTTATATGATGGGATGCTTGAATAGTTGTCAATACTTGATTTATGAATCATGTTAGAACTAGTTTTTACCAATGGAATTAATATAATTGCAAGTGGGTATCTATAAGTCTTTGGAACGGATCTTTCAATGTGATACCAAACGATCTCGTTGTTAAGTGGAAATTAACAAGAGATGATTCAATGATAAATGATTAAACATGTAAAGAACACGAACAAGATGTTTCAAAACTCATGTATTATTATGTCGGGTGCTTAAGCACAATACTCCACAATATCTCGTTCAACAATAACTATGGACGGCCAACCCACAAAAAGCTAGATACAATATATATATATATATAGGTACTACACCCTAGCCCAACATAAACCCAAAGCCCAACGAGATCACTTGGATCTAGGTTTATATACAAGCCTAAAACAATATATAAACATGCCCAAACTAAAGAACAAACCAAACTAATGCAAGCCCAACAATCTCCCCCTTGGTTTGTATCTTCATCTTCAGTCATGCTCAAAAATGTCTGCATCTGCCTCCTTATATGCACCAGCCCATAGACATGTTCTGATGATCGAACCCACCATGCTTGTATATTCTTTAGCAGCTGGCTCGAACAACAGATCAGCCACGATTTGAAAGTTGCTTAGAGTCTTAATGTCCTTCTCGCTAAACTACAATAAATCACATGGACGATAAATCTGAATTTCCCTAGTTTTAGATGAACAATGACTGTCGTAGTTTCCCCGTCATATGTCCAGAATTTCATCTCATCCAATGCACCAACAGGAATTCTAGTAGATAGCGGAATATAACTTGCTTTCTTTGTTGCTAGCCATGACGTTCACCATCGTCTTACCTATCTTCGGATCTCGGACCCCCTTTGGCTTTCTTCATGAATGACTCAGCGGTAGTCGTATCATGGAATCCTCTGTCAACTTGACTCCTCAAGAAGTTCCAAAAGTCTATTGCCTTTTTGTCATTGTTCGAATTATGGAAGGGAGCATTGATAAGGTCACTGAGATCAACCTTCGTCCAAGATCCAAAATATTTCATTTTCTTGTAGTATTCTGTATTATTGGACCTTCTTTTCACCCACCACATGGCTTTCTCAACATCAAAGCCCCAAGACACAACCCCTGATCGATCATCGTATTTGTCAGAGAAACCTTTTTGAAGTTCAAGAATAAACTTATCTAGATGATCAGAAGATTATACGTTTTAGTTTGAGTTCTTCATGATGAGAATCTTTATTTGTAGCCTTTCAAATTGTTCAGCAGTTCTAGTAGGAGCAGCGAGGTATTGTTCTAGTGTCTCAGAAACAACAATATTTGAAGCAGGACGACACTAGAACTGCCACCTTGACTTCCAGAAAGTGTCTTTGCAGCAACGTCCTCACCACTTTTAAATTCATCTCCAAACTTAAAAAATAAGCTGTTGGTGCATAATGTCAGTAGTTCATAGTCTAGTGTCTGTAATCGAGTCTGTAATGTTTAATTATGTTTTGTATGTTTAAGCGAAGTTACTGACAAGTTCGCTTAACAGGCGAACTTGTTAGTCAAGCGAAGTTATGGACAACTTCGCCTGAACATGCCAGGCGAAGTTGTCGTGTATTTATATACCTAGCTTACGGCTTGGTTAGAAAAATCGTGAAGCTGTTTGTTTCAGTAGTTCGAGTTCATTTGTAACGTGAGGATGAGAGTCTGTAACAGTGATATTACATCACGTGTTTGAGTTATAATATATAACGTGTGTTCGTTTCGTGTGTTCGTGTGATTCGTGTTCTATACTCGTAACGATCTACGCAGGGATTCCGCACCTGAGTTGATCGAGATATCTCGTGCGATCCGTCCAGGGAACCTACAATTGGTATCAGAGCGTTTGCTCGATTGTGTGGTTCGGGATATTCACGCGGGTGTAGAAATCGTCCCGTTTCGACTATTCGCGGGACGTGGTTTTCTGTGTTTTTGAGTCAATCATACCTCCTACTATCGTATTCAAGCCTTTGCACCGTCAAAAAACCTCGTAAAATCCAGATTTCAGATCTGCAAAAACGTTCGTGTTCATCAGGCGAAGTTGCCGTCAGGATACGTAGGGTTTCGGCGAAGATATAAGGTTAAGCGAAGTTATCCACAACTTCGCCTAACTTCTCAAGTTCGCCTAACTCAGCGAAGTTCTCTACAACTCCGCCTACCTCCTAAGTTCGCTTACCTTAAGCAAAGTTAATCATCTGCGAAGTTCTTCAGTGAAGTTAATCAGCGGCGAAGTTAAGGTTTAAGCGAAGTTATGCGAAGTTATCCATAACTTCGCCTACAGTACTTTTCAGAAAATTTTTTGGTTTTTTTTTTCTCGGGTTTCTTACTTTTCGGGAAAGATGTCGTCGATTAACATCTCTGAGTTAGTGAAGATGGAAGTTGAAGCAGGGTCAGCTACTAAGGCCCCCAAGATTGCTGAAGGGAACCGATTTCGTTGCATGGAAGGATCGGTTCATACAATACGTCAAATACCAGGATGCTAAGATGTGGGTATGCATCCAGGATGGTTATATTCCACCAGTTATGGAGTATGAAGGTCGTGATCAAATAAAAAGTATAGCAAAATGGAAGAAGAAGAGAAAAAGATGTATGAGGCCGAGAGCAAGGCTCATGCTGCTATTACTATGGCTCTTCCACAAGAGATCCTTCATAAGTTTAGAAAGTACACGTCAGCAAAAGAGCTTTGGGAAGCTCTTGAGAACAGATTTGAAGGGAATGTTGGAATCCGTGCTTCAAAGATAAAATTGCTCAAAACCCAGTTCTCAGTCTTCAAGTATTTGAAGAATGAATCTTTAGATGATATTATCACTCGATATTACCATCTGATGACTGAATTGAGCAACTATTCAATTTCCTACCGAGAAGAAGAAATAGTTGAAAAGCTTCTAGATGCTCTCCCACCAAAATGGGAGATGTACACTGTGCTGATGAGGGAAGACAAAGACTTTCCCACATATGATCTAGAAACGGCAGTCAACAAGCTCAGAACCTTTGAGCTTAACATGGTCAGAAAAAAGACACCTATGGATCAGGTTCAAGATCCAGGTATGTATGGAGCTAAAGTCAACACTAGCTCAGGATCGAAGACTGAATCTGCTGCCTACTACTCGAAGGGAGAGTCGGGCGCAAACTCATCACATGAGGGTCATGTGTCAGTCAACACAAATGGTGATGTTTGCTATGTAGCAGGTGGATCGAGTGGTTCTCAACCCCAGGTAAGCAAGAGTAGTTGATCTCCAAGTATTCCCAGCAACAACTACTCAAAGATGCCTATGAGTGTCAAGTCTGCTGAAGAGCAGTTTGGTCTCTATGCTTCTTTTATTGCATCCTATGAGAACTACATTCAAGGGAAGGTTGTTGATCCAGCTATGTTGGATGAAGACTATGACCAGATTGATGCTGATGATCTGGAGGAAATGGATCTGCAATGGCAGATGGCCATGATTGTAAGAAGAGTGAAGCGGTTTATGAGAAAGACCGGAAGAAAGTTTGTCAGTGGAAAGCCAGGGTTTGACAAGACAAAGGTGAGATGCTACAATTGTCAGCAAAACGGTCACTTTGCAAAGGAATGCAGGAATGAGCGTGTGGAACGAAGTCAGGGCAGGTCTCCACAGCAAAGTGGGGGTTCTAAAGATTATAGTGCAATGATGTCCAGAGAAGATGGTGAATACAACTGGAACCTGCATTCTAAAGAAACTTTTGAGCAGGTAAATTTGGCGAAGGTTGAAACTGAAGAAAATGAGAAGGTTACCGGAGAAGAAAAAGCTCTTATGGCAGACGTTAATGACCAGCTCTCCGAGGTATGTTCTAAACCTACATGCTCTAAATGTGAAAACTTGTCTGAGCAATTAGCAACTATAACCGATCAGTATGTTAGGTTGGATGCTGAATTTAAAACCCTAAAAGAAGATCATCATTTTACAAAAGCAAGAGAAAATAGCTATAAAGTCAAAATAAAAGCTTGTGAAAAAGATGTTAAAAGTCTAAAAACAAAACTTGCTGAAAAAATTGAAGTGATTGATTTAATCTATGAAGTGTTGGAGGAAAAAACCAAACTAATTGCTGATAGAGAAAAACAGATTGCTGATCACCAGGTAAAAGTGGTGGAACTGAATAGAAAACTAGAGCAGTTCAGAAATTCCTCTGCTATTCTTGATCACCTTGTAAGTGATCAAGGTTCCTCTGCTAAGAGAGGAGGAATCGGTTATCATGAGGTTCCACCACCTTATAATCACAATTATACTTTTAACCCTAGTGTTCAGAAATCTGTTGACTTTGAGGTTGCTCAGACAGTACCAGTTAAAGTAACTTGTAAAGAACCAAATGTTAGTGGAAACGAAACAAGTTCGCCTGTTTCAAGTGTTAAAATTTCTGATCCAAGTCCAGTCTCATCAGATTCGGATAAGTCATCCGAGTCTGGTAAGGCAAAAGAGGAGGTGGTATTACCCAATGGTGGAGAGAAAGATAAGACGAATAAAAAGAGTACTCCACTAAACCCGTACGTCCCACCATATGTGAGACGAACGGGCGGTAATAAAGCCTCGACATCTAAAACACCAGTTGATAAAAGGGTTGAGCATAGGTGTTGTTTTAGGTGTAATCAATTAGGGCACCTAGTTGCAGATTGCCCTCTGAAGCAGCGATTCAGAGGTGTAAGGCCTACTAAAACTGAGAATAAGCCTAATAGTAATTATCATGCTGCTAAAAATGAAAACCATTTAAAATTCAAAAATGTGACTAATTCAGGTTTTCATAGAAACAAATCTCAGTTTTACACTGCTAATAACCAAACCACAAGCTATAATTCTCTCAACTCACAAAGGTTTGGAAGGCCTCACAATCAATCTTCAAGGAGGTATCCTAATAGGACTTACAGGAATTATCAAGATACTAACTTTGGAAAGCCAAAGTTTGGGATGTATAGATCCAAGACCAATTGGTCTTGGGTCCCTAAATTCTAATCTTTTGCTTTATTGTGCAGGAACAGTTGAACAGGGATGCCAACAATCTTTGGGTTGTAGATAGCGGCTGTTCCCGGCACATGACGGGTAACAAATACTTGTTACACGATTTGAAACCTATTCAAGGAGGGAGAGTGAGCTTTGCCGGTGAAAGTGGTGGCAAGATTACAGGAATGGGAACGGTGTCGAACGGAAAGATGACATTGGAGAAAGTTAACTTTGTAGAAGAATTGAAGCACAATCTGCTGAGTGTGTCGCAGATCTGTGATAAGGAGTACATCGTTCATTTTACAAAGAATGAGGCGATTGTGTTGCAACCTGGTTTTCAGATACCAGAGGAGTGGATTGTGATGAAGGCTCCACGTGAAAGGAATACATATATTATGGATATGAGGTCGACTGAAATGGCCACGGAAGAATCATGCCTTATGACAAAAGCGAGCGAATCGGAGTCCGAATTGTGGCATAGGAGAATGGGGCACATTCATCTTCGGAAGATGAACCACATTGTCAAGAATGGACTTGTGCTGGGCGTTCCCTTGAAGAGTTTCAATTTTGAAGATAAATGTATAGCGTGCAAGAAGGGAAAGCAGCACAAGAAATCCCATCTCACCAAGAAAGTCAATTCAATTGCCAGTACCCTAGAATTGCTTCACATGGATCTCTTCGGTCCCGTGAATACAAAAAGTCTAGGAGGTACTTCTTATTGCTTGGTGATCACTGATGACTACTCACGATATTCGTGGGTATATTTCCTGAAATCAAAAGACGAAACGGCTCAGATGGTGAAGAATTTGATTACCAAAGTTGAGAACGTTATGGATAAAAGGGTTAAGTTCATCAGGAGTGACAATGGAACGGAGTTCAAGAATTTTGAGATGGAGATCTTCTGCCTTCAGAAAGGGATTGAACACCAATACAGCGCTCCGTATACACCGCAACAGAATGGAGTGGCTGAAAGGAAGAACAGAACATTAATTGAAGGAGCCAGAACAATGCTGGCTGATTCGAAGCTTCCTGTGGTGTTTTGGGCTGAAGCTGTTGCTACAGCCTGTTATGTTCTGAATAGAGTCTTAACTGTTAAAAGACTTGGTAAAACATGTTATGAGCTTATGCATGGGAGAAAGCCCAACTTGAGTGGCCTTGAACCATTCGGGTCCCCTTGTTCGATTTTAAAGACAAATTCTAAATTTGGTGAAGTAGCCGATGAAGGAATCTTAGTCGGTTATGTTGTTGGGACTCCCAACAGACGTGTCTTTAATACATCGACCAGCAAGGTTGAGGTGGTGTGTAACACCGATATCACAAGTTACCAACCGCCAAAACCAAGCAACGGACCTGCTGAGTTTTTCGACTATGTTAAACTTTTTAAGTCTTTTAACATACCGTATTTGGATATTGCTGAAGAAGAAGAGAGAGTTGCTACGAAGTTGATCCTTGATGAGGAAGAAAACCTATTGCAAAGACAGCTGATCGATAAATGTCAACCTTCCTCATCAAATGTTGTCGATACCCCTGCTGCCTCGACTGAAGAAGAATTTTTCAATCCATTTCACTCTCAGCATGAAACAACCATTGACGAGCTCTCTTCTAACTTGGAAGACAATTTGCATGTTGGTTCTGTTCCGAGTACGAGAATTCATAAAGATCACCCTTTGGAGAATGTGATTGGTGATGTGTCCTCCGGTGTACAAACAAGACGTAGCTTGAATGAGCACACCTGTGTTTACACAAGCATCAAGGAGACAGGGATAATCAACGAATGCTTGTACACCTGCTTTATCAGCCAGATTGAACCGAAGAATTATCAAATGGCTCTCAAGGATAGCTCGTGGGTCGAAGCTATGCAAGAAGAGTTGGCTCAATTCAAGAAAATGGAAGTTTGGACTTTGGTTGAAAAACCGAAGCATGTGCATGCGATAGGCACAAAATGGGTGTTTAAGTGCAAGAGAGATGAGAAAGGGATTATCATAAGAAACAAGGCGAGGCTAGTCGTTAAAGGTTTTAATCAACAAGAGGGGATTGATTATAATGAAGTGTTCGCTCCTGTCGCGAGGTTGGAAGCCATTAGATTGTTTTTGGCGTTCGCTGCTTATAAGAAGATGAAGGTATTTCAGTTGGATGTGAAGAGTGCGTTTCTGAATGGGAAAGTTGATGAGGTAGTGTATGTTGAGCAACCTCCGGGTTTTCCTGACCCAGACTTTCCTGATCACGTGTACAAGTTAAGCAAAGCATTGTATGGACTACATCAGGCACCTCGTGCCTGGTATTCAACTTTATCAGATTACTTGCTCGAAAATGGGTTTGCAAGAGGGAAGATAGATAGCACGTTGTTCTTCAAGAGAGATGGAAGAAACTTCCTGCTGGTGCAAGTCTACGTGGATGACATTATCTTTGCTGCATCAAAAGTCTCCATGTGTCAAGATTTTGAGGCCGTCATGAAAAAGAGGTTTGAAATGAGTGCTATGGGTGAACTAACTTTCTTTTTAGGATTGCAGGTTGATCAGAAGAAGGATGGGATATTCATTCATCAGACCAAGTATGTCCATGATGTGCTCAAACGCTTCAAGATGGAGGACAGCACTCCATTCGACACTCCAATCTGCGTCAATCACAAATTGGGTGCTGAGTCAGACGGTGATGCAAATGTGGACCCAACTCAATATCGGGCTATTATAGGTTCTTTAATGTACTTAACTGCTTCTAGGCCTGATATAATGTTTGCTGTTTGTCTTTGTGCACACTTTCAGGCAAACCCAAAAGAATCTCATCTGAAGGGTGTGAAGAGCATACTGAGGTATCTCAAGGGCAAACCGAAGCTGGGGTTGTGGTACCCGAGAGGAGGAGACTTGGAGCTAGTCGCTTACACAGATTCTAATTATGGAGGGTGCAATCAGAGTCGGAAGTCAACAACTGGAGGATGTCAGTTTCTTGGTGGCAGATTGGTGTCGTGGCAATGCAAGAAACAGACTTCGGTCGCAATTTCAACCTGTGAAGCAGAATACATGGCAGCATCCAACTGCTGCTCCCAGATTCTTTGGATTCAACAACAGTTGCGCGACTATGGTCTGAATTTCTTACTTACTCCTATTTGCATTGATAACACAGCTGCTATCTCAGTAACTAACAATCCCGTGAAGCACAGTAAAACTAAACATATTGACATACGTCATCATTTTATACGGGATTGTGCTGAGAAGAAACTGATTGTGCTTGAAAAGGTGGATACGCTTGATAATTTCGCTGATCTTTATACTAAAGCGTTTGACAAAACAAGATTTCAAAACCTTATCGAGCTAAATGGGATGATCAATCCCGAGTAACCATGCTTTTCATGTTATTTAAAAAAAAAAAAAAAAAAAAAAAAAAAAAAAAAAAAAAACGTCACTATTGCTTAAAATTATGTCGGTTACCCCAGTTTGAAGGACATGTCTTAGGATATGTTTTGGTCCTCATTTTCTACTTGTAGAATTTGAGGATAGCCATTAACCAAAGGACTGAAAGTGACCGGGGCGGTTTATGATGAGTTTTCATTCTTTCGCTTATAATTAGTCGATCATACTTAGTTAGAAGGACACATACTTGTATGTTGTCGGTCCAGCTGATCCATTGGATCTTCGGGATAGCCGTTTACCAGAAGTCTTTGTTTTGGTCGGGGTGATTAATGTTAAAATTTTTTTGAGGGAAATGAAATTATTTTTCAAGTCTACTACTTCGTAAGAAGTTCGTTTGCTATGTTTAACAGAAAATTGATCCAACCTTGGAAAATGATAGATATACTGATTCTGTGTGCTTAACTAGTGAAGTTATTAGGCTTAAAAGTCTTTAGGACAGTTATTGTATGTCATGGTAGCTTTTTATGGTGCGTAAAAGTAGATGTGATACAAACTAAATCTACTTGATTTTACGTGGAAACTCCCTACGAGTTTTGCATGTCTCCATATATATCTTTCCGAATGATAGGCAGAAAAGCGATTACCCAGTCATACACGAGCCCGTACGTGTTCTGATTCCCGTAAAGATAGTGTGTGAAGAAACTGCAGTGATCCAGATTCGGGACTTGCAGTTGTTTACTACTCTGAAGTCTATGTAAATGTTTATCATAAAAAAAAATTAATTATGAGTTATGAAAACATTCTAGAGCTGAAAATGTCAAGACTTCTCAATCATGGAGTAAGAAAGAGAACGGGAAGCAGATGAAGAGTACTTACAAACTTAATCAGACACTATGGGTCGAGGTCAATTCGGGGTGACTTGGGAAAGCCAAATATGCTTTGAGAATAGATAGGAGGCATCATAATCTCTGAGTTGTTGCCCACTTAAATTTTCAGGCATAATTGAACCTAACTCGTATCACAGAAACGATGAAAACCATCTTAAGTTATTTACTTGCTTACAACCTGTCTCTTTATGTCATAATACAGCTAAACACGGATCTATGTGACAGTCACGTAATTAGTATGATTCCTGTTCGGATCTTTTCTAAAAGGTAGTAGTCCCTATCGAGACTGAAATTTGATCCCTTATACTTTAATTGTTAAAAGTTTTCTTTTTATGTAGTATGCTTTTATAAATGGTTACTTGGACTTGATCGTGTCATTTAATTCTTAAAGGGAAGTTTTAGAACTTAATTGCAAAATTTTCGAATTATAAGGTTTGATTTTGTAAATATAGGCGAAGTTGTTAAACAGGCGAACTTGTGAATAACTTCGCCTAGGCGAAGTTAACCGTAACTTCACTTGTATAATCTCTGACCCTATATAAGGATTTTCAAAGGTCAAACGATTCATTATTCACAGATCTAAGCGAACTTATTCCGGCGAACTTAACCAGTTTTCAGCGAACTTGTTGTTTTTCCAATTCCTTGTTCTTTTTTTCAGATTTCGTTTCGATTTCAAAGTTCATGGTGTCGGTACATCGTGTTGTCAATGCTTATCAAAGGTCGTTTCGACCTGTTTCGATACCTCGGACCGACGGATTTTTGAACCGGATTTTAAAGCTTGTTTTTACGTGTTCATGAACAACCTGATCGTCTAAATATCCTTAATATCTTGTGTTTGGGAGTTCTTAACCGTCAAAATTGACCGAAACACCAGATTTTCGATGTTGAATCGACCTTACTATCGCCGTTTCAGATTCAGGCGAACTTAGGTTTTCGGCGAAGTTATCCGTAACTTCGCCTGAGGCGATGTTGTGGTGAGGCGAAGTTATCATTAACTTCGCCTGGACCTTTTTATTTATTAATTATTAGACGAACTTAAAGATGAAGCGAAGTTGTTCCCAACTTCGCCCCACCTTTAACTTCGCCTTTACAGATTTTCACAACTTCGCTCATGGTAACAAGCGAACTTGTGTTATACCTTAACGTTTATCTAACTTGGTTCGTTTGTTGCAGATATGGCTGCAGTAGCAGGTGCTGGAGGCGCTGGAGGCGACGATGGAGATAATCAGAGGCAATTCTTTCCGGGTCATAACATGTATATCACCTTAGACCCGGAAGCGAGCGGTGTTGAGGATTACCGCGAGATAATCACATTCCTCATTCGCTCGAGGATATTCCACGCTATCACTACGACTCTGCCGATATCCTTACCCAATATCGAGGATTTCTGGCAGACTGTGGAATACGATTGCCGCGTTGAGCCCCCGGTTATGCGAGCAACCGTCAACAATCAAGAGGTTCAGTTCTCATCTGAACAAATACGGGTGGCTTTACGGTTCGGTGAGGAGACTAGGGATGACCCTACAGAGTTTGTGGCTCCGTTCCGTGATGGAACGTTTCTCCGAATGGGCTATTCTGGTCCATTAGGTGATACTCAGAGGAGGAAGGGTTTCCTACTCGATCAGTGGCGCTTCCTCATGCACGTAATGATTGTCTGCATGTCAGGGAGGAAGGCGGGCACTGACGGGATGGGTGCGACCATGCAGTCAGCAATGACTGCTCTGACTTATAACAAACGTTATAGCTTTAGTCAGATGGTCTTTTATGAGATCGATAGACAGAGGAGAGCGATGGCTCGTGAGCGGTTCATTATGTATCCAAGATTCATTCAGATGCTCTTGAATCATGTTGCTCCCACGTTGCCTCAAAGACGTCCAATACGATACGTGGAGAGTGTGAGCAAACGGCTCTTTGCTCAATGCCGGACTTCGAGTGCGAGAAGCAAGCCTGAGCTGCGTCCGAGGCATACTCCACTGTTTGGGTATTTAATCAACCCGGAGTATGTTCCTGCTACTGGGGATGAGTTCAGAGACCCTTAACCACGACAGGCAGGAGCAACTCGAAATGTACCTGCTGTGCCTGTTGTATCGGCTGAGGAGGATGTAGACCTTGATGCTGCATTTGGCGGCCAAGGATTCTTCGATATGTATCGGGTGGATCCAGAGGAGAACGTTCAGATCCCAGTTGAACGTGTCTCGACTGTGCGTATTACTAGAGCAGCTACGACGGTGGCTGACTCAGATCTTGATGATGTTATGGATGAGGCGAGAAGGATGTTGGTGACTCAAGAGAGAACATTTGGGAAGAGAAAGAGGACAGTTGATGATAGCGAGTCAGAAGAAGAAGAGGATATTCACAAGTTGATTAGACGTTCAAGACGGGAAAGGACAGGTGCAGGTATGGGAGCTGGAGAGACTTCAAGAGTTGTACGTTTCGCTCCGCCCGCACTGTCAGGTATGTCGATTGTTCCTACATCACTACAGGTCACAGGTTTAAGCGCCGCGGATGTTCCCGTGGTGGCTACATCATCAGCTTTTGGCATCCCAATCACTACTATCCAGCTGACGACTCCGGAGATTGTGTCTTTACCACCTCCAACGCTTACTCCTTCAGAGGTGGTTGCACAATTTGTAGAGTCCACAGTCGTTGCAACTGCAGGGTTGTCGGTCACGATACCACCTGCGGTTACGTCCACAGCTGCTTCTGATGTCCCGGTTTCATTCGAAATCCCTGCTGAGTATACTCAAGACACATCTCACATGAGGTTTGATTTCGATGCAACCCTCTCAGACTCGGAGAGAATAGCTGCACTTGAGCGGGTCGTGGCAGAACAATCAAGGGTGAATCGTGTCCAGACCCAGGCTATTCAACGCCTAGTAGCAGAAAATCAACTACAGTCGTCCCTCCTGGTTGAACATGTGAGAATTATAGATGCTATGAAGGAGTTCTTGGCATCTCAGGGGGAGACAGGCTGTAAACGCGACGAGTTAAGGACAAAGAAGAGAAATGATAGAGACGATGATCCCAATGCATCGAAAGGTGCAGGTGGTGAGTTGCCAAGAACTACTCAAGCTCTTGGGACTTCCACAGCTCAGGGGGAGTCTGCAGGTGCGGCTGGCAGTTCTGGTGGTGATGAGGTGGTGATGGTTGATGATGAAGGAATGGGAGATGATGTGATTGATGCTTTGAAAGAATTAGATGATGATATGTTTAGTGATGATGTATTGTTTGATGATGATGTGCTGCCAATTGAGGAGATTGAGAAGATTAGAGCTCAGATTGTGATTGAAGAAGATGTTGAAGAAGGTGAAATAGTTGAAGAGAATGTGGAGCATGACATTCCAGGTGTGGAGAAAGCAGATATGGGTAATGAGATAGTAATCGATGAGACTGAATAGGAAGAGCAGCCTAGGTGGAAGGAAGGCTATGCTCAGTGGTTCGTCAAAACGAAGAAACCGGCGGTCCCTACAATGTTTAAGAAGAGTTACAATATTAAAGGCTATGCCGAAGCGAAGAAAGGGATTATTTGCTGGATCTATGATGAGCAGTTGAAGCTCTTTGTGATTAAACGGTATGACGGCGTTCAGTATTTTAAAAGAATGTGAAGTGAAAGACTTAGCCAGATTGGGGTTAATCAATCGAAGTGACGATAATATAGCTAGAGTCATTGAAAAAATTGTATGGAGAGAGAGTATAAAAGAGAAGAAGTTTGAGCTGTTGAAACCGCACAAGGGAAAACTTGTTGAAGACAAGGATAGAGGTTTGAGAGCTGATGGAAAACCTTGGATGGTCATGAAGTATAAACCGATCCGGTGCCTTAAAGAAGTACCGATGAAGCTAATGCCCAAGGATGTGCTTAAAGACCTAAAGTGGTGGTATGTGGATTGTGAGACAGCAGAGGCGGTGATGGAAGACGAGGATGAACAAGAGCTCCTAAGAGTTTACGATCCGATGCATTTGGTAACTTATCGCAAGCTGATCTGAAGGTGCTTAATGAGAAGAAAATCTTTTATATTCCTACTTGGAAGGAAGAAGCGAGGAAGTATCAAAGAGTTGTGTCAGTTTGTGTTAGAAAATGAGTGCATGCGTGAAGATACAAGATTGAAGATTACAAGACAAGTGCTTAAAGATCAAGATATGAAGCTACTGCCAAGGGGGAGTCTGTTGGTGCATAATGTCAGTAGTTCATAGTCTAGTGTCTGTAATTGAGTCTGTAATGTTTAATTATGTTTTGTATGTTTAAGCGAAGTTACTGACAAGTTCGCTTAACAGGCAAACTTGTTAGTCAAGCGAAGTTATGGACAACTTCGCCTGAACATGCCAGGCGAAGTTGTCGTGTATTTATATACCTAGCTTACGGCTTGGTTAGAAAAATCGTGAAGTTGTTTGTTTCAGTAGTTCGAGTTCATTTGTAACGTGAGGACGAGAGTCTGTAACAGTGATATTACATCACGTGTTTGAGTTATAATATATAACGTGTGTTCGTTTCGTGTGTTCGTGTGATTCGTGTTCTATACTCGTAACGATCTACGCAGGGATTCCGCACCTGAGTTGATCGAGATATCTCGTGCGATCCGTCCAGGGAACCTACATAAGCTTTTGTTGGAGGTCCAAGTACATCGCAGTGCGACCACCCACGTTAGCTTAAAATTCGTTGATCTTCAAATCTTTGTCAGCGTTGCTAGCTTCAACCTCTTAGATGCGTACATCCTTCACAACCGAGTCTTGCTCAAGCTCAAAGAATCGTCGTTACAAGAACTGTACATCAACGGGTTCATCATCCAAGTAATCCCTTTTCCGTTAACCTGCAAAAATTTATCTTGCATTGCAAGAACGTGAGCAATCTTGTCAGCACTGCTAGAACTTGATTGACCAATCGGTTTAAACGATCCCGATGGCTCGTAACAGACGGAATATCACTCTTAAACTCAAACTCATGAGCAATGTCATCAAAGATCTGTTCTTAAGTCTGAGGTTCAACAGTAGGTGGACTTGTATCAACATGAGTCTCAGTTGGTTCCGACTCATGTTCTTGTTGTTGGCTAGTCGGTGTAGTTTCAGTAACCAGCACACCCGGTCGTGGATCTTTCTTTCTTCGCTTTCGTGGAATAAGATCAGTGGCTGGTTCTTCAGGATTATCTTCATCTGGTGTTGTAGTGACTGATTGAGGAGGTTTCGATGCAGTCGAGTGGACCTGATCTTTAAATTTCTCAAAATCTTTTAGTTGAATAGCAGTAGGTACAGTTTCTTGTTCTTGGTGCTCTATCTCCATGTGTTGTAATGGATAACTTTCTGGTTCATCATCATCAGAAATGGTTTCATACGAAGCAGTGAACCTCCGAACATGTGTCACATGCTCATCAGCAATCGAGACACTGACAGGAGTAGCCTCAGTCTCAACAAACCTTCCAAACTTGACCAGTTCGTGAAGGCCTTTGTATACTACTTTTGATCCCTTTCTTGATTGCTTGATTAACCCAAAGGTGTTGGGACCATGGCTTTCAAATCAAGCGTCTCTACAGATTTGATGAGATCAAAGTAGTGTAAGTCAAAAATCAATTGTAGAACCTTGGGTACATAAAAACATCTCCTTCTTCTTTCTCTTGAGAATGCTCATCATCTCATCAAACACGATCTTAGAGTAATTATAGTTCCAGTCCAAGATCAGAGCAACCACAACCGACATCTAAATGTGGCTAATCTCGTCTGAGCCCCCTTTCGTCCGAAGAAACACGTGAAGAACGTGTGAATCAATAACCTCCAGTAAGGATGAAAAAGTTTCTTGATAGCTGGAGGGTAAGATACTTCATATCCCATTCTTAGTGCAACTTCAGTAACGTCATCAGTGGGATACTCAGTTTGATTGTCGAGTTGATCACCGAATAGTAGAACTTCACGAAAGATGGCCTCTGAAATGGTGACAGGCTTCTTTTGAATCTTAGAGTCAATTGTTACGACTCCCCCGGCACCTCGTTGATTAAAGGATGTGTTGTTCCAGAACTCCGTCACCATCTTTTTGCAAATAACAGGAGTTTCTCGTATAGCGTGAGAAATCTTGCACGTGTTGAGCCCCACAATCATGGATTTAAATTCCTTGTGCACCAGGGGTGGATAATATAAACATCCGGCAATATTATGGGTGTCTATAAACCTCAATGGTGTTTGATCCATGACTGCAATAAACGAGTCAAGTTAATAAACCATTCACTTAACTTAACAATCACTCAATATTATAAGGATAAATATTTAATTTACAAAAGAGCAGGGACCAAGAATGTTAATTTTTTAGTAATACTGGTCATTCAGTGTAAACTAATGTCAATTTAAATTAGTTTTCGGCCCAAAGTGGTGATTTCTATCCAAATGATAGTTTTCGGTCAAAAGTTGTGTTTTCAGTCCAAATAAATTCAAATCCACCGAGAACACGAGTTCTCGGTCACTCAAAATAGGTTCTCGGTCAACAAGTCAACCGAGAACACTTGAAATTTCAATGGAACTTAGGAGTTATCTGTTTGACCACAAGTTCTCAGTCAAATGTCCTGAGAACTCTGAATCTTGAGATCTATGACGATCTTGGCCAGGAAAACCCCTGGGTTTTCATCTTCGAATAGGTGCCATCTTCTCCAAAAAAAACCAAAACCTCCATTGATGAAAGGCATGCAACATCTAAAATTACATAACACGACCGAAGATTCAATAATCAACTCACAAACATCATAATCTCTATTCTAAGCAAAACTCATAACATGATTAATGTCCGTTCCGTCCAGTTATCATTCACAGAGAACCGAAAACCCCCTTTATCAAGCTTTTATTTACCTGTTAATCAACGTTGATCTTGTAAGAGCTTGAAATATATGACTTATAAAAGTTTAATGGCACAGAAGTTCAAGAGGTTTTCGGCTTGGAAAGATTTTGAGGATGAGTGATCTGAAAATTTTGAGACCAATAACGCAGACAAGTATATTTTATATTTCAAAACTTTCAAGTTGGGCTGAAACCCTGATGGGCCGAGAACCAATTGGGAACCAAGACCAGGTTATCAAATCCAAACCAATTACTTATGGGCCATATGGGCTGAAAACAATTTTATACCCAACAAGGACTTGATCCATAGTTTTAAAACCGATAACTTATAGCATCCGTTTTGACAAGAGTAATTAAGAGGTAAAAAAAGAATAAGTAAAATTAAAAAGAGATTAAAAACAAACCAGAAATAAAAATAAAAATAACTTAATCACTCGATCATTTAGTAATTTAACAAAATTTTTGGATCAGATTTCAGCTTCGATAAAAATGCAACCTCTAAAAATAACTTAATCACTCGGTCTTCTAGTAATTTACAAATTTTATATATTTTTTTAATAAAACAAACACACACTTTTTTCTAAGTCCTTTTAAATTTCTCCCCCTAAATTTGTGCAAACATTATTATTGAAAAATATGTACAAATTTTACCTCAAAAAGACTCAATCGTCGAAACGTAGCATTTTAAGAAATGTAACATCCTAAATTTATAATAATATATAAAAGAGAGTCTACGATTTCGAAGCGTGTGTTAATATGTAATTAATATTAAATAAAGAAAGACTATGGACTTTAATGATAAAGATGGAATAAAAGGATGGGATGAGCCTTAGGTCCATGGGCTTGAGAGAGTATAAATACTCCCTTAAACATCCCTAAAACCCTAAATCCTCATTTCTTTCCATCTTATTCTCTACACACTCAAAAACACACACACATGTTACTATATACGGCCGAGAGGGAGAAAGAGAGGTTCAAGAGCAAACCGAACTTAGATTCTTGATAGATCTATGATATACAAGATAGATACAAGATAAAGGTTCTTATCCAAGCAAAAATTGTAACTTTAATAGGCATAAAGGTATGCTCTTGATCTTTAAAGTTTACGTGTTTGTTAACGGTTGGCCTTGAGACTTAAACCTAGAGTAGATCGGATATAAACGAAACATAAAGTTGTAAACTTGATGTTAAAATGAACTTAACGAACCTACGGTTATGAACGGCTCGTTTAAAGAAAACCTTAGATCTAGTTTTAAACGTTTAGCCTAAGGGTCCAAACTTTTTGATTCCGCGGGTCAAGTCTCATCCGAAAATGGTCGTGGGAACGTTTACGGGATTGGATAATATCATATCAAAGGTTTACATGTTGAAACATAACTGATTAGTGGGTTGAGACCAACCCCGTAGGTGTTGCACATATAAGTTCGCCGGCTACTATGTTCGCTTACATATAAGTTCGCTTGCTACTATGTTCGCTTACATATAAGTCCGCCTGCTATTATGTTCACTTACACACAAGTTCGCCTGCTATTAAGTTCGCTTATATCTGATTTCGCTTACATTGAGACCCGGATACATGGTGACCCCCAATTATGGATACGTGTATACACTTGTTGGTATGCATTGTAAGGACCTAAGGAGATAAAATACAAGAATCTTAAAGTAAAGGAAAACTAGAAATATGCTAAGTAAAAGTAATCTAATACAAGGTGATTAGATAAGATCAGATGAGTATTGATACGTGTAACTTATATACAGTTAGCCGAGCTCAATTAAAGAAGGGATTAACAATTAACGGAGAAAGAAACAGAGTTCAGGTGAGTTTCTAGCCTCATTCCTTGTTATCTTTTCGGGGCTCTGTGCATACTCGATGTGATTTGTTAATACACTTATCCTATGTGATATGTGTGTGCCAGATGTGATATACGTGGAAGCTATGAATGATTGCTTGTCGGCACATGAACGATCTTCGGATATTGCACGTAATGTCAAGTTACAATTATGGATATGAATGCTATGTATAATGTGTGAATGATATGTATGTATGTTATGAAGGAATGTAAGAGATGGATAGGTACAGAAGAAAGGGACCGGACCCTAATAATATCCGAGGGAGAAAAGAGACCGGGCCCTTATAAATCTCGAGGCAGAAAGGGACTGAGCCCTAATAATACTCAAGGCAAAAAAGGGACCGAGCCCTTATAAATCTCGAGGCAGAAAGGGACTGAGCCCTAATAATACTCAAGGTAGAAAGGGACCGGATCCTAATAATATTCGAGGCAGAAAAGGGACCGGACCCTAATAATATCCGAGGCAGAATAGAATAATGTAAAGTAGAGTTTGGAATAAAGTATGAAGGTAAGTATATATGTTATGAACGAAGTATGAAAGTATGACGTATGTATGAAAGTACGTAGTTACGAATGTATTGTATGTGGTATGATTAACTAGAACCCACTTAGCGTAGCTGACCTTTAGTATGCACGCAGGTGAGTAGGTTGAAGCAGCTCGCTTGAGGGGAACATGTGGCAAATGAATAAGAGACCGACATCTGAAGACTCAAGACGTTTATTAATTTACCTTTTAATTTGAAACACAATATGTTTATTAAGACAAAGTTATGGATTAATGTGTAATGTTTTATGAATGTTTTAATTTTCCGCGAATGTTTTTGTTAACTCTGATAATTAGAACTATGTCAATGAGTAAATCCAACGTCCAATATTGGGTACCGGTAACGGGGCTTTACAAGAAACCCCACAAGCACATTAAATCTGGTTGTTCCGACCAGTTTTGTAAATTAGTCTGCCATGTTATATCAGTGTGAACTTGCTCAAGATGAACCAATTTACGGTCATAACAGTCACGAATAAAATGAATTTTAATGCCAATGTGCTTGGTTTTTGAGTGTCGAACAGGATTTTTAACAGTAGCAATAGTAGCATCATTATCACAAAAGATTGGGGTGTCAAGAAATTCCAAACCATAATCTAGCAGTTGATGTTGCATCCAGATAACTTGTGAGCAGCAAGCTGACGCAGCAACATATTCAGCTTCGGCAGTGGGGTGGACACCGTTTGTTGTTTCTTGCACTGCCATGAAATGAGTCGATCACCCAGGAACTGGCATCCAGCCGATGTACATTTCCTGCCAATATAATCTACACCGTAATTGCTATCAGCCAAAACATATAAATCAAAATCTAAGTTCTTGGGATACCAAATACCAAGCTTTGGTCGCCCTTTCAGATATCTAAAAATGTGTTTAACAGCAATTAAATGAGAGAGTTTAGGATTAGCCTGGAAACGGGCGCATTGACAAACAACAAACATGATCTCAGGGCGACTAGCGGTAAGATACATGAGGGATCCAATCATTGACCAGTAGTAACTTTGATCTACGGGATTCCCTTCAGGATCAGAGGAAATAAGAGGTCTTTCTAACATAGGAGTTGCTGCACTCTTGGAATCTTGAAATTTGACCTTTGCAAGCATGCCTTCGACATATTATCTTTGATCCAGCAAAATTCCCGTCGAACTCTGACGAACTTGTAATCCCATAAATATGTCATCTCCCCCCCCCCCTAACGAACTCATTTCAAATCTTTTCTTCATCACATCTTCAAATTCAGAACATAGTGCAGCACTGGTAGACCCGAAGATGATGTCATCCACATATATCTGAACCAGATTCAAATCTTTTCTGACAATTTAAGGAAGAGAGTCTGATTGATGGCTCCTCTCTTGTAACCATGCCCCAGACAATGAGTCGTCAAAGTTGCATGCCATGCCCGAGGTGCTTGATGAAGACCATACAGTGCTTTATCTAACTTGTAAACATGAGTTGGATTCTTTAAATCTACAAACCTGAGTGGCTGATCCACATAAATCTCTTCCTTGACTTCTCCGTACAAAACATTGTCTTGAAATCCATCTGATAAACCGTGAATCCCATGTAGGAAGCATATGCCAAAAAAATCCGAATGGCCTCAAGTCGATCCACGGGAGCATACACTTCAGTGTAGTCTAATCCTTCAACCTGATGAAAACCGCGAACAACAAGTTGTGCTTTATTCCGAACTATGACCCCCATATCATCTTTCTTGTTGCGGAAAACCCATCTTGTATCTAATGCTTTCTTTCCAACTGGTAGCTCAACCAATCTCCAAAATTTGAGCTTATCAAACTGATTTAATTCCTCATGTATGGCATCCACCCATCTTGGTTCTTGTATTGCCATTTCCACTAACTTAGGCTTTATCTGAGAAATTAAACATGAAAACAGAAGCTGTTGGTGTGTCCGGTCTGACTTCTGGTGGACACGCTTGTTTCAAAAGGACCTTTAAAACTGTCAATTGGATGATATCATTGGATTCTTGTTGGAATTGGATTTTTGGGAACAGAACTGGTAGAAGGTAAGTTTGATGGATCTTCAAGGATTTTGGTGAGAGGGTATTTCCATCCAGATGTCGTCGTACTGTGTGAGTACGAGTTACTAGCAATATATTCATTTGGTATGACATATGGGAATAGAGTGCTTCCAAAGATTTGCCGATTCAGACTCTCCCCCTCAACAGATGAAGCATCGATAGCAGGTGCTGCTGAAGACACAGTTTCGGTAATTTCTTCTTGTTGATTGTCTGACAATGGATGTATGGTATCTAGTAATTCTAAAGGATCGATACCCAGCACTGGAGACATGTGCAGTTAAGACTTCTTCCTCATCAACAGAATTTGAAACATCAGCACCCGAAGATTCTGTATCAATAGCTGGAAATACATTAAAAAGCTTAAAGAATTCATTGTAATCGAATAACCAATCACGACCAACACGAGCATTAATCTCGTTTTCTTCCAGCCAACGCACGTCAAACGATTCCACTATCTGTTTAGTTGACTTGTTGTAGACTCTGTAGGCCACACGACCAGCATGTCCAACAATGTAGCAATCATCAGCCTTTGCTCCAAAATTTGGAGTCGATTCAAGATTCAATAGAGTACATGGACAGCCTAAAGCCCAAAAATGCGCAACTGTGGGCTTGTGACTATAGACAATCTCATATGGAGTCTTCATTTGAGACTTGTTGATTAGCACTCGATTTTGAACATAACATGTCATGTTAACAGCCTCTGCCCAGAAGAACAATGGCAGCTTTGAAGCACACAACATAGTTGTTGTTGCCTCAATCAAAGTTCTGTTCCTCCTTTCAGCAACCTCATTTTGTTGCGGTGTTCTTGCTAAGCTGTACTATCGAAACACCCCCTTTTCGGCAAAAAAGTAGTTCAGTGTTGAATTCTTAAATTATGTGCCATTGTCACATCGAATACCTTTCAGCTTTAAATTGAGCTGATTCTCCATAAGCACCATGAAGCGTTTAATCAATTCTGCAGTTTCATTCTTAATTAACAAGAAAAACACCCAAGTGAAATGTGAGCAATCATCAGTAATAACAAGACAATAAGAGCTGCGAGAAAGACTAAAAACATGAATGGGACCGAAAAGGTCCATATGCAGCAACTGAAAAACTGATGAAATGGTGTTAACAAGTTTTGGCTTGTGAGACTTATGATTGTGTTTACCCAAGGAGCTAAATCTAGTTTTTCAAAAGCTTAAAAGTTAAAAACGATCTCGTTGTTAAGCGGAAATTAACAAGAGATGATTCAACGATAAATTATTTAACACGTAAAGAACACGAACAAGATGCTTCAAATCACACGTATTATTACGTCGGGTGCTTAAGCACAATACTCCACAATATCTCGTTCAACAATAACTACGAACGGCCAACCCACAAAAACCTACATACAATATATGTAGGTACTACACCCTAGCCCAACGTAAACCAAAAGCCCATCGAGATCACTTGGATCTCGTTTTACATACAAGCCCAAAATAATATATAAACAGGCCCAAACTAAAGTACAAACCAAACTAATGCAAGCCCAACAGTATTGGGTTAAACTTGTTGCATTGTGAGTCATTACAAGAACCATATGACTATGTGTTGTTCAATAGCTAGGTTTTGTTTAGTTGCATGAACTCAAACTTATAGCTAAACTTGTAATAGGTAACCGTTAGTGAAACGCCTAGTTCATACTTGCTATTTATTTTTGGCATGCAACTTTAAGGTGAGATTCACAACCCCTCTCTTTTACATACTTTTCCTTTTGACGGAGAAGGCATGCACACAAAAAATTTTCTTTATTTTGTGATATTGCATATCATATGTGTACTCTAGTGGCACATTATCAACTTCAAAATCCTGGCACGCCATGTACCGTTAGTATTAGAGAGAGGAGATTTGAGTCGTACTACTGGTTTGACAAACCTCGTACGGTCTAGTTGCATTAGTACGAACTGAGGTCGAACGAGTGTGAATTGTCCTAACACATTGCCATTGTTTTGGTAAGACATAGCGGGAGGCACACAAACTAAGCAGTCAACTTAAGTTTCAAACCACTATTGGTAGCATGCACATGGATTGAGAATCCACTCCTTTATTTTCGAACACTTAAACGTTTATTTATTTACAAACCTGCGAACTCAGCAAACGCTGTGTTTCATCATGCATCAAAGCATGCTTAGAGTTTTTCATGAAATGTTATATATATGGGCGCCTAGTTGAGCACTCTGAATTATAATGTTATACTTGATATACGCTTCCACAAATACATATTGTATCGTAACTATATTTGTCTCATTAATGATGAGCAACGTTATATGATAGAATTTCAATATTAAATGGTTGTTTGGTATGACACATTAGTAGGTCCTAATATGTCACACGTCTCGCGGTAAAACCTCGTTAGTCGAAGATTGAGGTTGTGACAAGTAAACAAGCAATTACTTTGTAATATCTAAATTCACATGAAAAAAAACGTAATACCGTTGACGGTGGAACAAAAGTTGAAGAGAACAAACTGGTGGAGGACACAACGTATGTCATTGAAGAGGACGAATTGTACCATTAAACCCTTAAGAATAACAAATGAAATTTAGATTTTAAGAACAAAACTAAACTGACATAAACAATTCATATGTTTAAATTAGAATTTTAAAAACTAAAATCAATGGAACAACGATATACCACCATTCGAAACTATGGATAGACCCGCCACTCAAACACCACATCACAACTTAAAATCGGGAGTCAATTTCTAAAGATGAATATGCCGTATCTCTGAGATCTTTCAGAAATGCCGCATTCTCCTCACGTGCAATTAAGTTTGAAATTTTGTATAGGTAGGATTGGACTTTGACCATTTAGTGTACATATACATATCCGATTCATATGGGCGTTATTAAAAATACAAAATCTTAATTCTAAATCGAATCCCACCTCCACCTCCACCCCCAACCATAACCCCAATTTCGTCCAAACAAAAAACACCAACGTTATGTTTCCGAGTCTCATTTAAAGAGGGGAGAGGAAGGAAATGAGAAGAAAAGGTTAATGAATTATGTTTTAGAGATTTTTAAGGAGAGAAGGGTAGGAGAAGGGAGAGAAAAGGCTAAAAAATTTAAGTCCATACTCATTCTTCCAAATTGAAGAGATTGGGAGAGAAAATGTGTGTGTAACATTAACTACCTATTAACACCTAAATTTTCTTTTCTTTCTTTCTATTTTAATTAAACTCAGAAACATGAAATGAAGTGACACATTTTCCTTCCCATCTCTTTCTTTTCTCTTTCAATTCCTCTTCGTTTCTTTTCTCTCCTTAAATGAAACTCGAGAGTACAGTGTAAAACACAGCATGCATATTTAGATTCAAGAGTCGTTCAAATCCACGTTCAGATTCAAGCATCGTTCAAGTCAGAATCAAATATTCTAGATCGTTTCTTAATCCTTTCTAGATCCCAACTGGGCAATTACGCTTATATTTTATCGGTTCAGCCGGTGATTCGCCACTTCGGTCGGACAACGTACCACAAAACCCGGCCAAGCTTTTAGAAAACGGGTGATATGCTATGAACCGCACCCGAATGCCTAGTTGTTCCAGGTCGGACTGGCCGGTATTGTCCGGGTTTAAAAACAACGGGCATGTTCGAGTCTCAAAGCATCTAGAGTTGTAAAACTCTTAATATTAAGAGTTTTGTGTAAATGACTATCATGTGCTTCCTATACTCATTATAAGGCTAAGGGTAATGGGTTTGGTTGAGCCCCAAGTGAGCCAAGCAAAATCTGACACGTAGGTGTTGATGTGGCACAGGATCAAGCCCCTCAACCAAGCCCCAGAGGGTGTAGTGGTCCAGGTGATCAGGGGCTTGATCAGGGGCTTGATTGATTTTTTTTATTTATTATTTTTTTTGTTATGCACAAAAATATAAATTAAAATACTTCATTAAAACATAAATAAAAATGAAAATATAAAGGAAAATAAAAAGAAAAATAAAAAGGAAAATAAAAAAAATACATATAAATAGCGCTTTTATTTTTGTGTTGCGAATTCCTTCCGAATACGTTCTTTTTCTTCCTTCATTAGCGCTTGGTCGTATGGCGGTAGGTGGCTAAAGTCTTTGGCTAGAAAAGCCAAACTCTTGAAACGGTTTCTTTTGTGTCGAGCTTCACCAATCGATTGGATGCCACTTGACAATTCCTTAAATTATTAGAGAGAAATGTAGTGAGAATTGTGTGTTATTGTTATAAAATGAGGTAGTTATTTATAATGTGTTATTTAAAAAAAACAATTTAAACTAGCCAACGGCTAGTTTTTTACACCCCAAAGCCCAACGGCTATTTTCTGTCCCGCGATCATAGTCACGCCGTCCAACCGCGCCCCGGCTCACCTGGCCTGTGTAGCGGTGTTCGCGAGCCACATCACCGGCCACCTGGACCGCGCCCCCTCCTTCGCGAGCCAGATATGGATAATATCTAAAACCTTTTAGGGATTTGTGCAAAATAAAAAAGTGTCCCGGCCGAATGCTCAAGTTGACCACTATTAGAGTCTCCCTTGTATACAATCCTTCATAGTCAAATCTTTGTTATTTAATATCAATGTCAAAGGCATCAATCACTGATAAGAAAAAATTAAAATACAAATTAAGAAACTTATGTGAGGAGTTAATTTGAACCGTGAGCAAGGTGATGCAAAGACGATTTAAGTTATCAACATCTCTTTCAACATATTTTAATTTTGTATACGATCTATGTTACTAGTTGCAATGTTTATAATTTGATCACATCATGACTAAACGTGTACTTGATAATATTAAACTAAAAATTATATAAATAATGGTATTAGGGTTGTAAGCGAACTGGACGTCCGGCGGACGTCTAGTCGTTCGTTTGGTAAGAATTTTGTTTATGTCCGTCTGTTTAATAAACGAACCTAACATGGATAAAAAAATTTCATTCGGTAAGCTTAACGAACGAACACGGACAAGGACCAAGTCCGTTCGATAGTGTTCATGAACATCCGGTAACGTTCGTCCGGTTACGTCCGGTAATATCCGTCTGGTATCGTTAGTGTTTAGATATATCCAATATTATAATTTAATTGTGGAATTTCTAGTGTTATTAATTACATTTTTTTTATTACTACACATGTCTGATATCTCTTATATTATAGTGATCCACTTTATTTTAATATATTAAATGTTAAGTATATTTGGATGTTATATGGTATAGTTCCAAATTTGTAGGTGAAGTTGTTTATCTTTATGTTTGGTATTAATATATAACCATTTATATTTGTCCATTAGTGATCATCGTTCATTAATGTTTACATGTTCGTTTATCCATTAATGTCTATTAGTGTTCGTTTGTCCATTATTGTCTGTTAACGTCCGTTTACAATATTAAAGGACGGGCATGGACGGACACGGACAAACTCAGTTTCTTAATGGACGGGCACAGATATAAATTTTTTTCGGTAGAGTGTTCGTGAACCGGCCGTTTGTCCGTCGAAAGCTTAACGGACGAACACAGACATGCTTCGTCTGGTCCGGTGCGGTTTGTGTACACCCCTAAATGGTATTAAATATGAACGCCCATCAGTCTCTCAACTCGTAAATGTTCTCAACATATCCAAAACCTTGATGTGTGTGTATGTAAATATGCATATATGATTAAGTTAATGCGAGAACTGCGGGAAATAGGTGATGGAGGATCAGAAAGATTATTAATTTTTATTTGAAAGAATAATACATTTGTTGTAGCTAATAAAATTTTAGAAGACATTTGCAATTCAATAAAAGTTGGTATTTTAAGTAGATTAAAATAATTCACCAATTAAATTAACTCGTTCATCCTTAAATATAAACTCATAAAATAAATATCAGAATTTAGAATTTATAACTTACAATTTATCATCTTTGCCCATTAAATGTTCTTTATATTTTCTATGGGATCATTTTTTTAAGGTTTTTAAATTTATATGTTATTTAAGCTAAAATATAACATCTTCATCAAAGATTTTTCTTTTGAAAAAAAAAAGATAATTATAATTTATTTATTTTTTTCAATACAGGGGATTATAAATTTATGGTATTTATAGAAAAATGTTTAGCATCTTTATCATCAATTGTTATTTTTCATATTTTACTTTTTGTTTATGAATATAAAGAATTTGAAGTTATGTAGAATAAACTGAAGATAGGTTGCAAAAAAAATTGCCGATGTGTGAAAAAATTGAAAACATGTAGGAATAAGTTAAATAGTGTGGTAAGAAAACTAAAATATATTTAGGAAGAATTTGAAGAGTCGTAGAAAAAAGTTGAAAATGTGTAGGAAGAAATTATAGTTGTGTTGGGTGAAATCGAGAGATGGGAGAAAATAACTATAAATTAGAGAGAATATATTTTATTTTTTGATTAATTATATTAGTTATTTAGAAATATTTTTTGGTTTGATTAATTATATTAATTAGAGAGAGAATATATTTTATGTTATTTTAACGCTATGTTACCAAGTTCATTTAAAGATTAAAAAACAAATAAATGGTCATGGTTGATCTTTTCGCTGTAACTTGACTTCTCGCATAAAACATTAAACACACAAGAGAGAACTATAGAACTAATAAAGAGCTCACGGAAACTCAACTCAAACATAATTTCATTTCAAAAAAATTATCATTTATTTTATTATATGGTTACCTTTCTAAAAAATAAAAAAAATGATTACGTTGTTTTAACATATTACATATAGTAATACAATATACCATTACATACATAAATTCGATACAATACTATTACACACACATACAACAAGATTATATAACAACCACACAGTTTTGTATTGTGTATAGAGTTGATCAAAAAAACCGGTTCCTGGACCCGAACCGGAACCGAACCGGTTCCTACCCGTTTTTTGTAGGAACCGGACCCTATCTGATTCAACCCGATGATCCGTGACCGGTTCTTGCGTTTCTGAGTGGGGGCGGGTAGGAACCGGAACCGAACCGGAACCGGTTCCTAACCGGTTCCATCCGGAACCGGTTCTAGCCGTTGGATCGATTAAGCCGTTGGAAATCGTTTTTTGACCGTTGGGGTCAAAAATAGCCGTTTTTTGACCGTTGGGGTAAAAAATAGCCGTTTTTTGGCTCCCCCAAGCACCCCACTACTAGTATAAACAGGTATTTGGTGTCATGGGTTCATCACAACACTCAAAACGCAAACCCGAACGCAAAAAAATACAAAAAAAACGCTATTACAACGTTTTGAGTTCTCTAATCTCTTGTTTTCTCTTCTTCTATATTCATATTTGTTGTTATGGCTGCCTCACAATCATCGGTTGGTCAAGGTTCCAACGCCGAACCAAGTTTCGTTCGTATTGTACCTCATAATCGTAATCAAGAGATTTGGTGCAATTGGGATTTGGTTGAATTGAGTGACCATTCATTGAAGGCTCGGTGCAAGTTTTGTGGGGTTTATTTAAACCCACTTTCGAATTCAAATTTGAAGAAACACATCGAAAAACCGTATTGCAAGGCGTTGAAAAAGAACGTCGATTCGCAACAAACGCAAATGGATAGTGAAGGCGGAATATTTACATACCAAATTGATCGAGTTCAAGATCGTATGGCGAAGTTTGTGATTCAAGAAGCTTTGCCGTTTAGCCACTTCGACAACCCTCGCTTAACCGCCATGATTCGAGATACGCTTCAACCACAATACACTCACGTAAGTCGTCATACTCTTAAACGTTATTGTTTAAAATTGTGGAAGAAGGCCAAAGAGGTACTAATTGCATATTTTGAAAATATAAATACGGGAATAAACTTAACTAGTGATGTTTGGTCGGCTCCACATGGTCTACCCGAATCTTATCTTTGTGTCACCGCTCATTGGGTAGACCCGTCATCGTGGGAAATGATGAAACGCACCATTGCTTTCGAACTCTTTGAGTATCCACATACGGGAGATAATTTGTTTGAAATTTTAGATTATGTTATAAAAACTTATAAACTAGAAAATAAAATATTTTCAATGGCATTTGATAACGCGTTGAATAATACATCGGCGGTTGATAAATTAAAATTAAAATATACGCCGATTTGTAATGGTGTATTTTTTCACTCAAGGTGTGTTGCACATATCATTAATTTAATCGTGCAAGACGGACTTGCTTCGGATGAGGTTACATCGGTTATAAACGATTTTAGACTAATGCTACATGAAGTTTTTAAGAAAAGTAAAAAAAGACAAATGGATTATAGAAAATTTTGTAAAGATACGGGAAGAAAAGCTTTGGGAGCTAATTGGGATGTACCTCATCGATGGAATTCCACTTGCACAATGTTTCAAAGTGCTTTGGAACAAAGAGAAACTTTACAAATGTTTCATTCTAGTCTTGCCGAGAATGATTTGGCAATCCCCTTTTCAAATGAGAAATGGAAAATTATCAATGACTTATCGACTTTTCTTGAAGTTTTTAAAACATCAACTACGAAACTATCGGGAACGTATTATCCGACAAGTCCCTTGGTTCTTTCGGAGTTATTTTTAATGGTTAACAATCTTAAAGAATTTGAAAATAAAAGCCAAATGTTTTCAAACATCATATTATCAATGAAGTTTAAATTAAAAAAATACTTTCTTGAATTGCCACCGGTTTTTACTTGCGCCGCCGCTTTAAACCCAATGTTAAATGTTACGGGGGTTGAATGTGTGATAGACGAAATTTTTTCAGCCTTAGATATGCATGAAATTGACCTAAACTTTTCAACAGAGGCAAAAAATTATTTTAACTTGAATTTTAAATTTATGTATGACTTTTATTTAAATAAATATGGGTCAAACATACACATGCCTATGCCGGGGGGCTCTTCATCAAGTTCAAGTGCTACTAGAGTACGAGATCCCATGATTAGCCTTATGAACACCGTTCGCAACGTAACGGCTAAAAAACAAAGGGGTAACACCCCTTCAAGCGAACTAGGAAGGTATAGTGCAAATGATTACTCTACCGGTTTATCCGAAAAAGAATATGGCACTTTTGATGTTTTGGCTTGGTGGAAGGTAAAGGAAACCGAGTTTCCGATTCTTGCCACCATGGCCCGTGATTTACTAACCGTCCAAGCTTCTACGGTAGCTTCGGAATCCGCTTTTTCTCTTAGTGGCAGGGTAATATCGGTGAGAAGAATAAGACTAAATTCGGAGTCGGTGGAGATGTGCATTTGCTTAAAGGATCACTTTGACTCAATCGATCGTATTCAACACGTAAGCACTCTCGAATATGAAACACCACTTGATGTTCGAGTGCACGACGAACAAGAAAGCATTTCTACAAGTAATTCCGAGGAAGAAGTCGCCGCTCAATAATTACGACGAACAAGAAGGCTTTTCTAGAAATAATATATCACAACTTTATATTTATAAGTTTAATGTTTTGTTAGTTTGTTTTTTAAGATTTTAAAACATGTAACCTTTTTTTTTTTTTGAACTTCTTAAAGTAAATAAAATGAATTTTATGTTAATTGTTTTGTTTATTTTTCATGCTATACAAATACGAATCGTAGTTTAGAATCCAAATCGCAAACGAAAAACGAAAAAAAATAAAAATTTTACACTGTAACCGGTTGGAACCGGTTACAGTGTAGGAACCGGTAAGAACCGGTTAGATAGGTTAGGGGTCCGAGGGTGGGAGAACCGGTTCGGTTCCCTAACCGGTTCGAGCCTACAATAATATTACATATATATAATACAATAATATTACATATATCTAATACAACAATATTATTATGACATATATGTAATATAACACTATGACATATGTAACGCTATGCCATATACTTACATGTAATATAACAATATTACACATATGTAATACAACAAGATTTCATATATGTAATAATATAACAATCACAAAGTTTTATATCGTGTAACCAGGTTTGTACGTTGTTACCCTATATAAAGAGAGTTGCAATAAAACTTCAAACACCAAGAAAGCCTAAACCATTTGCAATGGATAGACAACTAAATCGTGAGTGGGTTGAAGCACAACAAATTGTTATAAGCACAAACCTCATTGCAGCAGCAAAGAAGCACTTACAGTTCCTTGAAGTTGTTCATAAGTATGGAGAACTTTTTGATGGTCCACTTCTTGAAAAGGCGATTTTTAGGTACACTAATTGTCTTCTCATTTCACTTTTAAGTTTTCAGTAAATGATTTTGATGAATTCTTGGATGCAGGTACAAATACTATTGGCTTCCTTTGCTTTCTGAACATACCGAGTCGTCCCGACTTCCAAAAAGCCCGCTAGTAGTACCACTTGATTGCGAGTGGATTTGGCATTGCCACAGGCTTAATCTGGTATAATTCATAAACTAGATTTATTTAGGTTGCGGTTATATAATTTATAACTATTCGATTTTGTAGATTTTTAATACTTAACTTTCTTTGGTTTTGAAGGTTCGCTATATGGTTGACTTTATTGAGTTGTTTGGGAAAATACTTGACCCTGGTTTTGTGGTAGTCTCCTCCATTGACGGGGCTTGCAAAAAGCAAACTGAAGAGATATGGAAGAAACAGTACCCACAAGAAGCCTATGAACTCGAGTTTGGATTTAAGAATGACAATCAAACCCAGCCAGCAAACTTACAAAGCACTAACTATGATCTAGTTGCAGCCGTCACAAGGCAAAGTTCTTTCTTTCACAAGATGAAATGGTTCAAGTTTATTCTATTTAACACATTATTTTTCCTATTTTTGTTATAAACTTTTAATGCTTACATATAAAATAGGTGTCAGGCAATTTTTTCAAGGAAGATCTCTATCTTGAGGAGGCAGTTAAGAGATACAAAGGATTTTTGCATCTTGTTAGTAAGAACATGGAAAAGAAGTTGGACAACCCGGTTGTCCCAACTTATGATTTTGAATTAATATGGCACACACATCAACTCTCTCCTCGCTCTTACTGTAAGGATGCCATAAATTTAGTAGGTCAGGTGTTACACCATGATGACAATGACACAGATCAATCAAAAGGCGGAATGTTGGATGTTGGCATCAAAAAAACAACGCAGCAATGGAAAGAAATGTTTGGATCAGAGTACTGGAGAGTTTTATCAAGGCCAAGTGTGCACATGATGAAGAGGGCAGATTCGTCTGCAATGACTTAAAGATGTATGTGCCTCCCTCATCAAGATGGGTCATTTGTCAAATCCGCCATAAATTACTACACCATCAAGGCAGAAGAGGATTCGTCTGCAATTGCTGCAAGATGTATGATGAAAGCAAGATGTATGTGCCTCCATGAGCAAGATGGGTCATCTACCAAATCCGCCATAAATTCCTACACTGTCAAGGCTGAAGAGGATTTGTCTGCAATGGTAGCAAGAGGTATGATGACAGCAAGATGTATGTACCTCCCTGAGCAAGATGGATCATCTGAGAAATCCAGAAGAAAGTACTACACCGCCAAAGCAGAAGAGGAGTTGTCTGCAATGACAGCAAGATGTATGTGCCTCCCTGAGCAAGATGGGTCGTCTGAGAAATCCGGAAGAAAGTACAACACCACCAAAGCTGAAGAGGAGTTGCCTGCAATGACAGCAAGATGTATGTGCCTCCCTGAGCAAGATGAGGCATCTGCGAAATCTGCAAGAAATTACTACACCGCCAAGGCTGAAGAGGAGTCTTCTGGAATGACAGCAAGATGTATGTGCCTCCCTGAGCAAGATGAGGCATCTGCAAAATTTGCAAGAAACTACCACACCGCCAAGGCTGAAGAGGAGTCGTCTGGAATGACTGCAAGATGCTGGTGCCTCACAGAGCAAATGGATGGGAAGAAGTTGATCATTGAGTCATTTGCTACAGGCGTCGTTGAAGCATAATAGTCCTAATGAAAATTAGTTTAGCTTTTATTGGTGTTGCAAAAGAATAAAGCATCTCGTAAGTTTAGTTGCAAATGTTTGCTCTAAGCTTCATTGATATCCCATAAAACAACATTAATTAATTATTGTTCATGCTTATTATGTTTTTGTGTTATCACATTATATTAGTGATACATATGATCTAGCATAATTATTTATTTAATAACTAGTAATCGTACCCGCGTGTTGCGGCGGCCGAGTTGGTGCCATGTTCAGCGTGTATTAGACATGTTCATAAGATCATTCAGATTGAACGGAAGCAATATGTTAAGGCAGTGTATGCTTGGTTTGTTAGAAGTGTGTTTTTTACATACATAGTTATCCACCTTCTGGTTTTTACGAACATATTTATCCATGGTTAGTCTTCTTCTTAAACCCAAAGTCGACTTTGTGTTAATATTTACCAAGAATGAGCTTGGTTCTTCAATGTCCAATCCATGGTCAAAAGGTGTTTTCCAAAAAGTGGCATGTTTTGGTCAAGATAGTTTTCGTTTCTTGTTGAGTTCCTACGTGCATGTTTTAGAATAAGAGTTGGTATTAGAAAGCCTTTAGTTAGAGTTCACTCGTTATGGTCTAATACCTGATTGTTTGTTTTGTGGCCTTTTTCCTTGATTTTTGGAAGCCGATGTTGCAGGGTGTATTGCGAGTGCAGCCTTTTGTATCTTTGTTTTGGCAGTGTTTTGTCTCGTCAATTTAAAATATTTGCCAACAACTGATTATGATTGTGATTTTCTAATCATCTATGATCAAAATACTTAGAATTGGCGAAGGTGCAGGAAAGCAGAATACATGATCATTGAGATAAATAAGGTATCCTAATGTGATGCTTCAAATTGGGATAAAAAATAATCTAAAACCACTTACATGAGCTGCAGTACCAAAATCATTCTTTAATATTAAATGGTTTCCGATTATTTGTCATATAGGAAAGGTTATATACATAAACTACCTTTACTTTATAAATTCATATGCAAGTATTTTAATCTTCAAGTGAGATTTGGCTACTACATCAAAAGGTACTATGTTGCTAGAAACTTTAGACACAATTGTTTCTGGGGAAGTATGTGGCCTATGTAATTTTTCACATTTGGTAATGCGCAATTGTGATCTTTTTGTTGAATTTCAAGCATTTTGTTACGTTTGTTAGCGAGTACTTTCAAGTAAAACGTAATCAGCTGTTAATATATTTGGTTACTTGTACAATTGTGTCATGTTCCTAGCAGTAAGAAAAGTCAAATGGGTCAGAGATAAAAGTCAATTGTGCGTTTAGTAATAAGAATGGACCTACACGGATTAAGTGTATAAAAAGTAACCTACGGTCTACATTTTTATTTGCTTAACTAACTCTGAACCAAAGTTAACTTTTTCTTTGACTTGTGTGTGCATAAACCTCATTCAATATTTGTAACTATAATTCCAAAACTGCCCTCCGGTCAATTCAAAAGCAACATCTATTTTTATTTTCTTATTTTCTGAAAAGTTCATCTAACCTTTCTTTTCTTCTTGTTTTTTCCTCCTATTTGGTGATGAACTTTCATTTTATATAATGCTTTTATATTTCAGTTTTAGGTTTTTGGTAGCATTCTTTTTAATATCATAATCCAAAGTTCAAGGTAACAAAGTCCATTGTAACGAATGCAAGCAGTATAGTAGGGGGAGCAAGCTCTTCCTAATACAAATGCAATTGTTGGTTCAATTTTAAAGCAAAACAAACAATAACATAATCAAGACTCCTAATGTGTTCCATTAGAAAAAAAATTGACACTGAAATGAAACTGATAGTTATAAATACTCATACAAAAAGACGACTTGCCTCACATTTTAGATAATCATAATCAAGAGCCTATTGAAGCATCAAAGATCCACGAACTGCTGCACAAAAACCTAAAGTGTAAACAATTTGCAAGATTGAATGTTGCCGAATGAGTTCATCCCATAAAAAGACTTACAGAGTGGGTAAATAAGATACCTTAATATGATATACTCCTAGAAGAAGCAAATATAGGTCTTTACTGCAAAGCAACAAATATAAAATATAAATATATTGGCCAATACATCTAAACGTGCCAAAAAAGTCAATGGAGACCTAAAACACAATGAAACATCAACATTGCATGGATGCTGGAGGGTAAACACGATTTATATGAATGTTGGGTACCTTATAATAGTATAAGCCACTCCTAGCCACTACAAACTGACAAAAAAGAACAAAAATACATCACTCAAGCAGAGTCAAACATGTTTATGCATCTAAAAGTAAGTGAAAAACTCTGGCTGAATGTGCATAAACATGTTACCCTTAATACAATCTCCCCCAAGATATAGCGAATAGATATACTGCAAATCAACAAATAAAAACAACATATATATTAGTCAAGGCAAACTGAACACTTTCAGCACTAACTCCAAGTAGAGAGAGAACATAAACCTATACAACAAAGGCATTAGAAGCTTACCCTCAACAATAACTATCGCAAATGAGTGAAATGAGGTGAAAACCAAATCAAGTAAACTTTTCTGGTTTCAAACGACATGCAAAAAATTATACCCAAAATTAGGCTAAAAGATGCCTAATAAGCATATATATAACAAAGATTAAGATCAAGAAAACCAAATTAAAATAGAGACTGTTTCCACATTCCAATTAGACACTAATCCGCTACATGCCTCCGATCACAAACGTCGTCGCCTCAGTGCATGTGTCCGATTGGCAACCATGATGAAGACTATTCAAAGACGCATCAACTACTTGTACGGTATGCCTGATTGTTCATGACCGAACCCGTCGTTCTCTTCTACTCAGTTGTTGATTTGGAGCGGCAGAGAAAGAAAAGATGTCTCCTCTCTATCACTGGACAGTACAGTACGCATCTCTCAATCTCTGGATGCTTCTTGAAAAGGAAATGAGGCCACCATATGGGTGAAAACCTCGTGCTCGTTTTATAAAAAAGTGGGATTAGTATCCAAAAATTAGATGAATTTTAACATAAATCGTAAAGAAACTGATTTGTGAAACATCAAACAATCAAGAAATAACCGAAGTAATAAACTTTAAAGAAAATGAAAACGGTTTTACTTCAGATTATATGATTAATTTTAATCAACTAGAAAAAATTAACAAGCTTAAATTCAAGCTTGACACAAAAACGGTTTTTAATCAACCTAATCACCTACAGAGTTTAGTCTCAAGAGCTTTCTCTAGAAAAAATAAGATTTTCTACTGCTTCAATACTAAAGAACTTTCAGTAGATGTAAAAGATACTTCCGGAGAAGTATATCTACCTCTTCTAACTAAAGGAGAAATAGCAAAAAGACTTTTGACTATGAAACCTGAGTTAAGAAGAACCATGAACATGGAACAGTAAAAATTATTCTAAAAGCACAATTTAGAGATGGAATTAATTTTCCTATAAAAATGGCTCTAGTTGACAATAGAATTGTTAAACAGACAAGATGCTCTTTTAGGAGCAGTACAAGGAAATTTAACATATGGAAAATTTAAGTTACTATATATCCTAAATTTGCCTTGCATCGAGATTCAAAAGATTTTGATAAAACATTAAGTTTCATACATCAGTGTGAAAGAACCGACCTTATGGAACCGAGTAATAAAGTATTTATTAATTATTTAATTTCGTATGCTTTAACAAATAGTACTCATTCAATTGAGTATAAAGAGAAAGAGAGTATATCCATCGAAGATATATTCTCAGAAATTGGAACTATCGAAGGAAGTAAATTTTCTGAACCTTCACAGTTACAAGAAGATTAGGCAATTAATATTGCTCGTAATAAACAACCTCTAGTGTCCCGACCTAGACACAGTTTTACTGGAAATCCTTTGAGAATAGGAGAACCCAGATTTACTGAATCACAATTATTAAGATCTATGTCTGAAAAAGTGGACAGATATTGTAAAATTCTTGAGGAAATAGCTGAGAAATGACATCATCACAGCCAATCCTTAAAAATTTAAAGCTTCTAAATGAAGAAATCGTTTCAGAAGAAGCTTCAATACATATTCTTCTTATAAGAATAGAGCAAGTTAGAGTAGATATTATGACAAGTCATAAAACAAAAACTCTAAAAATAAAAGCTTTGAAAAAAGAAATTTTGGCTATTAAAAAGAATATTAATAATCTCAAGGCTAGAAAAGCAATAATTTCTATAGCATGAGTCTAATAAAGATCAAAGAATCGATTAGAGAATTAATCAAAAAGGTAGAAGAATTAACTACCAACGAAGGTCTAGAAGCCATAGCGGAAAAAATTATCAAAGATGTCTTGGACAAAATTGATAAAATTAAAGAAGAAACGCCAAAACCCGAAAAACATACAGAAAATACTTCTGAAGAGAAAAAGAGATTTCAAAAATACTCTTTTCCCAATTTTAATGTTGGAAACCCTTCATTAGGAAGTTCTAAAAGTCCAAATGCGTTGGAGTGGCCTTTCGGATCTACCTCAAAAGACTAATAAAAGTCAGATGAGAAATCCTAATCAAAAGATAAATCCAGAAATTAGAATGAATTATTCTAATCTTCAAAATATCTTTCAAAAAATAAATGAGCTTCAAAATAACTTAAGCATCCATCCATGTGACAGGCTTAAAAAACTAGATCTTTTGATGCAACAAAAACGAAATTTCGAAAAAGAAATACAAGATCTTCAAAATAATAAAGCTATTTTGTCTTGTAAATAAATGAGTTCTATCACACAAAGATTAGAACAAATTTTTGACGAACAGCTGGAAAATTATTCAGCCGAACAAATACAAGAACTCGTTCAACTCATGACCTTAAGCGATCAAGAGTACGAAAAGAAATTTTCTGAAAATAAAAAATTAAAAGAAAAATATTTTCCAGAAAACAAAGAAAAAATCTTTGCTATAAAAGAACCCGAAACTGAAGAAGAAAATTCTTCGGAAGAAGAAGTTCCAAAATATAGGATGAATCAATCCAGCGCTGCTAGTAGTAGTAACCGCAAGCCATCCTACAGGAAAGAGAACACAAATTATGAATTCTCTATGCCCTATCATAAAGGGATACCTAATTCCGATAAAAATAATGGTAGTTCAACTGAAATTGGCACCATAAAAATTGATTGTATTTTTGATTTTAATCAAAGAAAAGAAACAATCGACAATTGGAATACTGAAATTAGTCTGATTATCCAGTCTAATCCATAAGAATTTTCCAATGCCAAGGCCTTATTGTTACTAATAGAACATAAGTCCGCAGGAATAGTCCAAGATTTTATTAAAGGAACAACTTGGAATGAAGATTTACATGGAGATGATCTCTTTGATCAAATTATCAATGTCATGTATATGATGTTCTAAGGTCTTGATTTTCTTACAAATAAAGATCATGAGAACCAAAAATTGCTTGAAAAGGCAAGACAAATATTAACCCAATCACAACTTTGTGATATATGTCTTTTAGATGACTTTACTTGTCTTTTTGAACAAAACTTATATAAGCTAAGCACAGGTGAATATCATTCTTGGATAGAAGTTTACCTAATGAAAATTCCTATTGTTGGCGAAAAAGCTAAAGAACGATGGAATAAAGAAAAGAACGACTTAACAAAGCACTCGCTAGGTTTTGCTACAAGAATTGTTAAAGAAGAAATTGTTGTTTACTGCGATTTTTCCAACAAGCAAAAACAGTTAAAAAGATTTAACAAAAATTGTTGTCATAAAATTACTAATACACCTCAATTATCTTTTGGGTGTGATGAGGATAAAAACAAATATTTCAAAAAGAAATATAAAAGAAAATACAAAACTAAAAGAAGGTTTTGGAAACCCAAGAAAAGAAAATTCATTCCTGGAAAATACTTTTCAAAAGAAAAACCTAAGGTTTGTCCCCCAAGGAAAAAAGAAATGTCGTTGCTGGATCTGCGCGGAAGAAGGGCATTATGCCAACGAATGTCCTAATAGACAAAAGTTTCCGGAAAAGGTAAAACTCATTTCTGAAGCAGAAATTGAAGGTTATTATCCTTCCGAAAATATTTTTGATGACTATATGCAGGTATATTCATTTGAAATAACATATGATTCATCTTCAGACAGTAGCAACAGCTCAAACATTTAAGAGATGAATAAAAATAAAACTTTTAAAAGGGGGGAAGAAGACAAAATCCCAGAAAATAAAAATTTTATAACAAAATTTTTGGGAGGAGTTCTAGATATTCTCTCGACATTGAGCATCTCGAGGGAACCAAGAACGTGCTGGCTGACTGCCTGACACGAGACTTTCAATAAACGTGAAAACTATTCACACCTTTTTTCACCTATTTAAGGAGCTAAAAACCCCTCAAATTGGTATAAACAATTCTTTTCCATAAAAAAGAAAAATCTCATGGAAGAACTCAAGGCATTACGCCTCAAAGAAAAAATTATTCTTATAGAGTTAAAGTCTATTCAAGAAAAAATAGCACTCTATGACGAAAGTCTAGAAACAACTGCTAATTCAGAGCAGGAATCCGAAAGGAGACAATCTGAATCTATTCCCTTTCAAACGGCAAAGGGTAAAGAAAAGACAAGTCCGTTTACTCCTGTTGCTTTGGAAAAAAGCAAAAGAAAAGTTAATGAAGAACTAAGATCTTCATCTAGTCCATAAGCAAACGGCTCTGGTAAAGACAAATCAAATCCGTTGATGGCTGACAGTTTGCCAAAAACTGAAGAGGTCTCACTAAGACCAAGTTACTCTCAAATTACCCAGAGACAAGAAAATCCCAAAACAAGGTTTTATGTCATTTTTGACGGTGAGCATAGGGGGATATACGAAGACTGGTCAAGAGTCAAAAGTTACGTAGATGGAAGCAGCCATCCATTCAAAAAATTTGGGACGTTAGCACAAGCCCAACAAGAAGCCACCTGCTATTCAGCAAATTTTGGAAAGAGGGAAATACCTTTGAAGGTAACAATTTTCCTTAACCTTTAAAACCAGGAAAACAAGAAAGAACCGTTGAGTTCAGAAAAGCTTCACCATTTCTCTCAAAAACAAAATTTTCTGAGAAAAAAGAAGAAGAAGAATCCTCAGAGATTGTATCTCTTGATGAATTTAGATCATTATGGTCTAAAGCGCGGTCCTTAAGTCAAGATTAATTTGAAACCGAGCACATTTACACAGAAGATAAAGCTACTAAAAGTTTAATTGTCTTTTGTCCAGGCGCAAGCCCAGAACTTATCTCCTCAGCATTCTCTGCTGGGTTAGCTAAGTATATTTACCCTTCCTGTAATTTACAAGAAATTAATTTAATGGCCGAAGGAATGAAGAAAGCTATCAAAAACTTTCAAAAAAAGATTGCAGCAGCAAAAGATGCTAACATCTTCATCAAGGGTACCTCTACACTCCCAGATTGGCATCAAGGAAAGACTTTCCAAAGTTACCATCATCTGGAAATCGGTCTTGCTAAAACAAGAACCGTAAATCCATCCAAAGTCATGGAAGAAAAATATGAAGATCCGAGCAATTGGGTTGAAATAAGAGTCAAGAGTTTTCTAAAAATACTTGAAAACTTGCAAAAAATAAAAGCTGGAAGCTTTAATAAAGTAAACTATTACAGTCAACACTGTGTAATTACCAGCTTTAGTAGTCTTCCACTACCAAAGCACGAGAAAGAAGCTTTAGAAAATATAGAGCAAAGAATCATCTTTAATAAAGTAGAACCAGGACAGTCACAAAAGAAAGACTATGTCAGGAGCTTCAGCGCACTTATGAAAATCATAATTGCGAATATTGTCCAGACAGTACAAAAGAAGATAATAGCTCTCAACTTTACAGCTATTACTCGGATGAAGACACCAGGGAACTGGACCCAACACATGGGTATGTCGATTAAAAACGTCATGCATGATGAATTAAGGACATTTTTGTCCATTGTATAAATCTTCTCCTCCTATATAAAGGAGAACAATTCTTAAGTTTAGGCATCGCATTCTGAGTCTCACTCTTACCTATCTTTCTTTTCTCTACTTGTAATCATGTGTAAAAGTGAGTAATCTCCTTGCTAAAGGAGAGTATTATGTAAGTACTAAGAAGTTCTTCCCTCGGGAAGAACAATTGTGAAATAAATATATCAGTTCTTTTTATCCATCAAGTTCATCTTTAAGAATTTTGCAAAACCTGGAGCCCTGGAGCCATAAGAGTACCATTGAGGCAGGAGGCTGTAGGGAAAAAATTGGTTGGGTTGGTCACTTGAAAAATTTAAAAGATTCTCTTAGCTGGATAAGAAGAAGAGGTATGATTTATTTTATGATTGTTAATTTACTTCAAAAGTATTTATTATAATCTCTCCTTAAGCATTTTTAAAAAAAAATTGATTTCTCGAAACAAAACTCGATTAATCTTTATCGAAACTAAATGATTTCTCATTGTGAACCTAAAAAACCTAAGAAAATAAATAAAGACTTCACGTCTTTCATGAATCTAAAGACATATACACATGTCTTACAAAAATTAATAAACAAAGAAATGTTAAGAGTTGTTAAACAACTTTTCAATTAAAAGCCATGTCTCTTACAAAGACAATATCAAAGACGCGTCTTTCTACATATGAGTCTACAGTATGCCTAATTGTTTGTACCTAGATGCAACGCGTTAGCCATGTCTCTGGGTGAAAACCTAGATGCAACGCGTCTTTCAAAGACGCGTCAACTACTTATACAGTATGCCTGATTGTTTGTACATATGAGCTACAGTATGCCTAATTGTTTGTACCTAGACGTAACGCGTCTTTCTAATCCTATATATTTTACCTATATAATAGGTTTTGTAGGTTTTTTTATTTTTATTTTTAAATAGTTTGACATTTCCAAATAACTTTTTAAAAATTGATAAAAGTAGTTAAAACTAATAAAAAAATATTTAATGTGAAAAAACGCAAACAAAAAAAATTGAAAAGTTTTCAAAAAAAAGAAGTCAAGATTTTCTTTCTCTTTTTTTTTTTTTGCAATTCTTCAGGTTTTTTTTTTTTTTTTTTTTTTTTTTTTTTTTTTGCAATTTTCCATATTATTATTTTTTTCTTTTTTTGCAAAAATAAAAAAAAAGCCTACATGACCTTATATCTAGGTAAAATATCTATGATTAAAACAAAAATAAACCTTTAGTGACCTGATTAGAACAAAATAATTTTTGAGTTACCTAATTGGAACAATTTTCAAAACTTTGTTACTATTCTATAGAGTTACCCCTTTTAATTATATATATAATATCCCTTATAAGCTCGGACTATCCTTCCATTACTCTAAAAATCATCCTAATCATCTATTGAGCAACTATATGTCCATCCTCAATGTTCACATTTCCTTAAAAGCAATGTTTTCAGACCCGACCCGGACGCCTTACCTTGTCAAAGGTCGGACCGACCCGGGAAGGCGGACCAGTGTTGACCCGAATGACTCATAACTAATATATATATATAATTACTAATATATAAAACATTAGTGTTAAAACATAAATAAGTCTTTCAAAACATACATTATAATCCAACAATCCAAAACACACATCATAATTTTAGTCTTAAAACATAAATATCGTAAAAGTCTTAAACCAACATCCAAGTCTAAAACAAAACATAAATATATTTAAAGTCTTATACCCTTACTATGTCCGAACCTACTATACGAACTCTCAAAACATGGTAAACATGTGTTGTGTAGTTATATATAATTTTATAAAAAACGACAACGACAACAAATATTGAAATAAACTAGGTTATTTACCCATGGGCGCCACGGGTGGAAAAATATAATTAATGTAACATCCACACGTTTCTAGCATCAACTGATATATAAATCGTGTTAAAACATAACATTAAACTAAAATAACATTCATTTTACAATTATAAATTAGTACATAGTTTCTTATAAACCACATTTGTAGTTTTGTTTGTAACTTTACCTTCATTGTCTAATATAAGCATTTTAACACCGTCTCTACTCTTCACTAATGATAAGCCACATATAGTTGACCATGTGTAGACACATATTGTCACAGGTATATGCCAACTCTAGCTGGTGATTGGCCATAACTTTTATTAATGGTCATTGTAAAACAAACCACAACAGGAAACTATCTTTGTTTCAATTTGAATGGCAGTTTCTTATCTGAAGGAGTTAAATCACTACAAGTTATATAAGTGTGAAACCCAATGTTAGTACCTGAAATAACCTTTGCTTAGATAAAACGCCTCCCCAAGTTAATTACTTGTAATATGGTTCTGTTGCATAAACCGTTCTTTTCATCAATATTCCTTTGTAACATTACTGGCATACCAACTTTTAGAACCAAACTATGATTAGGTATACCAGACATCTTTAAACCATTTAGAAAATCCGGTGAGTGTAATGTTGGATCGAAACCAGGACCAACACTATCAGACTTGTTTATATTATCAGAACTGAGATATTCAACTATTTCTCCGGGAAACAAAGACAAAAGTCTATCATTAATGTCTTGGACAAACTCATTTAAAGGTTCAAGTATGGCCCTTTCTTGAAAATATGAAATGTCATTAAAATTTTCCAATAATGCTGGATATACAAAATCAATTAGATCAGAAATAGGATCGGATGAATCACCAATCAAAAGAACATCTGATATATCTATAATAGCGTTCTTGTATATATAAATAATGAAATGCAAATGTTGTATTTATAAGTAAATGATAATTTTACATGAATAATAAAACATCATAACTTATTTTAATAAAATACAAAAACATATAAAGACTAACAAAGATAAATAAAAAATTAAAATATTTTATAACTTATATCATGAATACAATAATAACCAAAACAAGAAATTAGTCTCCAAATCAACAAAAAAAATTTAAAATTTTGATTCAACAAAACTTTTATCTTAATGTTGATTAAAAAGATTAACTTTTTCTAAGACATTTATTACACATCAATAACCGTAATGTTTATTACTCTAAGATAGTACACATGCTTATTTACACATCAATGTTAAAAGAAGAATTATATCTAAGACATTTCTTTTTATATGTATATTTTAAATTTATGTTACAAAATAAACTGTTATGACAATCTAAAACCTAAATTTAGTCTTTCATATTATTATAACTAATTGATCTTTAAAATAAAGTCTTAATCAATATTCAATAACATATTAATTTTCATTCAAGTGTAGTTGACATATAGTTGATTCATAATATATATCATTTAGGAAATTAGTCAAAACTTTCTCATCCATTTTTTTATAACTCCTTTGTTGATAAATTATGTTAAATAGTTATTGAATACATGTAATAACAATAATAATATATTGTTTTAATAGTTTGTGCTTTGTAGCTGTATTGTTTTACCCATTTAGACAAATTGCATCTACTCGGGAGATTAAACTTTTCGTCATATTTTGTACATGCTAATTTGTGGTGATGAAAATTGAAATTTCAATCAATCAATCAATCAATCATGCCCAGTAAAATCCCACCGACAGCAAAGCTATAAGTAGGGTCTGGGGAGGGTGGGATGTAGGCACACCGTACCTCTATCCAAAGGAATAAAGAGGTGTCTTCCAGAGAGACCCTCGGCTCTAAGTGCATGTGTATGAAGCAAAATAAAGGAAATCAAAGTTTAACAGTTATATAAAAACTACTACTAATTATAATAATATTAATAATAAGATCACAGTTTAACAGCTATATAAAAGCTAATAATAATTATAATAATAATAATAATAATATATGTAAGGGAAATACCATTATGGTATGTGACCTAAATAAGTTAAGTCTAAGCCCTAAGGTATTCAATTCTCTCTAAAAATCCTTAACTTTAATTCTACTTCTCCACGAATTCCTATCCTCAACCATGTCCTCGGAGAGGTTTAGGTCTATCAAATCATGCCTAATCCTCTCATCCCAAGTCAATTTCGATCGTCCTCTACCCCTCCTCCCCTCTATAGTAATGTTTTCTACGGATCTAACAGGATTCGTCGTCTGTCTTCTCTTTACATGTCCAAACCATCTCAATCTCCACTCTCTTATCTTGTCTGCTATGTTCGCCACCCCTAATCTCTCGCGAAACACAACGTTTCTTATTCGGTCTAGTCTTGTGTGCCCACACATCCAACGTAGCATTCTCATTTCTGCTACCTCCATCTTCCGCACTTGTGCCTTCTTGATGGCCCAACAATCTGTTCCATATAGCATTGCAGGTCTAACTGCCACCCTATAAAATTTTCCCTTTAGTTTAGTCTGGAAACTCTTGTCGCACAATATACCTGTGGCTGCTTTCCATCTACACCATCCTACCTGAACTCGGTGGGTCACATCACTATCTAATTCCCCATCGCTCTGTACAAATGATCCTAAATACTTGAACTTCATTACCTGCGGGACCACCTACCCTTCAATTGTGATATGTGCGTCTTCATTGTCGTTTATCCCACCAAAATCATAGTGGAGGTACTCCGTCTTAGATCGGCTAATCTTTAAACCTTTTGTCTCTAAGGTTGTTCGCCACTCCTCAAGCCTCATGTTTAGATCTTGTTTTTTCTCAGCAAGTAACACAATATCGTCTGCGAACATCATGCACCACGGGAGAGTCCCCTGAATCGACTTTGACAACTCATCCAAGACTACTGCAAAAAGAAACGGGCTCAACGCTGACCCCTGGTGAAGACCTACCTCTACAAGAAAGAAATCAGTATCCCCCACTGGCGCACGGACACTTGTTTCACTCCTGGTATACATATCCATAATTATCTCTATGTATTTCCTGGGCACTCTTCTACCCTCCAAGCACTCCCAGAGCACCTGTCGTGGCACACTGTCGTAGGCCTTTTCTAGGTCAATAAAAACCATATGTAGATCACGCTTCTTCTCCCTATACTTTTCCATTAATCTTCTTATAAGGTGTATTGCCTCTGTGGTGGAACGCCCCGGCATGAAGCCAAATTGGTTGACCGTAACCTGAGTTTCTCGTCTAAGTCTAACCTCAATCACTCTTTCCCATAGCTTCATAGTATGACTTAGTAGTTTGATTCCTCGGTAGTTACCACAAAATTGGGCGTCTCCTTTGTTCTTATAGATAGGAACTACAACGCTGCTCCTCCACTGGTCTGGCATCTTACCTGATTTGAGAATACTATTGAACAGAGAAGTTAACCATATGACTCCTTCCTCCCCCAGACACTTCCACACCTCGATGGGTATGTTGTCTGGGCCAACCGCCTTAGACCTTCCCATCCTCCTAAGTGCATCCTTCACCTCTTCTCGTGTGATCCGTCGGCAGTAGCAGTTATTAGATTGTTGTCGTTGAAAGTTTGTGTTGTCATGTTCTTCTTGGTAAGCTCTCCCATTGTTAAAAAGATTGTGGAAGTAGGTTTGCCATCTTAGCTTGATGTCCTGCTCCTTGACCAGTACATGCCCATCTGTATCCTTTATGAACTTCACCGGTCCTAGATCTTGCCTTCTACGCTCCCTGGCTTTGGAAATCTTAAACATAGCATGTTCCCCCTCTTTTGTTTCTAGACTTTCATACATCCGTTTAAAGGCCGCCTTCTTTGCTTCCGCCACTGCCTTCTTCGCCTCTATCTTGGCCGTTTTGTAGTTGTCCCTCAATTCCACTCGCTCCTCCTCATTCGTGCACCTCATTAGCTCCCTAAAACATCCTTGTTTGTCCCTTATCTTGTCTTGCACTGCGTCATTCCACCACCAAGACTCCTTATGCCCACTTGTCTTTCCTGTTGTGACCCCGAGAGTCTCCTTTGCTACTTGGATGATCTTTGTCTCCATAGCTTCCCATATATGAGTTGAGTCCCAATTTAGTCGAGCCCGCGTATGCAGTATGAGTTTATCCTTAAACAGTAGGAGATTTTTGTCCTTCAAATTTCCCCATCGAATTCTCGGTGTACCTTTCTTCTCTCGAACAGTCAGCTTATTTCTGAAGGCTATATCTGTCACTAGTTGTCGATGTTGAGTCACAACTGCCTCCCCAGGTATGACTTTGCAGTCCTTCCACCAACGTCGGTCTCCTTGCCTCATCAAAAGGTAGAAATTTAATTTTGTTAAAACCTAAAAATAGAAATAATAAAAAAAATGTTTTTTCAATATGGGAATAATATGAATAAACTAATTAAGCATTCTATGTTCACTAATGTTTATGTACGGAGAAAAATGTATAAATTAAGGAGAAAACGTGTTATATTTTTAGCAACCACTATTTGTTTGACAATTATGTTAAAATCATTTTATGCATTATTTTTAGGTGTTTAAAAATATAAGATTTGATGTAAATTAATGTTTGTCAATTTAAGAATTGATTTGAAGTCACAACTTATATTAGGTCAAAAAGTATTGTCATTTTGTACGATAAAAATAGTGATTAAAATACGAGTTATAACATAAATTAGTAGATGATGTATATGAATATGGTTGATGACTATTAAGGATACTTTATAATTAGTTTTATTTAAACGAATGTAAGTTGAAAGTTTCAAATAATTTTTATTTCTAGTTAGGAATAAGGTATTGATATATTTTGATACCATAATTAAAAGTGTAACAATTACTAAATAAATAATTAATTAACACGAATCAATTTTCTAAGTAATTGTATTTAATATAACGACAATTTTGGTAATACGATTATTATTGATATAAAACAAATATTGATTTTTGACTCTAGCAATAATGGTTTTTATTTTATAAAATATTGTTACAATAGAAAGAGAATTAATTTGATAATAATGATGGAATAACAAAATGCTTAAGGTACAAAAATTTAGGAAGTCAATTGATTCTATTTTTAGGCATATGCATCTTGACATTCAGACATAATTATAAAATTGTCAAATTAAAAATGTAAACTTTTCTAATATTGAAAAGTTTCAAACTCTTTTAAATGTCAATGAGAATTGGTCAAATAATGTTTGCTGAGTTTGAGATACAACTAAACATAGATTATATTGCTAGAATTTGACAAATTATAATTGTAGTGTTTGTTAATAAAATTTGGAATGAAGAAAAAATACATGCTTTGTATATGAACAAAAACATATAATTATATAAAAACTTTAATTAATAAATATACATATTGTTATAAAAGAATTTTTATTTTAAGTTTTTTTATCAGGAACATTCAATAACTTTTATAGTTAGATCTATTAAATCCAATGCTAGAGTTCACTTTTATGAATAAAAAAATTCTAAGTAAACCATAAAAAAATATTTAGTACAATTATATTGAAATAAATACACTTCAAAAAATGATTTTTTTCATTTTTGTAATATTAAAATATGGGTTTATTTTATACATTAGTTTTGACATTCAATTTGTAAAATTTTTTATTTAATTTGTAAATTCCGTATTTAATCGATTATAGAAAATATGGGCATTTTACAAAAGGTATGAATCTTGAAATTTAGACATAACTAAAAAATGGTTAAATATAAAAAATAGAAATAAGGGTTTAAATATGTTATGAATATTAACCATAAATTAAATATATTAAATAAAAACAAAATTAAATAAATGTACATTTTATTATATATTTTATTTTTGATATTTAGGAATAAATATATTAATAGATTTAGTTGAAATTGACATTAAAATCATAATAACTTGAAATATTTAGAAATGGTTATTAAAAATATTTTTTTTATTGAAGGCATAAATATTAAAAATTTATGAAATGATCAAATTTGTTAAATTGCGTTGACATTAGTGATTTAATTGGAATTTGAGCAACAACAATATAAGATCATTTATCTTACTATAACTAACTTAATGTATTATAAAATGATCAATTAAATTTCATTTCCGGATTATATAACAATCAATTAAATTACATGAATTGTGAAAAAAAATACATGAATAATAACAAAAATATACATTAACATTAAACAAAAAGTAAGACATCTTGTCAACAAATACTCAATCCATTATATTAAGTTAGGGATAATAACCTAAAATAAATATTAATATTAATATCACATAATAAATAAATTACCAATTATGAAATATTTGAATTATGTGAACAAATGTAAACCTTACCGGAAAACGATATAACCTTACCGGAAAAACATATAAATTTGTATTAGTAGAAAATCGGTGAAAACCTAACCAATAAATATAAAAACATTTACCATCCAATAATTAGTACAAAATTTTGTGAATAATATATTAAAATTAATGAATGTGTAATTTGGAATAAAAGTAAAAGTCCGGATTATGTTAAACTATTTATTTTTATGTAACAATATCATTTCCTCTTGCAAAATCATCTCTATCGACTAATCTTCTCCGGGCTTGTTATTGTTCTTGAGACGCCATAGTTTCAAAATATGAACCTTTTGGACACAATCGTTGTTAAGCACATACAATTGGCTAAACATTGTAATGTTTGTTGGCTCCATCTTCCTGGAGGTGAAAATTAAAAATAAACAAACTATTAATTTTTGAACAATTATACTTTAAACCGAACAACTAAACAATAAAATTAATTATATAAGCACGACCAAACTATATACCTTACAAAGAAACAAATTCGTTTTTGCTAATTCTGGTGTGATGATGTGCGAAAAAATATATATAAATAAAACACAAGTCGCAACTAAGCTTTAAAAACCAAACAATCTATCCTAGTTCACACAAACGGCAAGTGTACCGGTCGCGTATAGCACAGATAAAGAAAGTCCGGATATCGAACTCGAAGACACGTGAAAACGTTTATAATCACTAAACTCTAACCAAGACTCACCAAAATATTTAATTAATTTATTTTAGAATTAATTTAACTACTTAACTTAACTGAATGAAAACTTTTGACAAAACTTTGAAAACTTTGATTTAAATTCAATGAATAAAGACGTCTACCTAGGAATGAATCATGTTGATAGAAATAACAAGACAACGGATTGAAAATATTCACGACACCGGTTATAAAAGATGACACAACTAAAACTTGTTTAAGAAAGTCAAATTACCTCTCAGTCTCTCTAACAAACTCTAACTTATTTTAGTTGATTTTAAAGAATAAACCGGAAAAACAATTATTAACGTGTTCAAATGACGACTCTCCTCTCGGTCTCATTGACACACTATCCTAATGGAGACAAATACTATGTCACCAAGGATAGAGGAACAATTTAACTTAACCCAAATTAAACCAACTAATTGCACATAAACACTCAAACTTGACAAGACAAAAAGCCGCTCTCGCGCGGTCTTAATTCTAACAAGTAAAAGCAACGAGACAATATTACTTCTTATCACCTCTCGGTCTCAAAGAAGGTGTATTTTAACTGATTTTAGATGATTATATTACCCACTTATCCCTACGGTTGTACACCCCGCAAATAAACCCTAACACCAAGTCACGAGTTTAACAAGCAATCAATTAATCAAAACCAATTCAATTAACTAATGCAAGAGGATTATAAGTAATAAAACATAAAACACAGCCATCACACACAATCTAATTTATGGTTTAGTTAAACTTTACATCAATAATTCAAGTCTTGAACATTAACAATCCATTATACAAGTCTAAACTATTCAACAATCATCTATCCTAGGTAGAACAAGCAAGTTTAGCCTAATATTAATTTTGGACAGCCATGTATACTTAAGAAAAACATCACAAACATCAACTCAAACATGATTATATTCATTCAAGATCCAAACACAATCAATAACAAGTCAAACTATCAATCAATTGCAAAACAATTCAAAGCAAAAGACTAAAACAACAAAGTTAGGGTTCTTGAACAATAAGTAAAGTTTATGAATGTTTTACTATCAAGTATGGCTGAGATCTATGATGTATAAGGTCCCTAGTAGTTGCACAAGATCACCTCGAGCCTCCTTCTTCTTCTCCAGCCTCCATAGCCGCCACTTACTTCTTTTTTTCTTTCTTTTGGCCGCTGCTACAGTTGCCGCGATCGGAACTGTTAGAAAACTAGGGTTTAGGGTTTTTTTCTTGATTTCGGGATTATGGCTTCAATCATGGCTGATAACTCTCATAATTAACTTCATATATTATTATAAAAGGCTTCTAAGATGTGGGCTTGGGTCGGGCCTTGACTTATAAGTTTGAAAGTTGACCAATTAAGCCCCTAAACTCTTCAATTTTAACTCTTTTTTCCACCAAACCTCATAGCCTACAAGTAAACAATCAACTTTGTAAAATTAAGCATAAACAAACCATAAAACTTAATAATTATACTAAAAAGCAATTAAAACATGATAAAAATAATACGGAAAGTAAATGTGTTTTACAACACATCATGTGATGGTGTGAGAATTATTGTGTGAAGGTGTAACATCCTCAATTTTATAATAATAAATAAAGGAATATTATGTTTGTTAAACGTGTGTTAATATTTAATTAAGATTAAATATAATAAAGAGTATGGACTTGGGTGGGGAATGATGGAATAAGGGATGGGGTGAGCCTTAGGTCCATGGGCCTAAGAGAGTGTAAATACTCCCTTAAACCTCCCTAAAACCCTAAAACCCTAAAACCCTCATTTCTATATATCTTATTCCCTACACACTCAAAACACACACACAACTACACCTATTCACAGCCGCGAGTGGAAGAGGACATCCAAGACCGAAACTGAGATAGATATTGATAGATCTTTGATATACAAGCAAGATACAAGATTATTGTTCATAACCAAGCTCACCCGTAGACACGAGACGTTAAAGGTACATTCGTTATCTATAAAGATTACGTTTTTATGAACGGTTTGCACTAAAACTTAACCCTAGAGTAGATCAGGTCTATACGAGCCATAAAGTTACAAACTTGATGTTTAAAATGGACTAGATAAACTCAATGGAATATATAGCTCATAAATGAAACCCTAGATCTAGCCTTTGTATGTTTAAACCCATAAAGGTTCAAGCTTTATGGATAACCGGGTTAAGTCTTAGTCGAGCAAGTGTAAGAAAGCGTTTATGGGTCGATACCAAACCATAATAGGGGTCTAGATAACAAAACATATAATGATAATGGGATTAGAGGACCAAGACGTAGCCCACAGCCTATTCGAATACGAAAGGAACCAACAGCTCGTTCGATTACATTATGATAACTCGCATACATGGCCATAATCGAAAACAAAGGTTACATTCAAATACAAGTGCGTATTCGATTACATTGCATAAATTCGATTACATATACATGTTCGGTTACATTGTATTACTCGAATACTTTGGGCAGATTCGAATACAGTCATATGGTTCGAATACAATGGGAATGATCGAATACAATCCCATGTTCGCATACAATGGTTACATTCGATTACCTTGGGACTCGCATACAAGGTACTTACTCGAATACAATGTAACGTTCGCATACAACCATGAATTCGAAAACAATGCACAGACTCGCTTACATGATTACACTCGCATTGAATACATTAATTAGATTTGAATACCCTATGTGTCACACCCCAACCTACAGCGGAAATGCCGGGGTGCGAACTGATTGTCACAGCTCTCAAGGTTACTATCATGCACAATATTTAAATGACAATATCTATTAATTGAATTCAATTATCAAATAAATCAAATACAAACAATTACATAATTCATACAACAATACAAATTTTATATTTCTTGATTTAAAATATTCTTCTAGCTAAATTCTTCACTAAGTCTTCACCAACCTGCATATGCGTATAAAATAAAATTTTATCAACAACATATGTTGAGTGAGCAACACACCAGTTTAGTTGTACATATAGTATATATAACAAAAATATGTAGCTGCAACAAGTCATATGAGAATAACAAAATAACCAAATGAGCAAGTATAACTGAGATGTCGAGAAGCACAAAGGCTAACGACTGGCATATGATCATACTAGACTGAGATTATGTTGGACCTCTCCGAATGCGAAAGCATACAAAGCAAATAAGCATATAAACAAGTAAGGTATAAGTTGTTAACACATAAGACAAAGTTGCAGTTTTTGAGTATAAGTATATATGAGAAAGTATATTTACGCATATGTCCCCAAAACGTGGAAAAACAAGTAAAATAGGGGAATGTGGTACTCACCTCGATAGACGAACAAAAGTGAAAAGAGAAATATTAGGAATGATGATTCGCGTAAATCACGTGCTTCGAACAATTACCAACGAGAATCCTAAGTAACAAATAATCACGGAATAAATACGGATTGAATAAAGAATCTAAAACTATAGAGAAGTTCGGGTTTAATGATCGAGTGTAATCTTTACAAAAGCTTTTTATTACTTAGATTAATTATAAATTTATTATCAAAGTTTTATCGTAATAAATATGAATTACTTATAATAAACACCTAAATATGCTTGAATAAATACTTACAAAGGTTTTATAAATTATATAAAGAAATTTTTTTCTCAATCCAAAAATACGTTTAATATATGTTTATTATGAATAAATAGTTCTTTTTTACTGATATTGTAAATAATAATATGATCTTTTACAAAATACTTAAGCTATATAATTTAACAAGATTATAATTATATATACATATATTAGATTTAAACTCTAAATAAACACCTTTTTAATATATTAAAATCTTTAATAAACCAATACATATACATATATATATACATGATTATATGTATATACACGAACGAAAACATGGGTTAAACGAGTATTGGAAAGTAGGTTTTCATTAAAATGGTTTTAATTAGTTATTATTATTATTAATATAATTATTAAATAATTTAAAAAGTATTTTAACAAAAATTAACTAAAAACTCGGGGTGCAGGGGTCGAACCCGCGACCTCCACCCCTTAACGGATGTGTTTTACCAACTGAGCTATCAAGCTATATGCGATAAAACTCAGATCCAAATCTTTTTAAACAGAAGCAGAAGATAACCAATATAATATATGAACCCTAGCAAAAACAATTAGCAAATCTGATGATGTTTTAGCAAATTAACCATGAGGCTTTTGTTAATCAACATCTCGCGATCAAAACCATGTTTTTTATTACCTCGTACGATGGAAAGTGAAGGGTTAATCAGACCAAACAGAGCCGGCTTTAACGAGTTCCAGATCACGATACACACGGCAAAGATAAGTCAATTGCTTATGGGTTGACGACGAGGTAGAGGAGATTGTTTCTGTAGTTTTAATCGAGTTATTATTGTCGTTTTAATGTATAACAATAAAGGGGTTTAAGATGGTTTGTATAATAAGTTAATACGTATCACAACGATCTTCGTTTCCTAATCTAATACGTCGGTGTGGCCGAGATAGGCAATAAGAATCAAAATAATGATTCAATTCCTGATTTAGCACGAAAATTGTGGCTTAAGTTAGCTAAACGAGCCACGAGTATGGGTTCGGGTCACAAATATGAGTTTGGGTTTGGATATGGGTTATTGGTTAAAAGAATATAATATAATAATTCAAAAATTATAGAATAGTCCTTATAGTTGAAATGTGGAACAAAAATAGGTTAAAGTTTAGCTTAGGATTAAAAATGAATAAAATCCAAAGTTATTTTATATCTATTAAATAATTATAAATAACAAATATTAATAAAGTAATATTAACTCGAATGACGTGATAAAATTTCCCGAACATCGAGATATGTCGGGTATTTAAAAAAAATATTAATTTGAAAGAACCGAGTTGTTACACTATGCACGTTCGAATACATTAAATAAACTCGAATACTTGGATGGTGTTGAATACAAGGTGATTCGCATACATATATACATACATTCGAATACACAATGCATCCGATTGCACCATGTATTCGAGCATACCGAATTTGCGTAGGAGATTATATTCTAATTGACCTATAAAGAAAGAAAGAAAGGAATATTTTACAAGTGTATTCTAATTGAACATAAGGGTATTAGAATACAAAGTGTGAGGGTATAATTATATTCGAAGTAAATTCTATTCTAAAATAGGGCTATTAGAATAGACCAGACTTAGCCATATTGGTTGACACTTGAATAGTATGAATTAGACAAATATTGATACATGTAATTAATGAATAGTTAGCCGAGCACAGTTAAAGAGAGGAATAACAATAAACGGACAACGTAACAGGACCCAGGTGAGTTTCTAGCCCCATACATTATTATATTTTCGGAGATGTGTGCATACTGGTGTGACTAGTTAATACATTTATCTTAAGTGGTAAGTGTATGCCATATATGTTTATGTGAAAGATATGAATGATTGCTTCACAAAATATGAATGATCTTCGGATATTGCATGTACTGCCAGGTTATATATAAAGATATGGATGTTATATATATAATGTATAGATGATATATGTATGTTATGAACGAATGTAAAGGGATGGCAAGGTACAGAAGAAAGGGACCGAGCCCTAATAATACTCGAGGTAGAAAGAGACCGAGCCCTAATAATACTCGAGTTAGAAAGGGACCGAGCCCTAATGATACTAGAGGCACAAAAGGGACTGGTTCCTAATAATATTCGAGGCAGAAAAGGGATCGAGCCTTAGTAATACTATAGGCAGTACGGTGTAATTCTCTTTAAAACGTATAAGTATGTAAAGAAAGAATAAAGGAAAGAATGAATGAAAGGGAGAAGGTATATACTCATGCATGAATGAAAGTAAGAAAAGAAAGAAGATGTCAGTTCAAGAAAGCCATGTGTCACTCAATCAAGCTAAGAAAACGTAAAGTATACGGTTAAATAATGTATGTTAAAGTTAGCTTAATTGCTAAAGAAAGGATATGTGAATGCTAGGGATAGGGTTGATTGATTGTATGATTGATTAACTGTTTAAAAGTAGAACTTAGCAGAAATAGACTCATAAAGGGAAGTGTATAGGACACGGAAATTAACATGATCAGCTAATCACACCTGGCCACGGTTATTACCTGTTAGCCTTACTATCCTTGTACTAAATACTTTCTTGAGTGATGATGTTTGTGTTTCCTTATAGAATAAGAATGGATGGAGCTAGGAAAGTTTCTGGACAAGGAGGTTGTACTAGACGTCGTGGTAGGCCATGTAGGATCCGAGAACCTTCTGTGGAACCAGTCGTTAACTCTGTCAAAGGACCAAGTGAGACTCTGCAAAGACCAATCCAGAATGAAGGGTATCAACTTGACCCGTCTGTTCAAGCTACCATTGCTCAAGATGTAGTTGCTACATTGAAGAATCTACAACCTGAAAAGTCTGCTAGAAGTCATGCAAGAACTGCTGAAGGTTCAGGAGAGAATGGTAAGAAAGATGAGGAGAGAGAGAAGGGGGATTCAAGTGAAGTCCGATCTGTGAAGGTTGATGATAGGAAGAGAGGCCGAGGTGGGTGTAACTACATGTCATTCAAAGGCTGCGACCCGCCGAAGCTAACTGGTTTGGGAGACGCAATCGCTACTCTCCAATGGATAACCACAATGGACAAGGTTGTCCGAATTAGCGAATGCCGTCCCGACCAAGCAGTGGGTTATACCACTCTGTCATTTGATGATGAAGCTATGTATTGGTGGGAAAGTGTGGAGCAGAGGAAGAGTCGGGAAGAGATTAAGGCTTTGAGATGGGACGATCTGAATGAGTTGGTAATGAAGAGGTTCTGTGCTGATGCAGAGGTGGATAGAGCTGAAATGAAGTTTCTAAACTTGAAGGCGGGTAAGATGACACACCGCGAGTACACCACTGAATTTAACCGCATGTCCAGGTTGATTCCTGACATGGTGAACACGGAAGCCAAGAGGATCAAGTGTTACATTCGGGGGTTACCGTAGAACATTCGCACGTTGGTCAGGGTAAACAAACCTGCTACGTTTGACTCTGCTGTGGAGCTTGCTGAGATGGTTTATGATGACGCAATGGAAGACGATGTGGTGGTGGAGAAAAAGAAGGATAAGAAATGGGTCAATCATGTTAAGCGACCCGGTACTTAGTTATGGAACCCTAAAGATAAGAAGCCGAGAGTTTGGGAGAAGAAGTTGTGCAAGACTTGTGGCAAGATACACGGTGGTGAGTACAGATGGAGTAAGGGTTCAGACGTTTGTCATAAGTGTGGAAAGAGTCATGCTGGTGAGTGCAAGTTTGGTACTAATGCTTGTTACAAGTGCGGGAAGGTGGGGCATTATGCTTCAGATTGTACCGCAAAGCACGCATGCTACAAGTGTGGTAACACATGTCACTTTGCTAGGGAATGCACCGAGGGTGAAGCTGGAGGAATTGGGAAGAAGGATAGTGATCAAGCAAGGCCATGGACTAGAGCCTACATGCTAAATCAGGAACAAGCTAAACAGATTCTGGATGTTGTGACAGGTACATTCTTAGTAAACGGTATTTCTGCTTCTGTATTGTTTGATTTGGGTGCTAATAGGAGTTTCGTAGCTACTCCATTTAGTAAGTTAGCTAAAATGAAATGTTGTCGAGTGCATGAAACCTTTATAGTATAAACCGCTAGTGACACTTCGGTTAAAATAATGAACATGGTTAAGGATTGCAAGATAGAGTTAGAGGGACCGGAATTCCCTGTTACCCTGTATATGATGACCTTAGGAGGGTTCGATGTAGTGTTGGGAATGGATTGGTTATCTGATTTTGAAGCTCAGATAGTGTGTAAGAGTAGGATGATAAGGTTAAAGTCCTTGGATGGTAGTACGGTGACGGTTTATGGTGATAAAGAAATTTAGGGCTTAATGTCATTTTGATGATAAAATCCGAAGGTTTGTTACGACGAGGATGCAGTGTCTACCTGGCGTATGTTGTCAAAGCTACAGCCGAGACGAAAGAAATGAAAGATGTTCCTATTGTGTGCGACTACCCAGAAGTATTCCCTGAGGATCTTCCGGGGTTGCCACCGGAGCGAGAGATAGAATTTCAGATAGATTTAATACAAGGAGCCCAGCCCGTCGTGAAAGCACCTTATCGTCTAGCGCCGTCCGAGATGAAATAATTTAATTCCCAGCTACAAGAACTCCTCGAAAAAGGTTTTATTAGACCAAGTGTTTCCCCGTGGGGCGCACCGGTGTTGTTTGTTAAGAATAATGATGGAAGTATGAGGATGTGCATAGACTATCGTGAGTTGAACAAGCTTACAGTAAAGAACCGATATCCTTTTCCAAGGATTGATGATCTGTTTGACCAATTGCAAGGTTCAAGTTGGTTCTCACGAATAGATCTTAGATCGGGCTATCATCAGTTAAAGGTGAAAGAGGCAGAGATCCATAAAACAGCTTTTCGGACTCGGTATGGACATTACGAGTTCCTCGTGATGTCATTCGGTCTAACAAATGCTCCCGCAACATTAATGGACATGATTAATAGGGTGTGTCGGCCAATGTTGGATAAGTCAGTTATCGTTTTCATTGATGATATATTGATTTATTCAAAGAGCAAGTCTGGTCATGCTGAGCATCTGAGAGAAGTATTGGAGATTTAGATGAAAGAAAATTTATACGCTAAGTTTTCGAAGTACGCATTCTGGTTACGAGAAGTGTAATTCCTAGGTCATGTGATTAATCCTGAAGGGATTACCGTGGACCCAGCTAAGATTGAGGCGATAATGAATTGGAAGACTCCGTAGAACCCGACTGACATACGAAGTTTCCTAGGGTTAGCTGGCTACTATAGGAGATTCTTCGAAGGCTTCTCCAAGATAGCTGCACCATTGACCGGTATGACCCGAAAGTCTGTAGTATTCAGTTGGGGTAAGTTTCAAAAAGAGGATTTTGAGGAATTAAAGAAAAGACTCACGCAAGTTCTAATCCTTGATCTACCCGATGGTGACGAGGATTTGGTTGTTTGTACTGATGCTTCACATCATGGGTTAGGTTGCGTGTTGATGCAACGAGGAAAGGTTATAGCTTATGCGTCCAGACAGTTGAAAGTTCACGAGAGTACTTACTCGATGCATGATTTAGAGCTAGCAGCAGTAGTGCATGCGCTCAAGATATGGAGACATTAACTGTATGGAACTAAGTGTACCAATTAGGCGGATCATAAAAGTTTAAAGTACTTCTTCGAGCAGAAAGAGTTGAACATGAGATAGAGAAGATGGTTAGAATTGATAAAGGACTACGACTGCGATATCAAGTACTATCCTAGTAATGCTAATGTGGTTGCCGATGCGCTAAGCCGTAAGAATGAAGAGGTCATTGCAATGGTGAAGTCGTACCAGCTGATTATGAACTCAAGACTTTCTGAAGAAATCATCAAGGTGCAGACGGAAGTACTGGTAGATGAAGGGCTAGTGAAGAAAGAAAGGATTTTCGGTTAGCAAGACGAGCTGATGGAGAACACTCATGGTGTGAAGACTAGGTTTGACCGTATGTGGATTCCATGCCTTGGAAATCTGAGAGGTCGAATCCTAGATGAAGCTCATAAGTCGAGATACTCGGTTCATCAAGCATTCACCTAGATGTATCAAGACCTGAAGAGAGATTACTGGTGGCCGGGTATGAAGAATGATGTAGTAGATTATGTTAGTAAGTGCTTAACTTCCTTGCAAGTCAAAGCTGAACACCAGAAACCTTATGGGAAGATGCAGACACTAGAAATACCTGACTGGAAATGGGAACACATCACCATGGATTTCATATATAAGCTACCTTGTACAGCTAAGCATCTTGATACCATTTAGGTGATTGTGGACCGTTTAACAAAGAGTGCTCACTTTTTGCCTATACGAGAGGCTATCTCGTCATAAACATTAGCAAGTTTGTTCATAAAAGAAGTTGTGACTAAGCATGGAGTACCGCTGTCGATTGTGTCTGATAGAGATACTCGCTTTACTTCAAGATTCTGGAAGAAGTTCCATGAAGCCATGGGAACAAGATTGAACATTAGTACGGTTTATCATCCTCAAACAGATGGACTGTCTGAAAGGACGATCCAAACCCTTTAGGATATGCTACGTGCTTGTGTTCTAGACTTTGGGGGAAGTTGGGATGATCATCTGCATCTGGCAAAGTTCTCCTATAACAACTGTTATCATTCAAGCATTGGTATGCCACCATTCGAAATATTGCATGAAAGACGTTATAGAACTCCCGTTTGTTGGGGTGAGATTGGTCAGAAAGAATTTGGAAGTTTAGAAGTTGTTCAAGAAACCTCGACAAGGTTCGATCAGATCAAGGCAAGAATGATAGATGCACAAGACCGTGAGAAGTCGTATGCAGATAAAAGGCGATGACCAATTGACTTTAACGTTGGTGACAATGTGATGCTCAAAGTCTCGCCTTGGAATGGAATTATTCGTTTTAGGAAAAGGGGAAAGCTAAGTCCAAGGTACATTAGACCGTTCAAGATTATGGATCGTGTGGGTGAAGTTGCTTATAAGTTAGACTTGCCCGAAGAGTTAGAAGAGATTCATCCAACCTTCCATGTTTATCATCTGAGGAAATACTTGGCTGATGACACGTCTCATGTGCCATTGATAGACATTGAGGTTGACGAACAACTGAACTACATTGAACAACCGGTAGAGATAGTTGATCGCAAGGAAAAGAAACTACGTCACAAGGTTATACCCTTAGTGAAAGTGATATGGAAGCATCGTAAAGGATCAGACACCACTTAGGAAGTTGAAGAGGAGATGCGCAAGTTTTACCCAGACTTGTTTTAGTAATAGTTAGGTTTCGTGGAAGAAACCTCTTTAAGGAGGGAAGACTTGTAACAACCTAAATTTTATAATAATAAATAAAGGAAATTTATGTTTGTTAAACATGTGTTAATATTTAATTAAGAAAATATAATAAAGAGTATGGAATTGGATGGGGAAAGATGGAATAAGGGATGAGCCTTAGGACTATGGGCTTAAGAGAGTATAAATACTCCCTTAAACCTTCCTAAAACCCTAAAACCCTCATTTCTATCTATCTTATTCCCTACACACTCAAAACACACACACAACTACACCTATTCATGTTCGCGAGTGGAAGAGGAGATCGAGGACCAAAACCGAGATAGATATTGATAGATCTTTAATATACAAGCAAGATACAAGATTATTGTTCATAACCAAGCTAACCCATAGCCTAGAGGCGTTAAAGGTACATTCTTTATCCATAAAGATTACGTTTTTATGAACGTTTTGCCCTAAAACTTAACTCTAGAGTAGATCGGGTCTATACGAACCATTAAGTTACAAACTTGATGTTTAAAATGGACTATATAAACTCAATGGAATATACGGCTCATAAAAGAAACCCTAGATCTAGCCTTTGAATGTTTTAAACCCATAAAGGTTCAAGCTTTATGGATAACCGGGTTAAATCTTAGCCGAGCAAGTTTGGGGAAGCGTTTATGGGTCGATACCAAACCATAACAGGGGTCTAGATGACAAAAGGAACCAACAGCTCGTTCGAATACATTATGATAACTCGCATACATGGCCATACTCGAAAACAAAGGTTACATTCAAATACAAGTGCATACTCGATTACATTGCATAAATTCGATTACATATACATGTTCGATTACATTGTATTACACAAATACTTTGGGCAGATTCGAATACAATCATATGGTTCGAATATAATGGGAATGATCTAATACAATCCCATGTTCGCATAAAATGGTTACATTCGATTACCTTGGGACTCGCATACAAGGTACTTACTCGAATACAATGTAACGTTCAATACAACCATGAATTCGAATACAACGCACAGCCTCGCTTACATGTTTAAACTCGCATACAATATAACTCGAATACATTGTACCTACTCGATTACAATACATGGTTCGCATACATTGATTAGACTCGAATACCCTATCCACGTTTGAATACATTGAAAAAACTCGAATACATGGATGGTCTTGAATACAAGGTGGTTCGCATACATATATACATACATTCGAATACACAATGCATCCGATTGTACCATGTATTCGAACATACCGAGTTTGCATAGGAGATTGTATTCTAATTGACATATAAAGAAAGAAAGGAAGGAAGAATTTACAAGTGTATTCTAATTGAACATATTGAGTCTGACTCATAGTGATCATTTATCAAAGAATGACTCTGGTTATCAAATGATTGAACAACCGGGAGCAATTTACTTACGAGACTTAGTTGACATTCATAAAAAGTATCTAATGAATTAAGGGTATTAGAATACAAAGTGTCAGAGTATAATTATATTCTAAGTAAATTCTGTTCTAAAACTAGGCCATTTGAATAGACCACACTTAGCCATTTTGGCTGACACTTGAATAATGTGAATAGGACAAATATTGATACATGTAATTAATGTACAGTTAGCCGAGCACAGTTAAAGAGAGGAAAAACGATAAACGGAGAACGTAACAGGACCTAGGTGAGTTTCTAGCCCCATTCCTTGTTATGTTTTCAAGGCTGTGTGCATACTCGATGTGACTAGTTAATACATTTATCTTAAGTGGTAAGTGTATACCATATATGCTTATGTGAAAGATATGAATGATGTTGGGTATTATATTTTAGACCGACGCATCGAACCGTTACTCGTTTATAATGAGAAATTAAAGAAAGAAAACAAGATATTATAACGAGTAATTGAAGCATTTGACGGGTGAAATATTATATTATATTTTATTCCTTTTTACTTATCCAAGTAGCGGTGAAGTGAAGACCAAGGCACAAGACTAGTATAAATAGATGATTTAGGTCATCTGTTTAGGTCATGTGTGCATTGTGAGATATTTCATTGTATTGAGAGTTTTCCCCCGGGGAAGAGCTCTCCCCGGGTGGTCGTTCCGTTATGATTATGTATGTATGAATGTATATATAAGTGTTCTTGATGAGAATCATTCGATTAATGAAATCATACTTCTACATCTATCTTTTGTGTTTTGATTACAATTTTTCATCCAGTTATTGATTGTTAATTGAAACGAACTCTCCACATCGGTCCATTATTATCGTTCAATACTGAATACATGTTGTAGATCGATCCTGAACCGAGCTCGTTTATTACCGATTATTCACGATTCCGCACCAGTGCTTGGTTCTGTCAAATGATTGCTTCACGGTACGTGAATGATCTTCGGATATTGCATGTACTGCTAGGTTATAATTAAAGATATAAATGTTATATATATAATGTATAGATGACATATGTATGTTATGAACGAATGTAAAGGGATGGCAAGGTACAGAAGAGAGGGACCGAGCCCTAATAATACTCGAGGTAGAAAGGGACCAAACCCTAATAATTCTCGAGGTAGAAAGGGACCGAGCCCAAATAATACTCGAGGCAGAAAAGGGACCGGACCCTAATAATATTCGAGGCAGAAAAGGGACCGAGCCCTAATAAACTCGAGACAGTAAGGCGTAATGCTTTTTTAAACGTATAAGTATGTAAAGTATGAATAGATGTAAAGTATGTAAAGAAAGAATAAAGGAAAATATGAATGGAAGGGAGAAGGTATATAATCATGTATGTACAAAAGTAAAAATAAGCAGGTTAAATATATAATATGTATCTTCGGATGCTTATGTATAAGTATGCGAAAGTATTGTATGTTACTTGATTAACTAGAACTCACTCAGCGTAGCTGACTTTTAGTATGCATGTAGGTGATAGGATGAGGCAGCTAGCTTGAGGAGGACACATGGTGGAACAATAAGAAGCTGGCATCTGAAGACCTGTGACGTTTCTATTTAAGAGATGTTTTTGTTTGAAAGACAAAAGATGTTAATTAAGACAAGTTTTTTAATGATATGAAATGTTTATTGAAGTTTTAATATTTTGCGAAAGTTTTATTTAACTCTAATATTTTGAACTGTGTTTATGAGTAAATCCAACGTCCAATGTAGGGCACCGGTAACGGGGCCTTACAGAAGGTCAGAGTATTTATACATAAGTATTAGATGCTTGAATTTTTGGATAGGTGAATAAAGAAGGAAGGTATAAATGTAGAAAATTAAAAATCATAAAATTAAGGATTTTGAATTAGCTTGAAATATGAATGAAAATTAGGAGGTCTTTGATTACGGATTTTGAAATTTTGAAATATTTGAATTTAATGTTGTTAAATTATATTATTATATTATAATTAAAATATAAATAAATTAATATGTTTAAATCTACACTATATTTCAACATACAGCATAAAGATAGTAATGTACAAAAATATGTAACTAATTTTTTTTATTATTACTATTAATAAAATTAATCATCAATTGAATAATTGCATAATTGATTAAGTTGTAAATTTATGATAATTTTAAAATCCCTATGATAATTTTTTCTTGTATAATGAATTTTATTTTTTATTTATTACCATCCCTAAAATTAGAATCATTATGGTAACATTAGATCCTTAATCATATGGCTGATTTTTTGATTATGTTAAAATCATTCATTCCACGTGTATATCATAATTGATTATAATTTTGAAATTTCGTAATCAAAGTAATCCTTAATCATATGGTTGATTTGTTCCTAATATATTGAAATTTACTTGCAATTGATTACAGAATTCAAGTTTACTAGCAATTAATCTGTCAAATCTTATTAATCTAAAATTAAAACCATTGTTTATCAATTAATAAATTAAACAATTAAACATTAAGCAATAATAATAAAAAATAACAAACTGATTTGATCAAACACCTGGTGGGTAGCCTAAATTAGTGTATGAAATCACAAAAAAAAAATTATATAATTTCATGTGCATCAACATACACAACATAATACCTGATGCTTTAAGTGACCGGTAGAAACGTTGATGGTTTGTTAACACAGTCATAGGTAGGCCGAATTGCTGTAGATTAAACACCAGGCTGGTGAACAGTTTCATCGACGGTGGACGGTCAATTTGCCGGATAAATGAAATGAAGGTAGAGATCCGTGGCAGAACAGGATGGAGGCGTGAAATAAGTGATAGTTGATTTGGGTTTAGGGTAAAATACGTTATAATGAATAATGAAAAAGAAAAAATATAAATGACATAAATTAATATTAATAATCAATAATCATTTAATAGAATTTATTGTCTAGTATTTTTATTTTTTTCAGAATTTTTTATTCACATAAAAAATAGAAAAGTGGTAAATAAAAATGGAAAGTTTAAGAATTCACCAATAGAAAGAGGCCATGTTGAGTTAAACTAATTTATTTTAATAGTATAGTTAGATGAAGTAAAACAATATATTGTTTTAAAATCAAACTAATAAAAAAGTAAATATATCAAAACTGTATAATATAAATACATAAAAACAACAAGACATGATCTTACGTTTCAACTTAAAAGATTTATTATTTATTATTTTTATTTAATTTTAATACTCTCTATCTAATAAATGTAGTTAAATAATACTCTCTTATTTCCAATTAATTAATCTGGACCTCAAAAAGCCCACCCACCTACTCCCAGCATCTTCTCTTCTTCTACAAACCAAAAGCTCAAACACCTCTGTTCGTTGCTGAAATTGTGCCTTGAATCTGGTCCGATCAATTTGCTTTTTCCTATCTTTTCTATGTAAGTACTCTAACAACATCATTTCAATGGGTCAAATTATTATTACAACGACCTTAATTCCAATATATATAACTACTAAACTGAAAATTTGGCCGGCCGGAGGGTTAATGGACCCTCCTGACCCTGTAGTTCCGCCTCTAGAGGAGCGGCTATAATGGTAGGTAGGTTGAGTGGAAATAACCAAATAAGGTTTAATTTGTGGAGTAGAGTGGCTGGACTGATATTAATATTATTAAAATAAAAAAAAACAAAAGGCAAAACTACCAGTCCGACCGTCAGGTCACCGGGTCCGGTCTAATCGACGCCCGTGAAGACCGGCCGGCCCATTAGAAAAAGGGATTTACACCACGACCCAAAACGGTATTGATGTTGGGTCCCGGTCGGACCTGGTCGAGTTCAAAACATTTCTTAAAAGAACATATTCAAAGTACGTCAACTAAAAAGTTGGCAAGCTAATGATTTTATAAAGTAAATAAAGCAATTAGACCTTTGATAAAAAACAATACTAAAGCTGCAGTTAATTCCAAAATAATACTAAAGTTGCGTAATTGAACAAACATAAGTATGAAAATGTTAGTTTACTCTTTAATCTAAAATAAAATAATATGAAATTAGCATACCCAGCAACATACATAGCAGTGAACAAAGATGAAAACTTGGTGTCAAATCTGGGGAAGGCGGATGTTGTTTACTTTGGGTATCGTTTAATAATTTTTTGGTCTACTTCGGATCTGGCTCAGGTAAGTCAGATGTTGTCTACTCAGGTTTTTGGTGGATTCAAGTTAGGTTCGATAATTGAGTTTGAGTTAGGTAGGTCAAAAGTTTTTTTTAGAAGTTTGACAATATGCATAAGGGAAAATAAGTATTGTAAAAGTTGGATTCCATGGTACTCAGACATCAACATTGCCGCCTTTTTTCAAACTCGGCCACCATTATTCGCCAAGGTCCAACTTGGTCAAAATTCGGAGTACTCGGGATTATTCGGCCTCCAACATCAACTCGGCCACTGTGTGGTGCGTGCGGTGTGGTAAAATATAAAAGGGGTGATTTAGCTTTTGTACAAGATCGTGTTTTAAATTTATAAAAGTAATTTCTATTAAGACGAAACACACAAAAAGTAGGCAAGTGTACCTATCGTATATGTAGAATAGTATTGGTAAGAACCAAGTATCGATCCGTGGACACAAATATTTCTAACAATGAATCTTCTTTTTAGTTCAATTAGAGAGTTTTAATCATTTTTGGGTTGACTTTTAAACTTTTTATAAAATAGTAATATATATATATATATATATATATATATATATATATATATATATATATAATATGTAGGTGACAAGAAGAAAAATTCAAAATGATTAATTCAATTATATGAAGGTTACCATATAAGATAAAAAAATCCACTCCACTCTTCTTTGATGATTATTAAGTAAAAATGTGATAAACTTGCCCTAATAATATATGATAGAGTAGTCCCTCATTTCTAAGTGAACATATTCTATGACATAAAAGAAAGTAGCATGCATATTTTCAAGTCCATCCTTTCTTAATCTCATACTACCACGAGAATGTCAATTTAAGTAGGCAAGTAGTTTAGTAAAGTAGAAAGATTAGGATTGACTTCGATTTCTCAAATATCAATTCTAACAACTTCGGGTGATTGTAGTTAACTCACACAACCTCCCCTTGGTTAATTGAATTAGGTTATAATTACACATTCCATTAAGATATGATTTCTTAAACTAGCATGATAACATAAGTAATCGTGTTAACAATGTTATTTCATAATTATCAAAACTAGAGAAATAAATCATAACTTATATGTTATCATTTCTAAGTACAATAAAGGATTCATGCTTTATCTTGAATAAGTTATCAAGGTATTCTTTTTACCATTTCTAGTCTCCAAGAACATGAGTGAATCATGAATGATTGTTAATCATCAACCTTGATGTATTTGATTAAAGTGATAAAACATTTCTTCATCAAAGTATAATTGCAAAAATAACCATGTACTTTACCAAACTAAATCACATGTTCAACATAATCATCAAGTAAAACAAAGCTTCTTCGTAGAAATTAGATGGTAAATGGAGTTTAGCTCATATTGAACATGGTTATGAACATTAAAAAGATGAAGATAACAAACACATGATCAAACTAAAACAATCTAACCAAATGTGGATGAATCTTCCTTCTTCAATGGTGATGGATGATGATGATGATGACCTCCAAGCCTTCAAACTCTTCACAAGATCTTCAATATGAGTGTAATGTGGGTGTTTTTATAAAAGAAACTCGTATAGAAGTTTTCTTCAAACACACCAAATGAGTGCAACATGCTCTGCTATTTATAAGTTATCTGGGCACTCAGGCACGATCCCATGCAACATGAGGCACTGCCCCGCGTCCACGTGTCTAGTTGCATTAAATGCTCTGTCAGATCGTGCAGGCTGACTCAGCACGGGGGCGTGCTTCCGGAGGCACGCCCCCTGTTTTTGGTCTTTTGTTATATTTCTGTTGTCTTTTCTTGAAAGGTGACCATAGCCCCATGCCTTCTGAGGCACGTCCCCATGTCCAAGTGTCCATTATTTTGTCTTTTATTGCATATTTTTGTCTTTTCTTGCATAGGAAAGCATGGGGGCGTGTCCAGGGGGCGTGTTTGGATGTTTTCTTGGGTTTTCTTTCATTTTTCTCCAGGTTTTCGCTTGTTTCTTCTTTTAAGGCTTGGGTTTACAAGAAAATATATTTTAATATGATAAGTAGCTATTTGAGCTATATAATTTGATGGAAGTTGCAGTTTTTAGAGATTACTTGATGTTAAAAAGATGAATATTATATACATCAAACATCCCCACACTTGAACCTTGCTTGTCCTCAAGCAAGCTACTTATAAATATTCTCTAAAAATAGCAAGTTAGGAACATAGCTTAAACATCCCCAATAGACTTCCAAAAAAATGGGAAAATAACCAACCTTAAATTATAGGAATATATGTAGTGATAATAAGGTGATTTGTTTTTATGTTCTTCTGTTTATGCAATACGTCACGTTCTCACAATGTTCACTCACACTCGGATTTATATCTGATCATAACTGTGATGTATATATGTGAACACTGTTAGCCAAAATGTGACATGCGATAAGTAAGTTTCTAACAATTTCACATATCCACCTTTGTGAAGGATTGCATAGGTCGAAAGGTAATATGGGTTGGTTTTATGAGAGTAGGGATTTTGTGTTTTGTGGTGGTTCAAGGGTTTGGGTTAATGATGGTGAGAATGGTAAATACAACTTCTGCTGATTGTCCTGCGTCTTAGGATGTCTTCGGTGGTTGGTTCTTTTCTCCCAATAGTTTGAATTTTTTTTATTTATTTATTCTTTTTTAGAGACCTAGTGACTCTTTTAAGGTCAGATAGTCAAGACCAGTTTTGTCGAGGATGTGAATCAATTCTTCCTCAATCATGCTCTGAACATAACTCCCAACTCTAATGGATCGTTCGGCTTTGAGCCTAATAGCACTCACCCTCATTAGTTCCGTATATTCATGTTGAGAGTGAGTTTGACTTTTTCTACATTTTCATTTGTGGGACCAGTTTCCACATTATAAGCATCGTTCGTATCATTTTGCTCTTCTTTTCATTGCGCTTTTGGAATCTCCACAAAATGGTTGCCTTTGTTCGTCTTGGCACCACACTTTCCTCACTTTATTGCTAAAGAGAAATATTCTCTCCCTAAATTTTGGAGGCAACCTAGGTTTTGCGAAATGTATACAGCAAAGGAAATTGAAATCGAAAGAATGCATTTTCAGTTCTTTAGGGTCTGCCGATAAAAGACCAGTGTTGTATTTTACTGGTGAGAGGGTAAAGTGGTAAGGTTTCTGGATAAGGTTTTTGGGATTTGTAATTCGGAGAATGGTTTGAGGGAATGGTCACAATATTACCTTCTTCTTTATACAACTCTCTGTGCGGTCTTGAAATGAATATTTGTGACAAGTTCTAAATCACACGAAACATATGACTCACTCAAAGCGTCTGAAAAATATTTATATGGCATGAGGTTATCTCGCAGTAACTGGGGAATTAGGTATAAACGCCATATTTTGCATAAATTTATTCTCATTATTACAAAACTTCTTTTTACTTTTTCATTTTTTTGGTTGTAGTAGATTTTCAGTTGATTATTTGCAAAAAAAAACAATTTCTTAGATTTTCTTTTGGTTTTGATATAAAAATAGTATTTGTTTGCTACAAAAAATTTGTTATTAGAGAATCTTATAATTAATTGAGAAAGCAATGGTCAAGTAATTCCCCTCCCCACACTTGAATCTCACATTGTCCTCAATGTGAAAAGATTCATAAAAAAATTCATGATAAGATTCAAATGAAGTATGGTGGGTAAAATGGAAAGGAACTTCCCTACGGGCTAACAAAATTTCGACAGAGTGTCCCTTGTTTTTCGTCCGTTTTCCGGTAGTGTACCTGAATAATAAAGACTATACATAACCAACAAACAACCAAAGCATAGTACTACTGAAAATTGGGCATGAAATCATCCATACCCTGCCCACACAGGCTAAATAAGTTCCCAGTGAAACGTCTTAGCACCCACGGCCATAATAAGTATCAAACAAACCAACAACAACAAAATAAAAATTGTTTCAAACAAACATAATAATAATGTCTGATAAGTACTACCGCCCATGCTCATGCCCATACCAGACCTACCATTGCCGCTACTCGTTAGTTACCCGGATGATCTGGTTCAAAGGGTCCCCACTGCCTGTCCATGCGCTCACTCTACTGATTAGTCTCTCCCCTTGTTTCCACATACTCTACGGAACGTTGTGCATCAGATGCAGCAATCGGTCCTGATAACCTGTCAAAGGAGGCAGTAGTATGAGTCTGGAACTGGTCAATGAGCCTGTATAGGCCCTCGAAAGAGTACTGGTTGTGGTATGACAAGCTGGGGCTGGATCCTGATGATGATGGGTTGCCCTTCTGAGAGTAAGTGCGGTGGCGGGTCTGACATGGCGGTGATCCTGTCGTCCTCTCTAGTATATCCTGAATCGTCATATCCTGAGATCAAGTGTGATTGGGTTCGGGCTTTTTGTTCTTTCTCTGTCTGCACCATAAGCTTTGTAAAGCTTATAAATCCATGCACCACCGAAGACCGGGGTATTTGGGCTCCATGCATTTGCATTAGTTCTAAACAGTTGACAGAATAGGTACGTGATATTTCAGGGTACCTCGTTCTTGATGCAATAAAGGGCCCATAAATCCCTCAACCCTGCGACCCCCTCGCTCTGGCCACGCTGAGTGACTGTGTGGCTCAACAAGCTGTGAATGTATCGCATCGGTGGGTCGCGTAAGGCGGTGCTCTTGGTGCTGCTTGGATGATATCTTTCACCTCCCAAACCTAGATGCTCCCATGCTTGTATCCTGGTGATTCCTGACTATCTTTATTAATCAACATCTTCGTCTGCAAAAGTTTTCATAGACTTGTACCATATGGGATTATCGGTCTCATCACTCGTATAAATGCCCAAATCAATCCCGATCTGTGTGACCGAGGTTTTGTACCATACTCCTCCACATCTGAATTCAACAGCCACTTCATCCCACATATACAAGTCTTTTGTGTTTACAGAGAATGCAGCCAAGAATTCTTTAGTTGGTTCAGTCATTGCCTAGCCATTCTGATTGAGAACACACGTCCACGGTCTATTAACAAGCCCCTGTACCTTCTCCATTGGTTTACTAGCTTCAGAGTTTCTTTGAAAGCATAAAAGTTTGGCTTTGGAAGTCGGTGGTTTAGGTAGCCCATTCTTTGTCTGGTGCGCTCATCTCGTTCTGTGTCCTGGTTGAAAACTAAGAAAGCATGGTCATCGTCCATTCGTCCCCGTATTCAGCCATCTGCATTTTTAGAACAATATTATTCAATTATTCTCGAAATCTTACTGAAAATATGGAACAGATAGTTCTGCACGGCCGCGTGCCTCAGGAGGCACAACCCCATGCTTCTTTGGCTGATTTTGACTTTTGGTTAACCTGTGGTTGACCATGGGGCATGTTTTGCAAAAACACAACCCGTGTTTTTAATCCTAATTCTGAAAATGTCAAGATTCGAACTTACGATTCAACCCGGTTCTTGAGAAATATCATTTGGGTTTGATTTTTATGGTATGGATCATCCAAGACCCGAACCCGTATGATTTTTCTTCCAACCCTATGTTTCAAACTAGTCAAATCTATTTATTAATTAAAATACCTAGACTTAAATGATTGATCATTCCAGTTGTTCGGGTTTTGACCTGATTCATCAATATTTTCGGATTTGAGGTCCGATTTAGACCTAGAATGGTGAATTAGACTTATATAATTATCAAATTAGCATACCTTTTGTTGGAAATCGAAGATTTGAAGCAAGGATTGGAATTTTTGGGTTTGGTTTGACGGTTTTCGGATGTAGGCGGAGTGTATTTTAGGGTTAAGTTATGAGGGATTTGTTAGTTTTATATATTCAAAATCTCGAACCTGTTATGTAGGGCGGGGCAAGGCCCCGTGCTGCATGTAACAGTTAGGTCCTTTTTTGTTTCTTTGTTTATTTAACGAGATGATATGTTTTTACTACTTTTCTTTGAAGATTAAGGTTAAAAATAAAATGCAAATTCCTAAGAAATTTCATTAAAATCTTAAACAATATTCCGAAAATTCCCGTTCTCGCGTTTTGCAGATAAATCAAAGAAAATATCTCAGTGACAAAAAGCACGGGCCGTGCCTCATCTTACACGGCTATAAGAATCTTCAGCATGATACGCGCTGACTCCGTATAATTCTCTGAATCAGAACCATTTATTCCCTTAAAAATACGTGGCCGTGCTCGACGTTTGAGTCTCTATATATTGCATGTCATCCTCACTATTCTTGTAACATCCTACTTTCGTTAAGAATTAATAAAATAAATTTCGTTTATTTTATAGTGTGTCCTTAAAAGAGGAATAAGATGTGGAATGAGCCTTAGGTCCGTGGGCTTAAGGGAGTATAAATACCTCTTAAACCCTAAACCTTTCCATTTTTATTTATCTCCACACCATAGCCTACACCATCAAAAACACACACAAACACCATCTTATAACCCGAACCAAGACCCGAAGGCGAAAACCCGAGCTTGTTGGTGCCGGAACGTCGTGACGGACCAAAACAACATCAAGGCTTAACCGTGTTCGTAGTTCAGCTCGTTTAAGGTACGTTTATAATTAGAAATTATTCATTAGGGTTCGGATTTGTTTGGGGGATCTTAGATCTGTTTGAGAATGATAAAAACGAACCCAACAAATCAAACCTTACTAAAATCCATTATAGTTTGATAGGTTAAGGTAACGAGTCAAAGTCTGGATAAGATTGATTCAGTTCGTTATGTTAAGATAATGAATTAGTTCAACCATTCGTTAAGACAAGGTAACGAAGTAGCACACCCAGTTCCTTCTGTTAAGATAACGAATCAAGTGATTCGTTACCCACCAGTTCACTATGGAAAGATAACGAATCAAGTGATTCGTTACTTACCCAATTCGTTATGATAGGTTAACGAATCAGAGGACAAATCAGATGATAAGGTGATGAATCAGGATAACGAATGGGGATTTATCAAATACGAATCAGGATAACGAATCTGGATAAAAAGATAACGAATTAGTTAACGAATTAGGCTTAATTCGTTACAGCGAAGGAGTTAGCGAATTAAATAATAAATTAAAATACTAATAGAAAATGTGTTAAGACAGTTATAGCTTAACCCCAGCCAGGGGCTCTACCCCTTGGACCCCGCTAGCGGCCGCCGCCCCTAGAACCCCACTGCCAGGGGCGCTGCCCTCGGACCCCCGTTCGTTGTGGGTTATATAAAGATAGAGATAAGATATGAGTAGTAATAGTTAATTGATACATGTAATTATTATACAGTTAGCCATGCACAGCTCAAGAAAGGAATAACTATTAACGGTGAACGTAACCGCATTTAGGTGAGTTTGTAGCCCCATTTCCTTGTTATCTTTTCGGGGCTGTGTGCGTACTCGATGTGACAGTTAATACACTTACCTTAAATGGTAAGTGTATTCCATGTATGATTTATATGTTAATTATATATATCTTGAATGTGAACGAAAGCTTGTCGGTACATGAACGACCTTCGAATATTGCACATAGTGACAAAGGAGGTATGTATGTAATAGATGAATGTGTATGATAGATGTATGTACAACACATGAATATGTATGAATGAGTAAAGAATGTATATGTATGTTACAGGTATGTAAAGACAAATGTATGAAGAAGAAGAAGTAAGGTATCAGACCCTAATAATATCTGAGATAGAGAAGAAAGGAATCAGACCCTAATAATATCTGAGATAGAGAAGTAAAGAGGGATCAGACCCTACTAATATCTGAGATAGACAAGAAAGGGGTCAGACCCTAATAATATCTGAGATAGACAAAAGAGAGAGGGATCATACCCTAATAATATCTGAGATAGAAAAGGAATGGATCAGACCCTAAAAATATCTTAGATAGAATGGACAGTAAATATAAAGTATGAAAGTAAAAAAGTATGTACGTATGTATGAAAGTATGAAATGAAAGCAAATTAGTAAAGTCGTTATTATGTATCTTCGGATGCATGATTGAAGGTAAGTGTATGTATTGTATGATGTATGATATACTAGAACTCACTCAGTGTAGCTGACATTTAGTATGCACGTAGGTGAGTAGAATGAGGCAGCTCGCTTGAGGGGAGCACATATCATGGAATTGAAGATACTGGCATCTCAAGGAAGTGTTATGTTATTATAAAGACAATGTTTTATGTTTAAACTACTTTGAATGTTTATTATGATGAGATTTGAAAGCTATGTAATATAATCTGGTTGAAGTTTTAATATTCCGCGAATGTTTTAATTAACTCTGATATTTAGAACTGTGTTTATGAGTAAATACAACGTCCAATGTAGGGCACCGGTAACGGGGCCTTACAATTCTATTCACACCAAACTAAAAATTACTGAAATGGAAAACAAAAGAATGGAGTGGAATACAATAGAATGGAGTGCCTCACGAGGCACGACCCCATGCTGCTTTGGTGAAGCACGACCCCATGTTTTTGAGGGAATAAATGTTTCCGATTCAGAGAATTGTACGGAGTCAGCCCGTATCATGTTAAAGATTCTAGGGTGACCACGACCCCGTTTAAGATGAGGCTAAGCCTTTGCTTTTTGTCACTTAGATATTTTCTTTGATTTATCAGCAAAATGCGAGAACATGAATTTACGGAATATTGCATATGATGTTAATTGAACATTTTGAATGTCCTAAAATTACTTTTCATTAATAAGAAGTTCCTAAACACAGATTGAGATAAGTCAAGTTTTCTTAGAACATGAAATTAAATCGGGTTAAGCCCGAAAGTCCTAAACTTTGTGTCTTATGCACTTGATTACACAAGAAAAGATAGAGAAGAATGTCTCTAGATTCCGCTGAATTGATCTCCTCCATCGAACGGCCCGGGTGGAGGAAAGTAAGTGAAACGAAGGACTTGAAACTGGAGTTGTTCATTTATGTCCTGTTGTTCCTTTTTCATGCTTTCCACCGACTCGGTGAGTTGTATGAGGCGCATCTATGCAATGAGATTCATTCTGGTGAGTTCTTTAATGAGCTCTTGAATTTTGATGAGTAGCTTGGTTTTGGAAATGTGTTGGGTTTGGTTTCTCGGTTGGTGAGGAATAGGGATTTCATTGCTCATCTCAGCTGGCACTTTGATTTTTCAGGGGTGAGAGTTTGTGTTTGGTTTGGTGCAAGAAATGCATTGGCAAGAGGTGATATTTATAGCCAAACAGTTGTCAGACACCGCCCCATGCTTCTAGGAACACAACCCCGTGCTTTGGATCTGACAATTCTGTTACAAACAAGACTGACTGAGATTTTTTGCAGCGAAGATTCCGGCCCGCACTTTGTGGCACGGGACGATGCCTACAGAGGCACGCCCCCGTGTTTGAGACACCAATTTTTTTTTTGTAAAACAAAAGAACATATATACAAGGCCTGGTTTAATGAGGGTCTTGGCCAGACCCTACTTCTAGTATGTTCATTGGTGTGGTGGAGGATTACGACCTTCGAGACCTCTTCGAATGGTCCATTGATGTATGGTTTCAATCGATGTCCATTAACTTTGAACTTGTGGCTATCAGAATTTGAAATCTTGTTTGTCCCATTGTCAAAAACTACTTCAGCTATGTATGCGCCTGTCCAACAGAATTTCAACTTTTCTAGAGAATACGTACACGTGTGTTATATAACAGTACACGATCACCACTTTGAAATTTCTTGTTTCCTTTTAAGTGGGTTTCATGCAAACATTTAGTCTTTTTTTTGTAAGGCCAGGAATTTTCGTATGCCAGTGCTCTTAGTTCTTCGAGCTCGTGAATTTGATTTTCATGGTTTTTACCGGTGGACATTAGATCAAAATTTACTACTCTAAGAGCCCAATAAGCTTTATGTTTTAGTTCTACTGGAAGATGACATGCTTTCCCATACACAAGTTTGAATGGTGTTGTTCCTATGGGGGTTTTGTAGGCTGTCCTAAGAGCCCACAAAGCGTCATCTAATTTTTCTGCCCAATTTTTGCGATTCATTCCTATAGTTCTCTCAAGGATCCTTTTAATTCCATGATTCGAGACTTCTACTTGCCCACTGGTCTGTGGGTGATATGGTGTTGCCAAACGTTGGTGAACTCTATATCGTGCTAAGTCTTTTTCCATTAAGGTATTGCAGAAGTGGGTACCTCTGTCACTGATTAGGGCTTTTGGAGTACCGAATAGTGAAAATAACTTTTTCAAAAATCGTACAACTACTTAAGCATCGTTAGTGGTAAGAACTTGTGCTTCAACCCATTTAGACACATAGTCAACTACTACAAGGATAAACTTATTTCCGAATGAGTTAGGAAATGGGCCCATGAAATCTATTCCTCATACATCAAAGACTTCAGAAATTTGAATGCCTTTTTGGGCCATCTCATTCATGGCTGAGATATTTCCATCTCTTTGACAAGCATCGCATGCTTGGATCAAGTCATGTGTGTCTTTATATATGGTGGGCCAGAAAAATCCTGCGTCAAATACTTTACTGACCATAGTGGCAGTACTGTGGTGTCCACCAGTTGGTCCTTCATGGTAGTGTTTGAGAATATATATATATATATAAGGCTTCCTTTCCTGATACACACCTATGAACAACCTGATCGGCACATATCCTAAACAAATAAGGGTCTTCCCGGAAGTAAAACTTAATGTCGGAGAAGAATTTATTCCATTGTTGATGAGTTAGTCATTTCCTTAGGATTCTGCAAGCAAAATAGTTCACGAAATTGGCAAACTAAGGACTTTCATCCTCATCTTTCATGAATGCTTGGATATGCATGAGAACTTCGTGTGGAAAATTATCATTGATGATTTCCTTGTGAAGTTCATCTAAAGTTGGGCATTCTAAGCGTGAAAGATGGTTTGCGGCTACATTTTCTGCTTTTTTCTTGTCCTTAACCTCAATGTCGAATTCTTGGAGTAGTAGAATCCATTGGACGTCTGGGTTTTGCATCTTGCTTGTTGAAGAGGTATCGTATGGCGGTATGGCTGGTGTAAAATATGGTTTTGGAAAGAAATAGGTAGGATCAAAAATTTTCTAAGGTAAAATCTACTGCTAATAACTCTTTTTCTGTTGTGGTGTAATTTCTTGTGTATCATTAAGAGTTTTACTAGCATAGTAAATTGGGTGAAAATGCTTTTCTTTGCGTTGTCCGAGTACGGCTCCAACTACAAAGTCACTTGCATCGCACATGATCTCGAATGGAAGGGTCCAATTGGGTGTAGTCATGATTAGTGCATTGACAAGTTTGTCTTTCAATATGTTGAATGATTCAACACTTTCTTTAGAAAAGACAAATGGTGTATCTTTCTCCAGAAGTTTGGTCATAGGTCTAGCAATTTTCAAAAAATCTTTTATGAAGCGGCGATAGAATCTTGCATGACCTAGAAAACTTCTAATGGCTTTGACTGAAGTTGGTGGTGGAAGTTTGGATATGGTTTCGATTTTTTCTCTATCAACTTCAAGTCCTACTTGGGATATCATATGACTGAGAACAATGCCCTCTTTGACCATAAAGAGGCATTTTTCCCACTTGAGTACTAAGTTTACTTCCTCACACCTAGTCAACATTTTGTCTAGGTTTCTTAAACAATGATCGAAGGAGTTTCCAAATACTGAGAAGTCGTCCATGAAAACTTCCATAGAGTGTTCGATCATTTCATGAAAGATGGCCACCATGCAACTTTGGAAAGTGGCCGGAGCATTACATAATCCAAATGGCATTCTTCGGTAGGAAAAGGTGTCATACGGACATGTAAAGGTGGTTTTCTCCTGATCTTCAGGAGCAATTGGAATTTGAAAGTATCTGGAAAATCCATCTAGAAAACAGTAGAACATTTTTCTAGATAAACGTTCAAGCATTTGGTCGATAAAAGGAAGTCGAAAATGATCTTTTCTTGTGGCGTCATTAAGCTTTCGGTAGTCAATGCAAACTCGCCAGCTTGTGATGGTCCTCATTTGTATTAGCTCGTCCTTCCTGTTCATTACAAATGTCATTCCTCCCTTTTGGGGTACTACTTAAACTGGATTAACCCAAGGTGAATCTGAGATTGGGTAGATTAATACGGCATCAAGGAGTTTGATTACTTCCTGGTTTACCACATCTTGCATGTTGGGATTGAGACGTCTTTGATGTTGGACCTCGGGTTTGTACTCTTCTTCCGTGAGGATTTTGTGAGTACAAAAGGAAGGACTGATGCCCTTGATATCCATGATCTTCCATGCGATAGCCTTTTTATGGTTCTTAAGAACCTTAAGAAGTTCGACTTTCTCTTCTTTAGAAAGGTTAGTTGAAATAATTACTGGGAGTTGATAGTCTTTTTCTAGATAGGCGTATTCGAGATGGTTCCGTAGCTCTTCAATTGATGTTTTTGATTTTTCATTACATTCGGTGATCTCACATATTACTTCTGATACTTCTTGATCATTGAGATTTTCGTTTTCTAAACTGGGTTTATTGATAATTTCGGTTAAGATTTGTGTCTCTTGTGGGTTATTGATGGAGTATTTTCGCACATAGCAACTCATGAAAGAATCGATGAAGTCAACACAGCATAATGTGTCATCGTGATGTTGCGGGTGTTGCATAGATTTTCCTATGTCAAAAGTGATTACCTCGTCATTGACCCTAAGAGTGAGTTTGCCGGTGCAAACATCAATGATAGCCTTTGCAGTGGCTAAACAGGGTCTTCCTAAAATCAGAGGTACACTTTTGTCTTCCTCCATGTCTAGAAAAAAATCTACTAGGAAAACAAATTTGTCAACTTTGACAAGAACGCTTTCAACAATGCCTCGAGGATATTTAACGAATCGGTCTGCTAACTGAATGCTCATGCGGGTGGGCTTTGGTACTCCTATCCCTAGTTTTGAAAATGTTAATACTAGCTCCTAGGTCAGTCAGGGCATTGCTAACAGACAAATTTCCTATGATACAAGGGATAGTAAAGCTCCCTGGATCAGTCATTTTCGGTGTTAGCTTGTTCTGGAGGACAGCCGAGCATTCTTCACTCAAGGTGACGTGCGAGAGCTCCTCCATCTTCCTTTTGTTGGTCAGCACTTCTTTAAGGAATTTTGCATATTTCGCTGTCGGATCAATGGCTTAGACGAAAGGGATGTTGATGTGGAGTTGTTTGAAGAGTTCTAAAAACTTCCCGTACTGAGCTTCCGATGTCTCCTGTTTCAACCGTCCAGGATATGGAATAGGCGGAACATAAGTTCGAACTGGTTTCAAAGGTTATACGGTGCCTGCTAGGATCAGTCTCTCCTACGTTTTATTTTATCAGGAACTTCCTTCTCCATAACTGGTTCTGAAGTTGTTGAGGAAACAGTGGTTGTGCCACTTCTCATTGTAACAAGGTTGACTGTCGCATTTTGATTTGTTATAGTGTTACTTAGATGAGCGTCGGGTGGTCTTTCAGACAATTGTCGGGCAATCTGTCCGGTCTAGGTTTCTAGATTCTGTAATGATGTTTGGTGACTTTTCAAGTCAGCTTCATGCTTTCGTAATACTCTGCTGATATCAACAGCTCTTGAGTCGGCCTTCTTCTCTGCTTCATTTGTCTTGGTTATGATTTGGATCAACATTTCTTCATTTTTTGAGTATCTAGGATTTTGGTGGCTACTGGAACTTGTTTCAATTGAGGTTTAGGTTGGAAGGATTGGTTCATCGGCCTTTTTCGAATCCGGGTTGAGTTTGAGTATTACCTCCGTCCTTCCAACTAAAATTCGGGTGGTTTCTCCAACCTGGATTATAGTTGTTGCTAAAAGCGTTGTTTTGACAGGAGACAAAGTCAACTTCTTACATGGCCATAATGACTTGTTTGCAGTCACTTGTCTTATGAGTTCCTCCACAGGTGTCACAGGTGTACTAGGTTTTTGATAGTTCGGCTTGAAATTGTTCGAATTTTTAAGAGAACGCTTCAAGTTGTGCGTTGACAAGAGTGTTGGAATCGATGTGGTGCATTCCTTTATGGGATGGTTTAGATCTTGGTGGGTTATAAGAGAAACTCTTTTTTGAAGCCTTCTCCATGATTTCAAATGTTCTTTAGGTGATTTGGATCCCAGGTCTCCACCTACAACTTGGTCAATGGCCTGTTTTTTTGACTGGATTGTGCGTCAAAGAAAGTTTGTACTTGTAACCATACGTTCAGTCCATGATGTGGGCATCTTCTTAGAAAACTTTTGTATATCTCCCATGTTGCGTGTAACGACTCATCATCATCGGTCCTGAATCCGGTAATGATGGCTCGATATTTGGCAGTTTTATCAGGTGGAAAGTATTTGAGGAGAAATTGTTCAACCTTCTGGTCCCAGTTAGTGATGGAACTAGAAGAAAGAGATTCTATCCTTTCTAGGGCTTGACCCCTTAGAGAGAAAGGAAAGAGTTTGAGTTTGATATGATCTTCTGAACAGTTTTGGATTTTAAATTTTCCACATATTCGTAAGAATCGAGATATATGATAAAGAGAGTCTTCATCGAGGAGACCATGAAATTGAACTGAATTTCCCACCATATGAATGGTGCTTGATTTGATTTCGAAATGTTCGGTGATATCAGGTGGAGCCACTCCATTGTCGTAGCCTTCGAGAGTTGGCTTAGCATACTGGTCATGTTTGGTTCATTGTTTTATGCTTCCATCATTTATTCGGTTTGATTTTCTCCTGATATCGTGGCGTCTACTGACTCGTCTTTGATTGTTTCAGTGGTTTCTGCAGTCCGTTTACATGCTCGTCGACTAAAAAGTCATTCCGGTTCAAAAATTTGAGAAACAATCTCAGGTTCGAATGTAAAGGACATACATGGGACTAAATCAAATTTGAACTATTAAACTACAGGTTAGTTAAAGTTAAGTTAAAAGTTAGGCTAAGCTATTTTAAAACTAAACTAAGACAAGTTAATTAAGCTAAAGTAAAGGTTAGGCTAGCCTATAGAAAAAAAAATTAATCTAATAGGAAATAAAATAAAAGTTAAAATTTATACAATTATAAACAATGATTAAATTAAAACTTGGATCGTTCTTAGAAACGTACTGTTTCCCCGGTAACGGAGCCAAAAACTTGATGAGGTACGTGCGATGTGGTAAAATATAAAAGGGATGATTTAGCTTTTGCACAAGATCGTGTTTTAAATTTATAAACGTGATTTCTACTAAGACTAAACACACAAAAAATAGGCAAGTGTACCTATCGTATATGTAGAATAGTATCGGTAAGAACCAAGTATCGATCCATGGACACAAATGTTTCTAATAATGAATCTTGGTTTTAGTTCAATCAGAGAGTTTTAATCATTTTTGGGTTGATTTTTAAACTTTTTATAAAATAGAAATACTTATATATATAATATGTAGGTAACAAGAAGAGAAATTCTAAATGAGTAATTCAATTATATGAAGGTTATCATATAAGATCAAGAATCCACTCCATTCTTCCTTGATGATTATTAAGTAAACATATGATAAACTTGCCCTAATAATATATGATAGAATAGTCCCTCATTTCTAAGTGAGCATATTCTATGACATAAAAGAAAGTAGCATGCATATTTTCAAGTACATCCTTGCTTAATCTCATACTACCACGAGAATGTCAATTTAAGTAGGCAAGTAGTTTAGTAAAGTAGAAAGATTAGGATTGACTTCGATTTCTCAAATACCAATTCTAACAACTTCGGGTGATTGTAGTTAACACAACCTCCCCTTGGTTAATTGAATTAGGTTATAATTACACATTCCATTAACATATGATTTCTTCAACTAACATGATAACATAAGTAATCGTGTTAACAATGTTATTTCAGAATTATCAAAACTAGAGAAATAGATCATAACTTATATCTTATTATTTCAAAATTCAATATAAGGATTCATGCTTTGTCTTGAATAAGTTATCAAGGTTTTCTTTTTACCATTTCTAGTCTCCAAGAACATGAGTGAATCATGAATGATTGTTAATCATCAACCTTGATGTATTGGATTAAAGTGATAAAACATTTCTTCATTAAAGTATAATTGCAAAAATAATCATGTACTTTACCAAACTAAATCACATGTTCAACATAATCATCAAGTAAAACAAATCTTCTTCGTAGAAATTAGATGGCAAATGGAGTTTAGCTCATAATGAACATGGTTATGAACATTAAAAGAGATGAAGATAACAAACACATGATCAAACTAGAACAATCTAACCAAATGTAGATGAATTTTCCTTCTTCAATGGTGATGGATGATGATGATGATGGATGATCATGATGATGACCTCCAAGCCTTCAAACACTTCACATGATCTTCAATATGAGTGTAATGTGGGTGTTTATTATAAAAGAAACCCGTATAGAAGTTTTCTTCAAGCACACCAAATGAGTGCAACATGCTCCTCTATTTATAGGTTGTCTGGGCACTCAGGCATGACCCCATGCTCCATGACCCCATGAACTGTCAGATCGTACATGCTGACTCAGCACGGGGGCGTGCTTCCTGAGGCACGCCCCTCGAGTTTTTGGCCTTTTGTTATATTTCTTTTGTCTTTTCTTAAAAGGTGACCATGGCTCCATGCCTTCTGAGGCACGACCCTGTGTCCACATGTCCAGTATTTTGTCTTTTCTTGCAGATACTTTTATCTTTTCTTACATAGGAAAGCATAGGGGCGTGTCCACCGGGGCATGGGGGCGTGTTTGGGTGTTTTCTTTCATTTTTCTCCGGCTTTTCGCTTGTTCCTTCCTTTAAGGCTTGGGTTTACCTGAAAATACATTTTAATATGATAAGTAGCTATTTGAGCTATATTATTTGATGAAAGTTTCAGTTATTACAGATTATTTGATGTTAAAAAGATTAATATTTTTATATACATCAACTACCAATTTCTATTTCTATTTTTTATTATTCATTTTTTAGTAGAAAATTAAAAATAAAAAAAACATGAATTTTTCGAATTATGTTTTTTTTTCATATGAATTATGCCTATTTTGACGTAAATTATGTTTATCTTAACAAATACATAATATCCAATAATTATTTTATGTTATATTTACAGTGTCTGAGTATAAGCCAAGTACTCCCTGATTACTCTGTGTACTCCCTACAAGGTTTAGCCGCCTAAGGACCCCTTAGCGAGTTTTACAAATCTGGGAAAAATTCATTAATTTGGACTTTCAAATAGTCATAATTACATATTGGGTTCAATTTGAATCATGGGTATTTTAGGTTGTAATCTTATTAATTTTATGTATTTACTTTCTAATTTTATTAACTTAATGTCCTTAAAACTAGACGAGTTCGCGAGATAACAGTCCGGGTCAGTACCGACACTCTTGATGTGAGCTTTTTAATTTTCAGTTTCCTTTCTATGAAATGTACCTGAAATTTTAGTTGACTGCAGGTTCATAGTTGTCGAGTGTCTGTTTAGATTATTTAAATTTTTAATGTAGTAAGGTGTTCACTTGCACATGACAACGATAAATTTGCAAATTGTTATCAAGTTTATAACAAAAGTCTCGGATAAGGTTGGTATAGTTAAATATAGAAACCAACAACTAACTTTTCATGTTTCGCAGGTCAGCTAAAAAAATGGTTCATACTGGTTCTCTAGAACCCTGAAACCGTGGTTAGTTAATGTGGCACAGAATGTATATGTGTGTGTCAAAATTCATTTTCAATTTTGTTGGTTTTTTAAAAAAATTGTCTAACTTATTGATGTGCATATGTATGAATTTAATAATATTGAAAATAGTTTTAGGGGAAATGATGGCAGAAGTAAAACTCTTTTTGAAGGTGCTCAAGGTATTTGGGTGTGATTTAAAGGTTGGCTTTTATATAATTACTGAAGTTATTGTTTAGGTACACTAAATTTTATTGGTTATTGAGTTCAAATTAACGCTTGTGATTGTGTTGATGCTCAAGCCAACTCCGAGAAGTGAAAAAAAAATATTTGGGGAAAAGGCGAAAATATTTTGGGTCTTAAGTAAAAGGAGTATTCTTTTGGGTTTAAACAATTTAATTTATGTATATACTTACTTGGTTATAATTTTTGGTTGTGTAAAAAACACTTGTATAAAAATATGCTTAAACATGTCTCAAATGAGACTAGATACCACAACCTTTTGGTTGAGAGTCATACTCCTTTACCACTTTAGCAAGCTAGTTGTTATATAATTAGGTTAAAACAATAAATATACACATCGTTTTTCATAAAAATACAAAAAATATTTTTAAGAAAATTTGGGCCTAGCGAGGTGTCAGGTTGGGGCCGTCGACCATCCAGCCCCACCCTAGGGCCGGCCATGTTCATGTTGTTGATTGCTGATATGCCAAGTTCCATGACTGCACCTTCCATGTACATATATAAAATTGCATAGCGACTATTAAACGGTGTTGCCTACAGAAATGCAAATTGACCTTAAAAAATTATATAACTAAATGGCGACAAATTCAGGTTTTCCTTTTGTGAGAAGTTTGAAGTTGGTGATGCTCTTTTATTTTCTCTCAAAATATCACGCATACACACAGTTTGTAGGGTGAATCAAGATCAACGATGGGGAAGATTGTTTGGTGAATTCAGGTTTTTATCGAATTAGGGCTGGGTCATGTAAAAAAATAATAAACAAATCATGGAGCAAGTTTGTGCATCATGATACCATTTGGGTGATAGTGGACTGTTTGACCAAAAGTGCTCACTTTCTGCCTATACGAGAGGCCATCTCGTCAGAAATGTTAGCAAGTTTGTTCATTGAAGAGGTTGTATCTAAGCATGGAGTATCGTTATCGATCGTGTCTGATAGAGATACTCGTTTTTTGAAGAAGTTCCATGAAGCTATGGGAACAAGATTGAACATCAATACGGTGTATCATCCTCAAGAAGATGGACAGTCTGAAAGGACGATCCAAACCCTTGAGGATATGCTACGTGCTTGTGTTTTAGACTTTGGAGGAAGTTGGGATGATCATCTGCATCTGGCAGAGTTCTCCTATAACAATAGCTACCATTCAAGTATTGGTATGCCACCATTTGACATGTTTTATGGAAGACGTTGTAGAACTCCTGTGTGTTGGGGATAGATTGGTCAGAAAGAGATGGGAAGTTTGGAAGTTGTTCAAGAAACCTCGTCAAAGTTCGATCAGATCAAGGAAAGAATGAAAGCTGAATAGGACCGTCAGAAGTCGTATGCTGATAAGCGGCGACGATCGATTGAGTTTAACGTTGGTGACAATGTAATGCTCAAGGTCTCACCTTGGAAAGGGATTATTCGATTTAGAATGAGAGGGAAGTTGAGTCCGAGGTACATTGGACCGTTTAAGATTATGGATCGTGTGGGTGAAGTGGCTTACAAGCTAGATTTACCGGAGGAGTTAGAATGGATTCATTCAACCTTTCATGTTTCTCATTTGAGGAAATGTCTAGCTGATGACACGTCTCATGTGCCATTGGTGGATATTGAGGTTGATGAACAACTGAACTATATCGAACAGCCTGTAGAGATAGTGGACTACAAGGAAAAGCAACTTCGTCACAAGGTTATACCCTTAGTGAAAGTGATATGGAAACATCGCAAGGGATCGGACACCACTTGTGAAGTTGAGGAAGAGATGCGCAAGTTTTACACGAATTTCTTTTTGTGATAGTTAGGTTTCGGGGACGAAACCTCTTTAAGGAGGGAAGACTTGTAACATCCTACTTTCGGTTATAATAATAAAAGAGAATTTTTTTTATGCATTAATGTGTCGTGTATCGGTTTAGATAATAAGTTCTAAGAGGATGGGCTTGGGTATTAAGATATGGAATAAAGAATGGAATGGGCCTTACATGGGCTTAAAGGAGTATAAATACCCCTGAAACCCTAATCCTTTCCATTTTATCCATCTTTACACCATAGCCTACACCTTGAATAACACACACAAACACTATCCTATAACCCGAGCCGAGATCCGAAAGTGGAAACCCAAACCCGTTGGTGCAAGAACGTTGTAATGACCAAAACAACATCTAGACTAGACCGTGTTTGTAAATCGACTCATTTAAGGTACGTTTATATCAAGAACTTGTTCGTTTAGGTTCGGATTACGTCTAGAAATCATAGATATGTTTGAGTATGTTAAAAATGAATCCAATGCAACAAATCCTACTGAAATCCATTAACAATTGACATGTTAATATGTCAAATGAATAATCGAGTCTATAATAGAACAAATCTCACCCTTTAAACGTGAATGTTTGGCTGATTTGATGATTAGGGTTCGTTAGCGCTGTGATTCCGAGTTCGATGGTACCAATTTCATGATGTGTCGTTAAGAATCGAAGGTTTAATTGCAGATTTTGTATATGTTGACCATTTCGTGTTCTTGACGAATTTGAGTTTGACACTGAGTCAAAGTCTAGATAAGAACTGTTAATAATTCTTTATGACTGACCATTTGTTACGCGGCCATGATGAATGTGACTCATTCGTGCGACTTGATAACGAATGAACCTTTAATTCGTTCTCTATCCATTCGTTATATCAAGATAACGAATCAGGTCACGTCAAGATAACGAATTAGGCTAACGAACTAGGATAACGAACCACACCATGTTAACATAACGAATTAGGTGATTCGTTACTCACCATTCGCTATGTTAAGATAACGAACCAGAATAACGAATCAGCTAGCGAATCAAACTATGTTAAGATAATGAATTAAGTTAACGAATCAGGCTTAATTCGTTATAGCGAATGAGTTAGCGAAGTAGATAATAATTTAAAAATCCTAATGGAAAATGTGTTAAGAACTTGACCCCGCTAGGGTTAAAATCAGGCTTTATTCGTTATAGCAAATGAGTTAGCGAATCAGGCTCTACCCCTTGGACCTTGCTAGGGGCTGCTGCCCCTAGAACCCCGCTCCCTCCGAACCCCCGCTCGTTGAGGGTTATAATTAAACTAGTAATAAGATATGGATTGTGATAGTAATTAATACGCATAATTGTTATACAGTTAGCCGTGCATAACTAAAGAAAGGGATAACCTATAACGGTGAACGTAACCGAGTTCAGGTGAGTTTCTAGCCCCATTTCCTTGTTATGTTTTCGGGGCTGTGTGCATACACAATGTGAATGTTAATACATTTACCTTAAATGGTAAGTGTATGTCTTACTGATGCATGAGATAGTTATGTTTATATTATAAATGAATGCTTGATAGTATGTGAACGATCTTTGGATTTTGCACGTATTGTTAAGGAAGGTATAGTGTAGTAAGTGTGATATGAGTATGTGAAAGAAAGCATGTAAGAATATTGCATGTATGATATTATGAAAGGTATGTATGAATGTGATAATGATTATGAAAGGTAATGAATGGTAAAGGGTTGCAGACCCTAATAATATATGCAAAGGTTACAGGGTTGCATACCCTAATAATATATACGAAGGTTACAGGGTTGCATACCCTAATAATAAATGTGAAGGTTACAGGTTTGCATACCCTAATAATATACGCGAAGGTTACATGGTTGCATACCCTAATAATATATGCGAAGGTTACAGGGTTGCATACCCTAATAATATATGTGAAGGTTACAGGGTTGCATACCCTAATAATATATGCGAAGGTTATAGGGCGTAATGCTCTTTAAAACATAAGGTATAAATATGAAAGAAAGAATGTATGAAGGTAAGTAAGTAAATTAAAAACGAAAGTATGAAAGTATGTAGTATTGAATGTGTTGTATGCTGTATGATTAATTAGAACTCACTCAGCGTAGTTGACATTTAGTATGCACGCAGGTGAGTAGAATGAGACAGCTGGCTTGAGTGGGGGCACATGGTAGAAGAATAAGAGGCTGGCATCTGAAGACTCAAGATGTTTTATATTTAATGTTTTATTTTTAAAGACAAGATGGTTGTTTAAGACAAGTTAAGAATTATTGTGTAACGTTTTATGAAAGTTTTAACATTCTGCGAAAGCTTTAATTAACTCTAATATTTAGAACTGTGTTTATAAGTAAATCCAACGTCCAATGTAGGGCATCGGTAACGGGGCCTTACAAGTTGGTATTATAGCAAAGTTCGAGAGATTTAAGCATCCTACATGCTTAGACTCAAACAGAGAATGGGATTTAAGTAAGAAAAGAAAGAAGATTCCAGTTCAAGAATGTCATGTGACACTCAAGCAAGCTCAGTAAAGGTAAAGTGTATAGTTAAATAATGAATGTTAATGTTAGCTTAACTGCTAAAGAAAGGATATGTGTATGTTAGGGATAGGAATTCTTGAATGTTTGATTGATTAATTGTTTAAGAGTAGACTTAGCATAAATAGACTCATAAAGGGAAGTGTATAGGACACGGAAAGTAACGTGATCAGCTAGTTACAGCTTGCAACTTTTATTACCTAGCCTTACTATCATTGTACTAAATAGGTCCTTGAGTGATGACGTTTGTGTTTTCCCTTTTAGAAAACAATGGCTGGAGATAGAGAAGTAGTGGGAGCAAGAGGACGCACTGGACGTCATGGCAGGCCTCGTCTTGTCTGACAACCTTCGGTAGAAACAACTTCTAACATGGGAGAAGAAGGAAGCGCAGCTTGACGAAACCCGAGCAACAACAAAGGGTATCAACTTGACCCTGCAGTTCAAGCAGCCATTGTTCAAGTTGTAGCCACTGTTGTGAAGAACTTGACTCCTGTAGGGTCTGCTGGAAGCCATGGAAGAACTGCTGAAGGGGCAAGAGGAGATGGTAAGAAAGATGATGAGAGAGAGAAGGGTGACTCGAGTGAGGTTAAGTCGGTAGAGGTTGATGATAGGAGGAAAGGCCGAGGTGGGTGCAACTATAAGTCATTCAAAAGTTGCAATCCGCCAAAGCTGACAGGTTTGGGAGACGCAATTGCTACTCTCCAATGGACAACCACTATGGACAAGGTTATCCGAATTAGTGAATGCCGTCCCGACCAAGTTGTGGGTTATGCTACTCAATCATTCGGAGATGAAGCAATGTACTGGTGGGAGTCGGTTGACCAGAGGAAGAGTCAGGAAGAGATTAAGGCAATGAGTTGGGAGAATATTGCATGTATGATATTATGAAAGTTATATATGAATGTGATAATGATAATGAAAGGTAATGAATGGTTAAAGGGTTGCAAACCCTAATAATATATGCGATGGTTACAGGGTTGCATACCCTAATAATATATGCGAAGGTTAAAAGGTTGCATACCCTAATAATATATGCGAAGGTTACAGGGTTGCATACCCTAATAATATGCGAAGGTTACAGGGTTGCATACCCTAATAATAATATATGTGAAGGTTATAGGGCGTAATGCTCTTTAAAGCGTAAGGTAGGAATATGAAAGAAAGAAAGTATGAAGTTAAGTAAATTAAAAATGAAAGTATGAAAGTAGGAAGTATGTATGAAAGTATATAGTATTGAATGTGTTGTATGATGTATGATTAACTAGAACTCACTCAGCGTAGCTGACTTTTAGTATGCACGCAGGTAAGTAGAATGAGACAGCTGGCTTGAGCGAGGGCACATGGCAGAAGAATAAGAGGTTGGAATCTGAAAACTCAAGATGTTTTATATTTAATGTTTTAATTTTAAAGACAAGATGGTTGTTTAAGACAAGTTAAAAATTATTATGTAACGTATTATGAAAGCTTTAACATTTCGCGAAAGTTTTAATTAACTCTGATATTTAGAACTGTGTTTATGAGTAAATCCAACGTCCAACGTAGGGCACCGGTAATTAGGCCTTACAATATGAAAACATGGAATTGGAAAGTTAACTAATGGTAAGAAATACAAAACCCAGTGCACAACTCACAATGCAGTTGGTAAAAGAAATTGCGCAACACAATCTTTGTAATTGTTATATATATATATATATATATATAATAAACTAATGAAAAACAAAAATAATATAACAAACTTAAATTTCCTTATATATTGATTATTAAATAAGTGTAGATGAGTAGGTAACTAGGTATTATAGTTGACAGATGTAGTTAAATGTTGCTATTTAGACTAATCTAAGGAACAGTGACGGATCCAAAAAAATTTTATATGGGGTTGGAAATTTTTTGGTCAGTACTCGGTTAAACTATCGGTAATTAAAAACACATTGGCCCGGTTTGATTGTTCGGGTCACGTCAAAATCAGTATATACAACTTTTTTGGTCTGATTCGATCATTTCGATCGGATCAAATCAGGTCGGGTCATGTTTAAAAAAAGATAATTAAATCAAATACCATATAACAAAAACAAGTACTTGGAATGTTGTTAAAAACACTTAGTTAAAATACAATATGTAAAGTTGTTCTTGACAGGTTTTCTTTTTTTGAAATATAGCCATAACATTATATAGTTAGACATTCCAAAGCAAATGTTTGTAAATGAAACATATACAACTCACTTAAATTCTCTTAACTCATCCGAGCTAATACACAATCTAACCTTTGACACTCTAAGCAAGTTTTTAACTACGTTATATACATATGAGCTAATTATTCAATTTAACATTGGTCGTTTAAAAAAACATAATCTAACCACCTAAACTAAAACTAAAAACAAAGTTTATAGTTAACATAACTTATTAATGTGATAGGGTCTAAATTATACATACATTCTATAAATATTTCCTACACTTTTGAGTAACTTTTGGGTTAATTTTGTCTAATATTAGTTTTAAGTGGCTCATATGTTTATTCCAAATGTTTCATGAGACGACGAGCTAAATTAGAGTGATTCTACTAAACATAAAATCGTTGAGTGAATCTTTAAACATATTTTGAATTTTCATATTTTAAACTACAAAAGTTTCTATGTAGATACATAATGTTTATATTGTTTATAATAATAAACGTGGGAAGTCTTGAATAAAATATCCAATTTGCTATTATATACTACAAGATAATAAACTAATAATTTTACTTGTTTTCTGGATTGAAAACACTAACCTATTTTCGTATAAATGTTTTTTGGATTGAAGCACTAAACTATTTTCGTATACTTGTTTTCTGGATTGAAGACACAAAACATTTGCCTACACTTGTTTTTTGGATTAAAAACACGGACATACTAGTTTTCTAGAGGAAAACACAACAACCTATTTCGGATTTATGTAGTGTCTTATATATCACAAGTTTATACTAGATGACCTTATATCACTTAAAGTCCTTACGTTACCTTGAACCAACAGGATGGGATCGCGGGGTTATATGGAGTAATACTACTGGGTTTGACAACCCCCACCCAGGCTAGTCGCGATAGCACGGCTATGATGTCGTAAAACGGGTGTTATATTTACCTAACTTTTATACGCCAGTATTGGTGATAGACCTGGTAAGAAGGCATATATACGGTCAGCTTCGGTTCAAACGTCTAGTAACTTGTAAATGGGTTAGCTATCCTGGTATATTTGAAAAGTGCTAAATCTACTTATCCATTCACTACTTATGCTACGTGTACTACCTATACTATATAAAATACTTTTTACTACAAATTATGAACTCACTAACCTCGTGTTGACCCTTGAGTATTTATACTTGCCCAGGTTGCTAAATGTGTTAAGGAGCGGATTGCATTGCATATGTCAGGAGTCATAGTTGTCGCAGGAACTTTTATTTCACATTGTTTACATTTGATGGGTTGTGCATGTTTGAGCACGTGGTTTATTATTTTAAACCTTTTACTTTACGCTTCCGCAAAGCTTTAAACTGTATGGTTTGGTTTTGGTTTTGGTTTTCTCAATTTTGAATGAGACCTAAATAATATTTTGAGTATTTTGAATTGGATGTTTGGTATAACAAATGAGCTAGATCCTAATATGTCTTATTGCTCGCGGTTAAACTCTGTTAGTCAAAATTTGAGGGTGTGACAATATATATATATATATATATATATATATATATATATATATATATATATATATACCAAACACAATCAATTATAATAATTATAAAATCAAAGGTGAAGCGGGCGATGAATAGTTGCCCCTAGGGCGATGAAAAGTCCCCCCCCCCCCAATCGCCCCACAAATCGCCGGGGGGGAGGGGGTGTTGGCGCCCATCCTCACCTGTTGTCTCTTGGATTCACCGCCCACTACAAGTGGCCTAACAATAAATCAAAGAGTATAAACTAAATTAATATACTATAAAATAGAGAAATGATGAAGGAGATTGGTAATTAAGGTAAAGCAACCACTTTTTAACTTTTATTAGAAATCATTTTTTTGCTTTAAGCTAAAATATTTTTTTTTACCTTGTCCAACATAGAGTTGACGAGGGACATTAGCGAAGATAGTCATCTATAAACAGGTATATAGAGGAGTCAACTTCGCCTATGGCTGAATTATAGAAATTGGCTAGGACATTGTAGATTTGTCTACCTTCTTTGTGCATTTGTTTAATTAGCTCTCTGCTTTTGCCCCATGGTCGTCACTAGAATAGTCTAAATTTGCCATGGTTTAGACTAGTTTGTTGCTTCTTATGATAATCGGTTTGTGTACGTTAAAAATATATCTTTTGGTTTCTATATTTATTAATGTGTAAACAGTATATGTCACGCCCCAACCTAAGACGGAAATGTCGGGGCGTGAGCTGATAGCTCACAGCTCTCAAGGAACTATCATGCAATGTTAAAGGTGACAATATCTATTAAATTTAATTAAATAATCAAATACATCTAAATAAACAAAGTACATAATTTAGAAATAAAGCAAGTAAAACAAAATCCAAAATTTAATTCTTGTATCTTCTTCTCTAACATGCAACCCTAAATTTCTTCAAAAAAATCTTGATAATCATATCATACGGTAACCTGCATATGCGTTAAAAATAAAATAATTTTGTCAACACTAGGTTGAGTGAGTAAAACACCAGATAAGTGAATATATAATAAGTATAGAAAAAGGGCAAAATGTATCAAGTGAGATGAAAAATTTAATCAAATAAGCACGTAATATGTTGTCGGTAAGCACGATGTCAGATGCACTGGACGATTGCTAAATAAGTTGTCAATAAGCACGATGCCAGATGAACTGGACGATGGCTAAATAAGTTGTCGATAAGCACGATGCCAGATGAACTGGACGATGGCTATTATGACGGTCTAACCAAATAAGCAAGTAGGCATATAAACATATAACACGTAGGGCATAAGTTGGCATACACACATGATTAACAGTTGCAATTGAGTATTAAATAATAATAAAATAATTAGAAACGCATATGCCCCAAAACAATAAAAATTAGTTAAAAGAGGGGAGAAAGATGCTCACCTAATTAGATGAACGAAATATAAGTGATGATGTGAGAAAGAGAAATCATTCGGGGTATACCGTCAAAGATTCATAGTTAAATAATATTATTTCAAGAGTTAATTATAAATGATATAACATGATTTAATGAATTGAGATTTCGATATTATTTGAGTTATGATTGAGATTATAATATGATGTATTCGAACGACTAACTTATATAGTGATTATCATTGCACGGATTAATATTATTATTTATAATATACTTATAAAATGATTATTTAAAAAAATACCTGTTGGAACCCGGATAGTTATCAATCTAATAACAATTAACAGATCTCGGATCTGTGTTAACCGATTAATATATTAACTATAGATCTAGCTCATAATTAACTTTGATTCAGTGTTATATGTGTGTATATATTATCAGTATGTATTAGTGATGTTATAATGTTAGGATGAAGATCGAGAGAGGATTTGGACAGGGTTTCGTTAATTAACTCTCAAAACTTAAATTAAACGTGAACAGTGTTCAATATATATACAAGATAGGTCTGGTTCGCTAACATCCCCTAGCGAACCAGACGCTACTTCGTTACATACATTAATAAGACGAATCACCATCTGATTCGTTAACATCCCCTAACGAATCAGAGGGAATAAACTTATGTCTTAGTTCGCTAACATCCCCTAGCGAACTAGGCAATACATATAACGAACTAGACTTTAACTTAATTGTTTATTACATTAAATATAAAACAGATACGTTAACGATAATTACATAGACTCAAGACGCAAAACCGTGCACTAACAGACTCCCCCTCGTCTTGAGCCCTTTGTCTTTAAGTTACTTGAAGCTCTTGGACTGCCAGTCTCTGCAACTATGAATTCCATTTTCATGACAAACACGCACAACGCGTTGGAATTGCATAGCCAGGTCGTAGTTTTCATTGCGCTCGATCAGAATCTGTTTCCTGTGTAGCGCGTCATTTTCGGTCTCTGATAAATTAACCAACCACATCGGGTCGATTATCTTGATAAGTTCAGTCTTCAGACCTTTACCAAGTAAAATGACGGCCTCGCCAGTACGATTGTCATAGTACCAGCGGTTGAACGAGAGAAGACTCTGTTGGGGCATCGTCTTCACAGGAACCCGCTTCATCGTCTTTGGCGGCTTTACCTTAAGAACAAGTTTCCTCCAGCCAGTCCTTGGATCAATCTCATCAATGCATTTGCGTCTTGGGACCTAGGGCTTGATGAACTTGAAGCCATGATTGACCTCGAACAGTAAGTGTTGATGAAACCACTCAGCTGTCCGATAACCCCTACGATTGATAAATGGACGTCTCGCGAGGGTACGAACATCCCAACGCGGTAAAGTAAGTACATCCTTCATCGTTTCGTAGTACTGGATCCCCTTCTCCCACTTAATTATACATACTTTAAGCTCAGAATCATAAAGCCATGAGACAATATCACCATGTACCTTGGAAACAGTCTTGAAGGAGGTCATTTGGTTTTCTTTAACCCATGCAGCAGCAGTGTCTTTCCGTTCTTGATCAACATATCGATACGCACTGATAATTTTACCCACCTTTTGGCATTTGAACCATCTTGAAATATCATCATCAGTTATGACTTCAAGTGAATGAACTGTCCGTTTACACTTCAATACTTTTTCCAATTCGTCTTCTGCCGCTTTAACCGTCTGTTCATCAAATATCGGAGCACCTTGATCAACATTAGTGTGTTGAAACAAGTCCGGATACTCCTCAGCAGTTACATCTTCCATCTCAACATCCTCATCTTCATAAATAAAGTCCATATTCATCTGAATTGACGGATCATCCGATACACCTTCCTCATTCACTACCTCTACATCAAGCTCAGTCTCTAAAGCAGTCAACTGATCGTCATTCAGCCCAAGAAATATAGAAATCTGCTCCCGTGTCAGAGACCTATCCACAAACTCACCAAGCTCTATCTCATCTCTGTTCACCACACTCCTAACCATCCCCGATCCATCCACAAATATCATAGTATTAGCCGCAATCATCTCAATTGGCTTAGCAGCAGTTGGATCATGATATATAATAATCTATCCATAAACTCACCAAGCTCTATCTCATCTCTGTTCACCACACTCCTAACCATCCCCGATCCATCCACAAATATCAGAGTATTAGCCGCAATCATCTCAATTGGCTTAGCAGCAGTTGGATTATGATATATAATAATCTGTTTCCCAGAGTTTTCACCGCCACTTGTACCAGCACCAGAAGATGAACCATGCGATTGTTTAGGCTCACCTCCTGCACCAGACTCATCAGGATCTTGATCATCCTCTTTGAGTTTCTTCAGGGCATCTTCTTTGCAAGTCAACTGCAAAATTAATTCTTCTTGTTCTTTCATTTTCACCCCATGAGACTCAACAATCGCCCGCAGCACTTTAGTCTCCTTCTGACAAAATGAGATATAACTCATCATCCGTCTTTGATTCTTCATAAGAGGTTCTTGATTCTGATGGTCAGCTGCCATTTTGTTTTCATAAAGATGGAGAAGATTCAGCAGCATCTCGGTCTGACGGTTTGGTGGAAAGTTGTATAGGGAGGGATGAACAGGTTGAATCGGTCCCAGAGGCCGAGTGATTCTTATAAACGAGACATCACTTGGAGGAGGTGGAGTAGGATGAGGAGGAGGAGGCCTCATGGATGGTGTTGAAGGGATTGTTGACAATGTAGCAGGAGTCCTTGGTATTTCAGATAACGCCATTTGAGGAATTAAACCAAGCCTTTCATGGGACACCATCGTCGTAGTCAATGTAAGCATCGGAGTGCTAGTAGTAGGCGGCACTACCGAGCGTTGAGGCGTTGATTGACAAGGTGGTGGTACGCCAATAATTACCCCTGACCCAGTGGAAACACGTCTTTTCTTCGATGGCTCTCTAGTTGCCACCGCTTTCCCTTTCCTATGTTCCAATTAGGATTAATTATATGATAGCTGATACGATACACCAACATGCTATGTACTGTATCAGCTTTCATATGTTCCATAAGAAACTCATCATTCACTTTAGTTTGATCAATGACTACATTGGGAATTAAGTCTTGAATAATCAGCTGTAGGAAGCGAGGATACATTAAAAACTTCTTCTTTTGAAGTGTTTGCTGAACTTGCTCTTGCAGATGATCATAAACTAACTCAGAGAAGTTAAACGGCTTGTTGAGAATAAGAGCAACAAAAGCTGACTGTATACTACTTCTACATTCATCAAATCCACCACGTCGACCACTCATACAATGAATTAAAACATGAAGAAGATACTTGTATGGTGGGCATAAACCATTCTTGTTCAACATAGACTTATCAATATTGCCACCATAACGTAGACGAGTAAATAAACCCTTGATCAACTGCTTGTCAAACTCACTCGGGTTGTCATAGTGTCACCAAATTGAAGTACGCGGCGAACCACTCCCACATTAATTGTAATAGTAGTTTGATTAATTGTGGCTCGAATATGATTTTTCGCCTCAACAACTTCAGCAGTATCCCAAAACTGCCTAATAATATTTAGAGACACTCTGGGTTGATCAGTGATTGCATAACGTATCACTGAACGTCTTAAGAATGCTAACATGTCTCGAAATACGTCAACGTCAGCAATATCTTGATCAATATATGCATAGATGTTGTGTTTCGTGTCATATGGTAACAAAATAACATGTCTCGAAAGAGACACATCGACATAACTATAAAAGATTAACGAACTAAAGTCTAGTTCGTTACAGATTTGACGAATCGGTATTTGATTCGGTGAGAAAGTGGTTCGCTGAGCTAGTTCGTATATTACCTTAACGAATTGGACACAAAGCAGTTCCAATTCGCTAAGGATAACGAATGGTCAAGAATTTTGACTTAATCTTTGACTCACATAGTCAAAGTCAAAATTAAGATGAACACCGATAGTCAACAACACAAATCAAGCTTCAATTAATCCATAACTATCGTCGGATAATCAAAACATTATGTGTAGTAAACTCGGAAACACAATACGAAGCTCATGGTGTTGAGATTGAGACTCAAAACCCAGAAAATAACTAAGGTTAACCAGAGTAAACAAGAACCCGGAAACCATTAACATACAATCAACCCGGCAAACTGAAATCATTCGTCGATTAAAGTCTACCAAGGGGCTCGGAAACGCATTCCGATCACAAATGATTATATATCAATTACAAGAACAAAGTATTACATAAACAAATTAGGGTTTTGAACTCGGAAAAAGCCTTAGAACACAAAAGTTCATAATTAATCTATCAAATCTCAGTCATTTTTGACGAAAATCACACCGCGGTGATCATCTATACCTTAGAAACACAATGATATTCTTGAAATGTCAAAATATGAAGATCGAATTTCAGAGAAAAATTTGAATAAGTTACTTTAGGTTGAAGAAAGATGATAAATAGTGAAGGACTGTTCGTTCACTTTGTCTTATATAGCCTTACACGTTTCCCGAAGTACCTTATGTACGAATTAAGAAATTCGTTTGAATTATAAATAACGAATTAGATAATTCGCTATTCTAGTTCGTTACCTTAGAGTAGTGAACAAGACATGACTCGTGTCTTGGTTCCTTAAATATGTATGACGAAGTAGAGATGATTCGTTGCAGAGTGCGGAAGAGAATTAGGTGAGCGAACTAGAAACCAGTTCGCTAAAGAATCACCTAGTTCGTTATCCATAAATAACGAAGTAGCTTTTATTGAATTAAAAAATTTATTTAATTTTAAATTAAATAATTAAATGAAATAAATAATGAATTAATCAATAAATAATTAAAAATATTAACTTAAATAAATTATCGAGAACCTTTTTATCCCAATAATTGAATAATTTAAAAGAAAACGTTTCACTTTTACGAAACATAACTTAAAGTCATTAAATAATCTGTAAAGTACGAAAGATAAAATATTTTTGTTATTTTGTAAAAAATTAAAGAATGTATTTACAAAGAAGCATCCGAACATAAAAATTTGACAATCTTTTTGTGTTTTTCAATGATTTATCAAAAGCAGTACATATTTTTGTATTTTTGTTGAGTTTGAGCAGAGAATCATATTGACCAAAATGCCCTTCTATCACAGTTTTATATTTCAGCTATATTACTGCTGGCGTTAAGTCGGTCATTAATATTGTTGTCCACTTAAATCTTATAACAAACCTTCGAGCATTTTTGTGATATGAGTTATGGTTCAATTAGCGCACAGAATATCAGAAACTATCAGCCTCTAATCTCGGTTCAAGCTTAATTTGATTTTTGCCAAATCACCCCAACTTGACTTAAACCATTATAATGTTGATCACAATTTGATATCAATTGAGAAATTCTGAGCAATGCATCAAGTTTCCTTTACTGTGAGTGAGTATGCACGAGTCCATATGTCGGATTACATACATTGTATCCCCTGGGGTCCGTTTCTTATTGGTATTGATACGCACGCAAGGGAGGAACAATTGTATGACTAACAGCAAATTTTGATCAAGTCAGTAATTTAGATTGTACAAAGTACAGCAGTGATCAAGTTTAATGACTTTGGGTTTGCTCTAGAAAGCCAGTGAAATATTCATGCTTATGAATACCCAGATGATTAAGCCGCATAAAGACTCACAGTGTCTAGAATCCTAATGCTTGTTATTTGCTTTATTAGATTTTTGGGTGATCAACAATTATAAGGCTTGAGTATGATCGGTTATTACATTTCTACCATCTTCACCGAGACTTTTGCTAGAGAACACCTCTTTCAATTTGGTTTTTCTTTAAGTTTATATCACTTACATTACTCTAACTGCTTGTTTAAGACCTATCAATACACCGATGATTAAGCACACAGCCTTTTAAGCTTATTTCTTTTCCGGATTTGGGGTCAAATAATCAATGTACTATCATTTTCTCTTTTTACTTCAAAAACTCAAAATTTTGAGGAGCATAAAATAAAATATTTTTTAAAGTGCCCCAGTAAAGTTTATAAATTATGGCTATCCTATTCATCTACTAGTAGAGAATCAGGACCAAAACATGCAAGCATACTTCACAAACTTAAATAACTGAGTAAATTCTCAGCTAAAAATAAATAGAAAGCTTAATGAACACCCCAAGTATTGTCCATTTTTCAGATAAATGGCTAACCCAAAGATTTCAAAGAAATTATCAGGACCAAACATACACAAGTATATGTTCTTCAAAATAGAAGCAAATGACGTAATTTTCAGCGAACATAAGCAAAAATATTTTTGGTTTTTCTCTTTACAAACTAAAAACACAAACTTTTTGTCTTTTCGGATTTTTCTTTACAAAACAAGAAAATTCACATTCTTTTTGTCTTTTTCAAAAATTTTCTGTAGAAACAGAAATCACATTCTTTTTGGTATTTTCTAATTTTAAAATGTTTTTGGTTTTTCAAATATTAAAATAAAACAGGAAATAACACAATATTTTTGGTTTTTCAAACTTTTCTAATGTTTTTGGGTTTTATCTATACAAACTAAACGCACAATATTTTTTGTATTTTCTAAGATTCAGCCCCTAAAACCTAAAAACAGAATGAAATATAAACTAGAATAATAATAAAAGTAAAGATAATTATCCTAATTTTAGGATCTCAGCAAGGGTCTTCAATCCATTTAAACCAAGCAAAAAATTAAAACGTGTTATATCAAACGCTTTGGTAAATAGATCGGCCTTTTGAAAATCAGTGTGCACTTTCTCAAGATCAATTAATTTCTTTTCATAACAATCCCGTATAAAATGATATCGAATTTCGATATGTTTCGTTTTAGAATGTTGTACGGGATTCTTGGTGATACTAATAGCAGCAGAATTATCAATCAAGATGGGAGTAGTAAGAAACTTCAAACCGTAGCCGCGAAGATGTTGTTGTATCCACAAAACCTGGGAACAGGAACTCGAGGCTACAACATACTCAGCTTCGGCAGTTGAAGTGGAGACCGTTGTCTGCTTCTTACACTGCCAGGAAACAAGCCGGCTTCCTAAGAATTGACATCCCGCTGTAGTAGACTTGAAATTGATCTTGCATCCTCCATAATCTGAGTCTGAGTAAGCGGTAAGATCGAAAGTATCATCTTTGGGGTACCATAACCCGATGTCAGGATTTCCCCGCAGATATTTCAGAATACGCTTGACCGCTGCCAGGTGAGTCACTCGGGAACTAGCTTGGTACCTAGCACATAAACAAACAGCAAACATTATGTCGGGTCAAGAAGCAGTTAAACACATTAAAGAACCAATCATGGCACAATAGAGGGTCGGATCAACGGTATCCTCCAATTCATCCGATGATAAATTGTGACCCACGGGAAGAGGAGTAGAACGGATTTTTCCGGCAGTAATCTTGAATCGGCCCAAGACATCGTTCACATATTTTGTCTGATGAATGAAGATTCCCTTCGCAGACTGATGAACCTGCAACCCTAAAAAGAAATTCATCTCTCCCATCGAACTCATCTCGAACTTGGTTTGCATAGACTTCTCGAACTCCTTACACAACGTGTCGTTTGTAGACCCAAAAATTATGTCTTCAACATAAATCTGAACGAGCAAAAGATCATCACCAATATTTTTATAAAATAAAGTGCAGTCAACAGTTCCACGTTTGAAACCGTTATCCGTCAAATGGTCGGCGAGCGTGCCATACCAAGCTCTCGGGGCTTGATGTAGACCATATAATGCCTTGTTTTATCGGTAAACACGGTCAGGATAATCAGGATCTTCAAAGCCTGGAAGCTGTAAAACAAACACTTCCTCGTGAAGTTCACCATTGAGAAAAGCACTCTTAACATCCATTTGATGTAATTCTTCTTGCATGGATTCTACCCAAGATGGATCTTGCAGAGCCACACGAGGAGTTGTAGGCTCAACTTGGGATAAAAAAACAAGAGAATTTAGTTGTATTTACAATACCAGTGGAATGTAAATCGGCATAAGAACATAAAACATTATTTTCACCCGAGGAAGCAACTTGACGACGAGTTTAAACTCCCATATCAAGGTCACCAATAATGTTTTCCTGTAGATGGTAATTATGAATCCTGAGAGTAGGATTTTCAGAAATAGCAACATTTTCAAATAAATTAGTGTAATGTTCACCCAATTCAGGAGATGAAACATCACTGTCAAGTTCAATAACTTGATCCACAATTGCATTAGCATCAGATGAAGTAGAAGTATTATCATGATGAACAGGAGACTCATTGTCAGGTTCTTCAGTTGGAGCAACCAATGGAGCTTCAACATCATTTGAACTTGCAAATCTTGGCATTTCTAAATGTTCTTCAAAATAAGCACGGACTAAATCTTCATTTGGATGATCGGTTGATGGAGTAAATGAATTGAATAAGTCATCATAGTCAAACATCCAGTCGGGACCTTTCCCTTGTGGAGGAGTGGTGTAATTTTAACAGTCAACATGGTACCACTCATCAACACAACCAGACGTAAAATTAAAAACCCGTTTCTTAGGAGACGCATACCCCAAGAAATAACCTTCAATGGCCTTTTCATCAAATTTACCCACATCCCTTTTCAGCATAGTACAAGGACACCAAAATGGTTCCAAATACTTTAAATTAGGTTTACGATTATTCAACAATTCATACATGGTCTTCTTGAGTCTTTTAACTGTTAGAACACGATTGAGTGTATAACAAGCAGTGTTCACCGCCTCATTCCAAAATTGGACAGGAAGCTTTGAGTCAGCAAGCATCGTTCTAGCAGCTTCAATCAACGTTCTATTTTTCCTTTCAGCTACACCGTTTTGTTGTGGTACATATGGGGCACTGTATTCTCGATGAATTCCTTTTTGTACACAAAAGAAATCCAATACAGTATTTTTAAATTCAGTACCATTGTCACTTCGAATTCTCCTCACTTTCAGTTTGTAAAGTGATTCGATCTTAGTGATTAGATTTTGAACAAGACCCGGTGTTTGATCTTTAGAGCTCATAAATAAAACCCATGAATATCATGAATAATCATCTGTAACAACCAGGCAGTACCAGTCTCCAGAAATACTCGCACGATTCACTGGACCGAACAAATCCATATGAAGTCGTTCAAGCGGAGTATCAATGGAATTTAATACCTTAGATGGGTGAGGTTTCTTCTTCTGTTTGCCCTTCTTACAAGCAACACAGTGATCGGATAATTTAAATTTCTTTAATGACACCCCTTCTACCAAATCGTTTGCCATTAGGTAGTTCATATTTCGAACATGTATATGACTCATTCTTCGATGCCAAAGCACTGAGTCTTTCTCGGTTGCTTTCGAGACAAAACACGTTTCGATCGATGTAGATACTTTAGAATTCATATTCAAGACATAAATATCATTTGATCGTGGTGATCGCATGACAACCATGTCCTCGGGAATCACATAACCCGGTTTCAAGATCAGACACTCTTTATCTGTAAATATCGTAGTGTATTGCTTATCACAAATTTGTGACACGCTCAATAAATTATGATCCACTTTATCACAATAGTTAACTTTCTCAAACATAATCTTCCCATTTGAAACATCACCTTCCTGTGTAATCATACCCCCAGAATTTCCAGCAAACGCCACATAACCCCCTTGAATATTTCCCACATTTGATAAGAGGTTGAGATTTCCAGTAATATGACGAGAACATCCACTGTCCATGATCCAGTTTTCACCAGAAATGGTCTTGGATGAACCCTACACACACAAGAAAAATGATTAGTTCAAAAAGGCAGCCCAGGCCTCAGTCTTGGGCACCTTTTGGTTTTCTTGAGAAAAATTAACCTTAGTTGCATTCAATTGTTGTTCAGCAACTTGAGAATAAGTTACAGGCTTCCTAGACTTTCGTCTTAAGTAAGCGGCTTGAACCACATTTGAATTAACATTTTTGCACAGTGGTTCAGTAGGAATAAACTTAGGTTTAACGGAACCATGAGTTTCATTCACATGAACAACTTTTCGAGGATGTATATTCGAAAACATAATATGAGTATCATCAGCACACGACACAGGTCGTTTCACAATCTCCTTTACCAAAGGAACCGGTTTGGAATGATCCTTGATAAAAGGATGAAGATTCTGATAGTTCTTCTGGCCATAATTTCTTACTACATGACCCTGTTGACCGCAAAGAAAACAACTTCGCATGTCAACATGATGATGTTGAAAATTTGTTGGAACATGTGACACAGATGATGATTGATGACTCACATTCTTAGTCATGCTCTTAGCAAAATCATCAGATAATTCAGATTATTTTTCAAGTAAAAATCTAAATTAGAACAGTTCGAAAAACTTTTCAATGTGGCTGTCCCAGTTGACTTCACAAAGTTAATTTTCTTAGCCTGTTTCAAAACTTGTTTTGCTTTAGTTAATGTGTCAGATGAATATGATGAAGCTGATATTTTCGCATGAGCATATTGACATTCAAGTTCACGAACCTTGGAGGTTTCATTGTAAGACACACTCTCAATGAGTTCAGGTTTGATGATACTTATTGGAATGTCTTTTTCAGTGAATATTATATCCATCCCCTTTAACTTAAATACACGATCAGATGATGGCTTAAGTGCATTAGGATTTATAAAACGTAACAAATCCTCATCAGAAATTTTGGGTTTTTCTGGTTTCTTAGCCTTCACTGGTTTGACAAAAACATCTTGTTTCATCTTAGTTGTGTGCGAACCATACACAGCCTCCTCAAATTCATGAGGTTCACACAGTATGTGATTAGAACTTGTAATGTTCTTGTTCTTGTGTATAATTTCCGGTTCAAACACATCCTCAATGATAACTTTGTCAACATTTTCAACAAAAACTTTGTTGCTTTGAACATGAGGTTTCTAAGTTAAAGATTGGGGTTTAAGAGTTTCAGACTTACTTGGGTTAGAATTTTCTGATATCACAGACTCTTTAAAAATAACATCTTTCTCAGTTGGGGCAAAAGGATTAATTTTATAATCATTTTGAAGTGGTGGAGGAATTTCAACAAAACCTATACCTTTCTTTGAGTCCTTTTGTTTTCCAGAAACTTCGATAATTTCATTCAACTGAAAAGATGAATTTTGAAATTTCCCCAATTTGTTCTTTAACCCAAGAACCTCATTCTCAAGCTCAGTTATCTTTGAACGATGTTTCAAAATTTCTTGAAACTTTTGGTCATTAATTGTCATTTTCACAGATAACTCAGCTTTGAGATCATGATTACTTATAGTTAAAGCCTCAATTTTCTCTCTTGAATTCATTTGAGAAGTCAAGGATTGTTTATAAGTATCTTTTAAGGACACAATCTCTTTTAGCAGATTATCATTTTGAAGTTTTAATGAATCAATTTTAGATTTATTATAATCACAATCAACACATGATGCCTTAGAAGCAGAATTACTAACCTCATTTTGCTTGGCCATGCAAGCAGATGTGGTAGAATCACTGATCTTCGCCATACAAGCAAAGCTAGTTGGAAGCTTTTCACTTGAATTATCAGATTCAGACTCAGTTTCAGCATCAGAAGAAACTTCACTTCCACTTATATCTTGAACGTATTCAGGAAACCCAAACATAGCTAGATTAGCTTGATTTTCATTGTACAATAGTCGTTGTGACCAATCACTTCCATCAGCTAACACTGCATGTGACCCAGAAGTAGACGATTTCTTTTCAGCATCATTGACCTGTGGTGTGGAGGAATTTTGATTTTGACCACGAGGACCAGTATACTCTTTCTTTGGCTTGTCACATTCTTTCGCAAAGTGCCCGAATTCTTGACAGTTATAACATTTTACCTTCAACTTGTCAAAACCCAACTTCTTATTCAGGGTTGGAAGGTCTTTTCTGGTTCTTTGCATAAATCGTTTTACCTTACGAACAATCATTGCCTTGTTCCACTTTAAATCCATGAGCTCGAGATCATCGGGATCAATTTGATCATAATCTTCATCGGTTAAATCACTAGTTGCAATCTTGCTACTCACCAAATTCTCGTAAGAGGAAATAAAGGCAGACAAAAATGCAAAGTTTTGTTCAGCCTCTTTTATGTTTACATTAGTTTGAGATGAAAATTGACTTGTAGATGATGAAGTTCCCGATCCTCCAAATGAACCAAAGATACCAGAAGATCCAGTATTTCCAGCTGTGTAGAAACAGGCTTGTGGATCACTATACATTGTAGTAGCATTCTCACTTGCAGATGAGTAAGGAAAGCAGTCAATGGAGAAATAGTTGAACTTAGAGGCATACTACCACTATAGAAAGAAGGATCTTGACTTTCCTTAGAAGATTTCTGGCACTTAAGATCATATTCCCTAGCTTCAATCTTTTGTAAGAATTCAATAGAAGTCAAATCTTCATTCAAGAAATAATTATTCTCCTTGAGAACCATTAAGAATGTGGAATAAGAACTTGGGAGTACACTCTTAATAGTGTCAATTTTATCCCTCTCAGAAACTTCTAACCTCATCTTGTCCATTTCAGCAATTAAGTGATTGAATCTCGTTGTCATTTCTTCAACTATCTCACCTTTGAGTAAATTAAAGTTTCTGAATTGAAACTTAAGCATCACTTTCTTTCTTTCAGCAGTGTTTACCATACTCCTCATTCGGATATGTTGAAACAAAGAAGCACATATTTTTATGCTACCCACTTGATGAAAAATATTCTCAGGCAAAGCCATAGTTAGAGTAGAATAAGCTTTTGTCTCTATCTCTAATGCTTTCTTTTCTTCAACTGAGTATTGTGAGATAGCCTTTTGTGTACAACTAATAGTCTCATCTCCAATCATAGGAACGGTATAAACTTCATCTAAACAATATGAACAGTCAGGATGAACTGAACCTAGATGAGCACGAAACCTACTTGGCAAAATCACTAAACTTCATCAATCTTGGACATTTCGAATGTGAACCTATCTCGGTATCAAGTTGTAACATTTGTTGCATCAACATGTTTTGAGACGCTAATGCATACATACCGTCCATTTTTGACAAGTTTCAAAAATACAAGGGTGTAACGAATGGATTAACGAATCAATAAGCGAATAAGATTAACGAATGGATGGTAAATGTAACGAACTGTAAACAGTTGTAGCGAACTGTGAACAGTATCTAACGAATCAAATCTTAACGAAGTTAAGATTGATCAGACAACGAATCACAACTGAGTTTAACGAATCAGCCAACGAATCAAAAAGTTATCGAATCAGAAAGTCAAACTAACGAATTGACTAACAAACTGGCCAACGAATTAGCAATCAAACTGATCAGAAAAACTTAACAAATTAGAGATTCTTCAGTAGCGAATCACTAAGAAATACTTAGCGAAATGGATAACGAATCAGCTACAGTTGATTAGCAAATCAACTATAACGAATCAGGTTGTTACAACCGTTTGTAACAAACTCTGACACCTTATGCCACGTGGAAAAGGTTGTTATGACACAAATCCCAAAGTGGACGCGTGTCACACGAATCAGTTAACCTCAAATAACGAATTAGATCACACGAATCAACTATTATAGCGAACTAGCGAATCACTTGAAAGGAATAACGAATTGATGAACTTAATGAACGAATCAAAGGAAACAAGATAGCGAATCACCATAAAGATGATAACGAATCATATTCATCTTTGAATCTTCAAATCTTCAACACAAGATTTCCAGAAATCTGGAAATAATGAACATCAACTCAGAAACCCAGAAACTCAGAATTTGTAATACACTCTCGATACTAAACCAAATCACACAAATGACCAACCAAAATCCTTGTAACACAATCGTGAAACCAATACGCTAATCCTCGATACCAAACATCTACGATTACCAATCCAATTTTACCAAAACACGAACCCTGTTTCGGCCTTAAACCAAAACCAAACCCAAAACTCAATTCCAATTCACAAAACCATTCCAATATTTTAACCAACTCGGATTCAATATAATTCCTCCATAATTCAATCAATTCAACTTAAAATTGATTCAAATTCACTCAAACAGAATATTAACAATATCAAAAACTAATTAAACACCAAATCAAGTGTAATTGAGCCCCAACGGCTCTGATACCACTTGTTGGAACCCGGATAGTTATCAATCTAATAACAATTAACAGATCTCGGATCTGTGTTAACCGATTAATACATTAACTATAGATCTAGCTCATAATTAACTTTGATTCAGTGTTATATGTGTGTATATATTATCAGTATGTATTAGTGATGTTATAATGTTAGGATGAAGATCAAGAGAGGATTTGGACAGGGTTTCGTTAATTAACTCTCAAAACTTAAATTAAACGTGAACAGTGTTCACTATATATAGAAGATAGGTCTGGTTCGCTAACATCCCCTAGCGAACCAGACGCTACTTTGTTACATACATTAATAAGACGAATCATCCTCTGATTCGTTAACATCCCCTAACGAATCAGAGGGAATAACCTTAAGTCTTAGTTCGCTAACATCCTCTAGCGAACTAGAAAATACATATAACGAACTAGACTTTAACTTAATTGTTTATTACATTAAATATAAAACAGATACGTTAACGATAATTACAAAGACTCAAGGCGCAAAACCGTGCACTAACAATACCACTGCTTATAATAATAGTATCTAATAAATATATAATTAAATATACAAATTAGATAAAATAATTTGATTAAATATAACTTGAGATATACACATAATTATTTGAATAAATAAAATATGAATATATAAAAAATAAATATTTTGTTTGAATCTTTTATCTAAACCTATTTAATACGCTTATTATATTTATCATATTTTTGTTTAAGAATACATATATAATAAATATACGAAGTTCATAAAAACATTTAACAACAAGGAACCACCAATAATGATGTCGAGTTCTAATAAAATAATGATGATTTATTATTATTACAATATACTTATAATTAATACATATACATACATACATACATACATACATACATATATATGTGTGTGTGTGTGTGTGTGTACATATACGAAAACTTGTAACGGGGTTTAATTGACACAACACGGCAAGATGCATTAATATATAGAGTCGGTTTAACAAAATAGTGTTTATTTTATATTAACCATTAATTATAATAATAGTTTAAACCATTTAAATCCTTACAAAAAAAAATAAATAACAACCACCGCGTTCAGGGGGCTCGAACCCGCGCCCCTGGCCGGTTCTATGGTTCGAACCCTCCCACACCTTCCACTGCGCTGTGTGTCCAGTTGGTTAAAGAATGATAATAATAATAATAATAATAATAATAATAATAATAATAATAATAATTTAAATCCATAATCAGTTAAAATCCCCAAATTGATATAAACCCTAAAACTTAAATTAATCAATCTTAGTTGTGTTCGTTTAATGAGAGTTAGGGTTATTGCAAGATAGGTTAAAGCGACCAATAATCATAGTTTAATTACCAGATATGATTTAGAATAGATGGAGAACGACGAAACGGGGACGACGGCCAAAACAACATCGGGTTTGGATATTCACAACATGCTATAATCCAATTCAACTTAGGGATTGGATCGCGTGGTATAGCATAAGGTGCAGACGAGAGGAATTAGATTATTATGATTCCCATATGATTTTATCCCAAAATAGCAAAGACGGATTGGATATTATCATTAATACGTATCAATCGAATCGTATTCCTTAAATTACATAGTCGGTGTAGGCATAATAGTTGATTACAACGATCAATTCCAAATGTGCTACGAGAATTAAGGGCCAAGAAGGAAAACGGGTATGCGGGTTACAGGTCACGGATTTCTGGTTATGGGTTTGGGTTGGAAGATGGGTTAAATAATATAATAATGCTGCAGATTTTGCATAAAGGTCCTTGGAGAATGGAGAGGGAAACAAACTTGAATAATAGTCTCGTTTAGGGTTAAAGTTGTAATATATTGAAAGTTAATTTATATAAAATAAGTAAATATAATAAATAATCAAGAATAAAATAATAAGAACTCGATATTTTTATAGATAAATTTTCCGAATATAAAATCGGGCCGGTTAATATAAATTGGAAAAACCAAATTTTTATAGTATAAAAAATAAAATTTAATGAGATGGTAAGCTTGGGATCAATATTGTAACCTTTAAGATAAATGAGTCAAGTTTGATTGTTTAACTTTGAGCTCAAAGCCTCAAACTCAACCTAGCTTGGCTTGGAGCCTTAATTGAATATACATGTATGATATAAGCTTGGTACCTACGTTTTTGGGGAACACTTCAATGTTTTATGTATAAACTACAAAGAAATTAAATCTAAAACATCATATGCAGTTCATGAATATGTGATTCACGTCGACTTCATATTCTTAAGCATCATCAACTTAGGATAATTATGTCAATAAGAATATCAAGGTCGGTATGGGTTATATATTCAGTGATCTACTCCACTATGAAGACTGAAAACAAAATTGTTGTATTAGTCTGGAAGCGATCATGAATAACCGTAACTAACCATACAAATTGGCTGTAAAAAATCATAACCGAACAATTTTTTTTTTCAACGTTCTGTTACTGTTTGGTCACTTAATTAAAGATGTAATAATGTTACCTTTATTACCTTAATTTTGCAATACAAGATACACACATGTACATCATCTAAAAAAATGCATGCCCTCTTTAAAAGGGGGGCTTTAACATAAACTTATTTGTTTCTTAATTGCTTTTCACAAACCTTCCCTGCAAATATTATTAAAAAAGATGAATGTCATAAAAAATTTAACAAAATCCTATAATACATCACGATAAGTCATGTATATTACCTTAATACGAGGGCGTTTCTCGGCATTGAGCTTTCTTACTTCATAGCGAACGGTTTTAGCAAACAAGCGGTTACGTCTTTTCTCTTTGTACCTCTGCACACTTGCTTCTCTATTATGAGCCATTGGGCTTGACTCTCCCGCTTGCAATGCATCATCTCCTCCGCTGACACCATTGTTTTCAATATGCGACATTTGTGGAACCGCCCACAACCCTCCATTGCCACCATTATCTTGCTCATCACGTGTTGTGACCTATACATTTGGTAACATAAATGAAACAAGCGATGTTATGTCATTTTTAAAACAAAGCTTCTAGGTAAATAATAAGTGGGAGTACTAGTTTTGTGTATCCAACATGTTTTTATTAAAATTGATGATCATGGTGACTAACAATTTAACTTTCTAATGTAGTATCTCATGTTTAGTTATGTATTCGTCAGTCGTCACAGACCCTATCACTAATTATCTGTAGGGACAGAGATTAATAATTAAACGTTACTCGTAAATAATTTATCTAACATATTCAATCGAATACCCTATCCTTGTTTTAGGGTTAATCATACGGTCAACTTGAATACTTGTCACAAGTTAGAGTTTATCCCTAGGTGGGGGTCAATTCAAACAAACTTGTACGTTTTATTGAAGCTGTATGATACAAGTTTAGATAGCATTAAAGTGCAAATAGTAGTGGGTCAGAGACGCAGAGGTCATCAATAGCTACAGGCCCACTACTCTTAAAATCGGCCTTTTTACAAGTGGACGGTAGACAATATTATACGATATGCTTCACACGTGTTTTTTTTTTCTTTTTTGTAAAACCTTTTTACGGTTTGATTCATTGATATCTATAGTTTTGATCTAAAGTTCATAGTATTTTAGTATCTATTCTTGATTTTTTTTTAGTGTTGTGAATTGGGAATCAACAGGAAATCGTTCTTACCCAAGAAAGTTGAGGGTAATTTGGTTGCTGTACTTTTACAAGACTATCAAAATTGTACGTATAGAGTTTTAGAAGGATCAAGAGATCAAAATTAAAAATATGTAACATATCATAACAAGAATTATGTTATTTATCTTTTATATTTATTTACACAAGGCACGTATGTTTATAACAGATAAAGCAAAGCAAGAGCACATGCTTTTACAATTGTAATTATTTACTTAAATTACTAAAAATTGGGTCTATATTGAACGGTGCATATACATACACATCTTCATGGCTTAGTCAAAGTAGTGCTTGTTAGAAAATAAGACATTGAAGACTAGCACTATCTAGATGAGGTACAACAATAATTCTCATGTTCCTTGTTATCTCATGTAATATGACTAAGTATGAAAATAGAAGAGGAGAGCTAGCGATCTCACATTGATGGAAGAAGGTAAAAAGAAGTCATCATCTTGGAGATCGGGTACGGATTGTGGTTGTGGATCCGAATTATTATGAATGTAAAGCGGACCCTTGTTGACCCATGACTTGATGATATTTTCATAGTCAAGCTTCAGTACCAGTTTGCGATTATTAATATTATTATGACACGTTGATGTTGATGACGATGAAGAGATCTCCGTTATGATCTTCTTCCTGCTGTCAAAAACCTCGGAATAAGAAACCCATTTCTCATGGTCATGATTTCTGTCGGTTTTGTGTTTCCTCATCGCCGTCCGTACAAGCTCCTCGTCGGCGTAGTTAACCGACGACGGAGATGGAACATTGTTTGTGTTGTGTTCATCATCATCTTCTTCGGAGCATAAGAGTCCGGTGAGAGTGGTGGCAGATCCGTCCACGTCCTCACAAGAAGAGAATATGCAAGCCATGTCATCATGTTCTTCCACTAGATTCTCAGGGTGTAGTGGGAAGAGGTTGATGAGTTGTGAGGCATCATGGTGGTCGGTGGGTGGTGGTGTGGTGGCGGCGAGTTGAAGACGGAGGCTTAAGTATTTGGGCTTACGGAGTTTGGTTCGGGTTTTACGCGTCGATTTGGAATGCTTTGCGATCATTTTGTGGGAATTAAATGAAGGATGAAAAATACGATGTTTTTTTTTGTGGGTCGGTTGAGGTCTTGTAGGTGTGGTTTTGTATGGATTGGGAATGTTAAGGAGGTGGGGTGATTTGATTGGATGAATAGTGGATATTTAGAGGATTTCCTTTGGATACTTAGATAAGAGTAGATGGCTCGCACGTGACAACAGTAAAACTTTTCCTAAGATTATATTATTGGGCTTTGTGGAAAGGTGATAACCGTATGTCCGTATACACTTTTCTTATAAATACGTTATAAGACCATGTGTAGTCATAAAGTTTCACATTCAGGGGTTATGCGTCACGTGGCGCCCAGTCAGAGTTATGGTTTTGTATAAAAACAGGCTGTAGTCATAACTCTCCACATCCAGGGGTTATGCGCCACGTGGCGCCCAGTCACTTTTAAAGTTTTTGTTTTTTTTTTTAATTTTTAATAAGAATAATCAAATAACAATAATATTTATTAAATAAATATTACAAGAAAATAAAAAAAACTATTCGTCGTTGTTGTCGTCGTCGTCGTCTTCGCCCTCTTCGTAGTCGTCCTCGTCGTCATTTTCATCGTCTTCGCCATCGTTGTCGTTGTCTTCATCATCGTCTTCATTGTTACCCTCGTTTTGATCATCATTTTCACCAGGCAGGGGCCGACACATCCAAAGATGTTGGACCAAATCCTCCTTTAGTGCGTTATGTATCTCTCTTGACCGCACGGAATCCGAGTTTTCGAGTCGTTGCTCCATACTTGCCGGAGTCCGTGGTGGATCCGGGTCCGGTATGAAAGTTGGACATATTGCTCTTCCCTCGTCCTCGATGATCATGTTATGCATTATGATACACGCATACATAGCACATCTCATTCTTTCTAAAGACCACAGACGACAAGGATTTTTAACATAATGCCATCGTTGTTGAAAAACACCAAAACACCTCTCGATATCCTTTCTCGTAGACTCTTGCACTTTCTTAAAATACTGTCTTTTTTCATCCATCGGGTCTCTGAATGTTTTAACAATTATCGCGAACTCTGGATATATTCCATCACCCAGATAGTACCCATGATCGTAGAAGTTATCGTTAGCCCAAAACGAAGCGACGGGAACGGTCCCAGATATGTAACTTTCCATCACAGGAGACTGCTCTAAGACGGTTATGTCATTGTTGGAACCGGGACCACCAAAGAATGCCAACCAAATCCAAAGGTCGTATGAAGCGATCGCTTGAAGGCTGACCGTTGGTCCCTTTTGGTCACCTCGTGTGAATTGACCTCGCCATGCAGTTGGACAATTAGCCCATTCCCAATGCATGCAATCTACACTTCCTATCATGCCGGGGAAACCATGCACCCTTGTATGTGCCTCGTAAAGACGTTGTAGATCGTTAACGTTGGGCTCTCTCAGATAATGTGGTCCATATAGTTTAAATATTCCTATATTTTACAAAATTTTTATAAAATAAATGATCACAGTAAACAAGTGATAAACTATTTAAAAAAAAACAAAACGTACCGTAACAAAAATACTCCAAGGTGTCCCGGGTTGTTTTTTCGGCCATTTTTAAATAATCGTCGTTGATGTCGATCGTGTTTCCGTAGGCGAGCACGCGCACGGCTGACGTAACCTTCTGAATAGCCGTGAATCCTAGCGTCCCTCGAGCGTCAGGCTTTTGCTTAAAGTAATCAAACTCACGCTCCAAATCATTGGTGATGCGCATAAATAAATTTTTTGAAATCCGAAAACGGCGCCTAAAGGTCTTCGGGTTCTTGTATCTCGGCGTGTCGCAGAAGTAATCCGCCATCAACCGGTTGTTGGCTTCGGCACGATCTCGTTCGATATATGCTCTTGTTGAAACGGGGGGTGGAGAGCTAATCGCACCCGTAACGGAACTCATATACTGTGTCGCGAGCATAATCGCACTCGTAACCGTCTGTTCCTCCTCCACGTCCTCGGCTTGTTGGTCGGGCCCGAAAAACTGTTTATATATAGATGGAGGATCCATATATAGTGAATTTGGTGTAAAGGAATTTTTATAGAGTTGAAAGAGAATTTTTATAAATTTGATGAGGTTTGATTGGGAATGAAATGGTTTAATATATAGAAAATAATTTTTTTTTAATTATCCAACGGTCAAATGGTTTAAAAAAACGGTCAAATTTTGATTTACGTGTCATTCCTCAGCGTTTTATATACAACGCACACAAAATGGAAATCAACATAACGCAGGGGGGGGGGGGGGGCGGTGTACCCCCGCGTTTTGCTTCACAACGCTAGGGCCAAAGCCACCACTACGGGTGGTCTAAGGATGTTTTGTATGCTTAGAGCATTCACATTTAATACATAAATAAAATATGAGTGAAATGTTTATAATATTGGGATTGATTTATGTTGTTGTGAGCAGGGGCAGACCGAAAGCCTATCGAAGGGAGGCAGCCACACACTATAAAATTTTTTGATTTAGTGTTATTCACACGTGAAATTTTGAGCGCCCCCTACAAAATTTTGTAATTGCCCCTAAACATTTGAAACCATTGAGAAAAAGGAAAAGAACTTATAAAAGTTTGACCACTTTTCCTTCTAGAAGCAGCGAAGGGTGAATGTATCAACCTCTACTAAGAAAAAGATGAAGATTGAAGAAGTATACGTTTAATGTAAATATTTTATTGTTACTTTGTGGCTTCCCTAGCATGGGCGAAGCCACTATGGTGGTGCGGGGATCGGCCGACTCCTGCGAAAAAAATTTATTAGTACAATACATGTGTTAAATCTCGATCGACTCATGTGAAAATTTGACAACGACCCTTATGAAATTTTAAAACCAGCCCTCTCGATCTTGTGAAGAGTATTTTAAGTTAAAATGAAAAATATAAGTATTATACTTGAAAGCTTTCCGGCTGGCGGTGGCAATGTGATTGAAGTGTAAGGAAGAAGAAAGAAGATAATATGGGCTTTTACAAAAGAAGAAAAAGTCCAAGTTATTTAATTTAATAAGTCAATATTATAAAGTTGTCGTTTTATGACTTTATCTATTAAACAAGCTAGCCTAATGCAAAAGAATCAGAGGAGATCACGGAAAATTGACAACAATTAAAAATACACCATGTTTCTCTCATACCTATTTATTGTTTCTATTCATTAAGTTACACTTAATATAATTTTAAATTTGTGTTTTTTTTGTATTATATTAATAAGTTATGCCTTTTTCGAATAGCGTTTGGAACCACCACCAATATCCGAGCGAGCCTTCCTTAGACAGGATGTCAACCGTCTATACTGATTTTGACGCTTCAAACCTAACTTACCCAAGAACACCATCAATGAGGAAACCCATCATGTGGGAAAACCCTCTTGAGTCAGGTTTCGAAGTCTTAACCATCACTCTCATACCATTGAGGCAGAATGCCAATTGCATTAATAAGTTATGTTAACTATAAACTTTGTTTTTAGTTTTAGTTTAGGCGGTTAGATTAGTTTTTCTTTTTAAAACGACCAAGGTTAAATTGTATAATTAGCTCATATGTATATAACGTAATTAAAAACTTGCTTAGAATGTCGAAGATTAAATTGTGTAATTAGCTCAGATGAGTTATGAGAATTTAAGTGAGAGTTGTATATGTTTCATTTACAAACATTTGCTTCGGATTGTCAAACTATATAATGTAATGGTTGTATTTCAATAATGAAAACCCGTCAAGAACAACTTTACATATTGTATTTTAACTATGTGTTTTTAATAACGTTCCAAGTACTGATTTTTGTTAGATGGTATTTGATTTAATTATCTTTTTTTTAAATGACCCGACCTGATTTAATCAAATTGAAATGACCGGACCGGACCAAAAAAGTTGTATATACCAATTTGACTTGACCCGAACAATCAAACCGGACCAATATTATTTTTTTTAATTACTGACAGTTTAACCGAGTACTGACCAAAAAAATTATGACCTGATTTGATCCAACCGAAATGACTGAACCGGACCAAAAAAGTTGGTATATACCGATTTGACTTGACCCGAACAATCAAATCAGACCAATTTTTTTTTCAATTACCGATTGTTTAACCGAGTAATGACCAAAAAATTTCCAACCCTGTATGAAAATTTTCTAGATCCGCCATTGTTCTTTAGATTAGTCTAAAAAACAACATTTAACTACATCTCTCAACTATAATACCAAGTTACCTACTCATCTACACTTATTTAATTATCAATATATAAGGAAATTTATGTTTGTTTTACTATTTTTATTCTTCATTAGTTTATTTTATATATATATATATATATAACAATTACAAACATTGTGTTACATAATTTTTGTACCAACTGCATTGTGAGTTGTACATGGGTTTTGTATTTTTTACCATTAATTTAACTTTCCAACTCCATGTTTTCATATGCCTCTTGGCTTTAACACCCGCATTTTTATCTTACCAAGTGATCATCCATTCACTTTCCACTTCCTCCCGCTTTTATCATGCATGTTAGAATGCTTTTGCAATTGATAATGTGATTCTCAACAATTGATTCATGACTCCTTTGAATTAATGCCTTTGACTTATGTCGAAACACGAGATGAATCTGACCTGATCCATGACGATGTTTCCACGGATTTCGAGATGAACGAACCACGTCTTGATCCTCTTCTCCGGCTGGTTGGGATCTGCAATGACTTTTTGGGGGTGTGGAGGTGACCGCTAAGAAATCTCCAGGATCTCTTGTTCACAGACACAAAAATATGGTGGTGGCTCTTATTGAGAATGACCAACCCCTAATAAGGAGGTGGAGACCTCCTTATATAGGGAGCCTCATGGCCACCATCATAGTACCCTAATGGGCCTAGCCCAGTTAGGGTTACCTCCACAAAACCCCCTCAGCCCAATAACATTGTATTAGTCCATATAATAAAATAAGCCAAAAATAATAAATTTAGGGTCGTAAAACCGGGTTTAGTACCATACCCCTACAAGCCCCCCCAAGTCCAGCGTTGCTCCTGGGCGCGCAAGCGTTTAGGTGGAGCGCTGGACTTTATGAGGTGTGTTAGGGCGTGAGGCGGTTTTTTCCCTTTTCTTCGGCCTTATCTTTATTGTCTTTGAGTTTTGGGAGGTTTTCTTCATGATGGTGACGTGTTGTGGTTTTTATGATAATGATGGTGCACTAGCATGAATAAGATATAGTACGCCGAATAATAAAAGCCTGCGCGCGAGGCGACTTACGAGCTATGAGAATAATAAAGCTTGCGCGCGAGGCGACTTACGAGCTATAAGAATAATAAAGCTTGCGCGCGTGAGGCGACTTACGAGCTGTAAAAATAATAAAAGCTTGCGCGCGAGGCGTCTTACGAGCTATATGAATAATAAAGCTTGCGCGCGTGAGGCGACTTACGAGCTGTAAAAATAATGAAGCCTGCGCGCGAGGCGACTTACGGATCTATGAGAATAATGAAGCCTGCGCGCGTGGCGTCTTACGAGCTATAAGAATAATAAAAGCTTGCGCGCGAGGCGTCTTACGAGCTATATGAATAATAAAGCTTGCGCGCGTGAGGCGACTTACGAGCTGTAAAAATAATAAAAGCTTGCGCGCGAGGCGTCTTACGAGCTATATGAATAATAAAGCTTGCGCGCGTGAGGCGTCTTACGAGCTGTAAAAATAATGAAGCCTGCGCGCGAGGCGACTTACGGATCTATGAGAATAATGAAGCCTGCGCGCGTGGCGTCTTACGAGCTATAAGAATAATAAAAGCTTGCGCGCGAGGCGTCTTACGAGCTATAAGAATAATAAAAGCTTGCGCGCGAGGCGTCTTACGAGCTATATGAATAATAAAGCTTGCGCGCGTGAGGCGACTTACGAGCTGTAAAAATAATAAAAGCTTGCGCGCGAGGCGTCTTACGAGCTATATGAATAATAAAGCTTGCGCGCGTGAGGCGTCTTACGAGCTGTAAAAATAATGAAGCCTGCGCGCGAGGCGACTTACGGATCTATGAGAATAATGAAGCCTGCGCGCGTGGCGTCTTACGAGCTATAAGAATAATAAAAGCTTGCGCGCGAGGCGTCTTACGAGCTATAAGAATAATAAAAGCTTACGCGCGAGGCGACTTACGAGCTATAAAATGATGATAATGACTGGCTCACAAGGGCCTCCTCCGCGCAGGATGAATATCCCGGCCTGTTTTCAAAATAATAATGGAGGCACAAATGGCCAGATAATAATAATGATTTCATAGGTGTTTGTGCGGCTCGTAGCCGAACCTGCAAAAACATGTCAACTAAAAGTGGATGTATTGCATGGTTCCCATCCTCGGGCAAATTATGAGGTGTGCCCAACCTTTAAGCTTGGCGCGTGGCCTATGGGTTTATGAGGATTCCCAACCTTTAAGTTTGGCGCGTAGCCATATGGGATATTATGAGGATTCCCAACCTTTAAGTATGGCGCGTAGCCATATGGGATATTATGAGGATTCCCAACCTTTAAGTATGGCGCGTAGCCATATGGGATATTATGAGGATTCCCAACCTTTAAGTATGGCGCGTAGCCATATGGGATATTATGAGGATTCCCAACCTTTAAGTTTGGCGCGTGCGACCCGCTGTGGCGTAGAGTGATCGCCGGGAGCGCGCATGCGGAATTCGAAGTTGATCCACAGGGAGCGATTTTGATCCGCGGTGGCGCGCACGATCTAGAGATTTTGAATATCCACATCAGGTAGGTTTTATGTAAAACCAACAGATCTAATAGGATTTATAGATCTATGAACATGAAGTGTGACTGTTGCTCAAACGAACCCAGATCTGAAAAAATCATAACTAGATTTGGTATATTTCACTTAGAAAAAACACAGATCTAAGGGTTTTCCCCAAAAGTTCGGTGGTATTTCTTCCTGTGTATTTCCAGATCTGGAAGTATTTTTTAGATCTACGGATTTTTGGATTTCCATAGAACATATCTGAAAGAAGAAACCGTAGACCCGAGATATTGATGAACAGATCGGAAGGGCCGAGACGAGAAGCGAAGCGTAGTTCATTGCCGTCCCACGGATGGCGCCAATGTCGAAACACGAGATGAATCTGACCTGATCCATGACGATGTTTCCACGGATTTCGAGATGAACGAACCACGTCTTGATCCTCTTCTCCGGCTGGTTGGGATCTGCAATGACTTTTTGGGGGGTGTGGAGGTGACCGCTAAGAAATCTCCAGGATCTCTTGTTCACAGACACAAAAATATGGTGGTGGCTCTTATTGAGAATGACCAACCCCTAATAAGGAGGTGGAGACCTCCTTATATAGGGAGCCTCATGGCCACCATCATGGTACCCTAATGGGCCTAGCCCAGTTAGGGTTACCTCCACAAAACCTCCTCAGCCCAATAACATTGTATTAGTCCATATAATAAAATAAGCCAAACATAATAAATTTAGGGTCGTAAAACCGGGTTTAGTACCATACCCCTACAACTTACGTTATTATGGCATACGCCCCGCAATGCGGGGTCCTACCAACTAGTTCAATCTAATTGAAAATGTTACGGCTTGGTATGTTATTTTTGTTATTTATATAAATATATTCATTTATTCAATTCTAGTTTTCCATTTTACTCAACGACTTTATTTGTTTTAATAATTTATAGTATTAGAATATATTAATTGATGTACCGAGTTATAGAATGTGTTTTTATAAATAGGATACGCACTGATTTGTTTATTATTATATTTTAACATGACCCAGCTCTAATTCGATAAAAAAAATATTATATTGTAATAGTTGATCCTTAAAAACTTTCTATCACCCCCCTCCCCATGAAAAACTTTTATGGATTCGTCACTGGTTGTGAGTAGATGAGAGAGAAATCCAATGATTTTTCTTTATATTTTTTAAAATTTACTGTTCACGTCATATAGTATTTTAATATATTTTAAAAGTGATTGTGAGTGAAGGAAAGAGAATTAATAATGATAAATATATAAAATGTAGGAGTATTATTTAATTGAAAATGAAAGAGAAAATATAGTAATTCTTAGTATAATTTTGGATTTAAATAAAGGGAATATGATGTGAAAGCTCTTAGTGGCTTTTCACGTCATCGTAAGAAATGAGGCTTTTGACACTCTTTTTGTAATGTCCCATTGTAATTTAAAGCTCTTATCATGTGTTACACACACACATGATTGATTTCTTTTGAGACCCACCTAAGTTTTAAAAACTCGAAAGAACTCAATGTATAAATTTTGTTTTTGAATTTTTTTACACATATGTAATATTTAAGTGTAAGTAACGTAAAAAAACATTACAGTATATTTTTACACACCGATCAACTTTTTTCACATGTGCAACTAACATTTAAACTTGTGTAATCATTAAAAATCTTTATTCTCTCTCTAATTTATTTTTAATCAAACTTAATCTCAGTCATATATTATATACTCATTTAATTAAATGTGTGGTCCATATTGAGTTATTGAAGTTCTTACAACTTATCAAATTCTCAAAATATTCTTCCCCTATCTATAATATATATAAAAGAAAACCCAAAAATCTTATATGTCGCGATGTGGTCGCTCCCCATTTTTTGGAGTCACCAGATTTGCTAGATTTTTAAATAGAGGCTTCTCATGCATTTAATCCAAAGTCACGGGTATGGGTTTATCAAACCCAAATACTTCTTAAACGGTTTATAACATCTCATTAAATTAAAAACTAATCTAACCAAATTTTTGATTTAAAAATCCTATAAAGTGGGATATACCTAAAATTAATAACTGATTTAATTATATATTATTTATAATTACAAAAACCAATTTTATAGTAAAAAAATAAACGGGTCTTGGGTCACATCAAGCCCATATAGCTTTTAAACTAGGTTATAACATCTCATTTATTAACTTTCATACAATAAAAAAAATAAAAATTAAAAAATAAATAAATAACAAATAAGATAAAATAACACCCGTAATACGGGGAATAAAAACTAGTATATATATATATAATTAGGATTATGTGAGAACTATTTTGAAATTGAGAATTTTGAGAACCATTTTGAACCACAAAAAAATTCTTTTTATAAAAAATAAAAAAAAATATAAAACATGAAAATAAAAAAAGTAAAATAACCAAAATTTTTATTTATTATCCCGGTTTCATAAAAAAATAAAAAAAATACCGGTTTATCAATTAATTTTTTTTTAATTTTATACAAGTTATTCTTTATACACATATGTACAATTAAGATAAATAATAATATACATATGTGTATATTATGTAAATCGATATTAGAAAAAAATATGCATATGTGTATAATTAGAGTTTTTTTTATTAAACCGAGATGAAAAATAATTTTTTTTGGTTTTTTTTTACTTTGTGGAAAGGTGGTAACTGTAGACCTTTTCTTAGGAGTAGATAATAAGATCATCCGTATTGATGGCCTTATTGTGGCGTTTTGAAGCCATAATGCCTGGGAACAACGCCCTCCTGATATTATGGGCAGCGTTTTGAGCGGGGATTTTGAGAGGCGTTATGTACATAACTTGCAAGGCCCAAGTTTTGAGGAGAGTTGTGTGAGAGATAGAGAGAGAGTGGAGGAATAAAATAATGATTGTGGGAGAGTTATGGGCATTTTCCTATTACACTTGTTTTTTGCAAAACTTTGAAATGTTGACTAAGCACCACATGACGTAAAATACCTAGAGTTATCTAGTTTTTACTACACATGGTCTAAGAATGTTTTGTATAGTGGCTTAGAGCATTCACATTCACTACATCCAAAAATGGAGTGAATTTTTTATAATATATGGAGTGGTTTATGGTGGTGTGAACAGGGGACGAACCCAAAGCCTATCGAAGGGAGGCGGCAGCTCACCTTAAAATTTTTCGGTTTAGTGTTATTCATACGTGAAAATCTCGAGCCCCCCCTCCCTCATAAAATTTTGAAATTGCCCCTCTTAAACATTTGAAACCATTGAGAAAAAGGAAAATAACTTAAAAAGGTTTGACCACTTTTCATGCAAGAAACAACGGATGGTGAAAATAGCAACCTCTATTATGAAAAAGATGAAGATTGAAGAAGTATACATTTAATATATAATATTTTATTGTTACTTTGTGGCTTCCCTAGCAGGGGCGGAGCCACTATGTTGGTGCGGGGGTCGGCCGACTCCTGTGAAAAAAAAATTATTAGTATTATATATGTGATAAAATCCCGATCGACCCATGTGAAATTTTGAAACCAACCCATGTGAAATTTTGAAATGACCCTCTCGATCTCGTGAAGAGTATTTGAAGTTAAAATGAAAAATAGAAGTACTATACTTGATAGTTTTCCGGTCTCGGCGACACTATTATTGAAGTGTAAGAAGAAGAAAGAAGATAAATTAAGTCATTATTAGATGGGTCCATTTAAACAACACTTGGGTTAATATGGGCTTTTTCAAATGAATAAAAGTCCAAGTTATTTGATTTAATAAACCATATTATAAACTTGTCGTTTTACGACTTTATCAATTAAACAAGATAGCCAAATGCAGAGGAATGAGAGGAGATCATGGAAAATTGACAACAATTGAGAATACACCATGTTTCTCTCATACCTATTTATTGTTTCTATGCATTAAGTTACACTTAATATAATTTTAAATTTGTTTTTTTTCTATTATATTAATAAGTTATGTCTTTCTCGAATAGCGTTTGGAACCATCGCCAATATTCAACTGAGTCTTTCTAATACGGGACTTCAACCGTTCATACTGATTTTGACGCTCTAGGCATGACTCACTCAAGAACACAATCAAGGAGGAAACCCACCAATGTGGGAAAACCCTCTTGAGTCAGGTTTCGAACTTGAGACCTCAAGGATCACAAGTCTTAACCATCACTCTCATGCCATTGAGGCAAAAGCCCGATTGCATTATGATGTGCGAAACGATCTATTAAAATATAACCTAACCTAGACACTCTAGTTTTAAATTTATAAATCTAGACTCTCCTTATGCTAGACCACTAACAGGCAAGTGTACCTATCGACTATAGTAAAGCCTAATAAAATCCGGATATCGGACCCACAGGACACTAGCAACACCTAAACTAGACTCGGAATAATAACTTAAGTAAATTGATTTATTTGACTTTTGCGTTTTCAATTGTTAACTATAAACTAAATAATACTTAAACTAAAACTGACACGAACAAATCGGTTTAGAACTCAAATAGGGTAAACAACTACCTAAGCAAGGAATCCTACTAGTCAACTCGTAAACTCTCGGAATTGGATGTATGATTGGTAAACGGATTCTAAAAATATGAAACTTAACGAATAACTAAAGTATGTTAGATCACCTCTCGGTCTCACCAACAATACCTAAGAACCCTAAATATCATGTAAAGCACAATGGTTTAATGGTTCGGATCACCTCCCGGTCTCACCTTACCTAACCATGCTAAGGTACCAAAAGACTAAATTACCTCCCGGTCTCTCTAATCACAAAACACCCTAAGACGTAAAAAGGTATTCTATTGAATTCGGTTATAACTCGAATATGTAAGAATCTAAAGGAATATAGGGTAACTAACTCATGTGCAATCACTATCCAAACCCGCAAAATACCAAAACATACGACACTTAATCACCTCCCGGTCTCTCAAGTGGCAGAATATAAGATATCCCTAAACTCTCAATTACCGTTCCTATTGAATACATTAACAATATACCATAAACTAGTTGTAGACACATAGTAAAAAACCTAATATGCATCCATACACTATTGCCAAACCAGATGTCTCTATCTGTTAACCTGCGTGCACACTAAAAGTCAGCTACGCTGAGTGAGTTCTAGTTAATCAGACAACTTACTTTACATACACATATACGTGCCCGAAGGTACGCTTTACATACTTAACCTGTTCATCATTCTTTCATATACATCCATAACAATACTTACATTATAAAGAGCATCCGCCCTACATACCTCGGATATTATTAGGGCCCGGTACCCTCCATCCTCGGATATTATTAGGGTCTGGTCACCCCTCTTCCTCGGATATTATTAGGGTCCGGTGCCCTCCATCCTCGGATATTATTAGGGTCCGATACCCTCCATACTCGGATATTATTAGGGTCCGGTCTCCCTTTCTTTCCTACTATCATGCTATACCTTTCCATCTATATATTTTTAAGTTTCATACGTACTTACATCATTCATTCATCACATATACAATCAAATCATCTAAACATCACCTGAAAGTGCATGAAATATCCGAAGATCGTTCACGCACCGACAAGCTTTCATTCACATTTAGATATACATAAATAACATATAAATCATGCATGGCATACCCTTACCAATTAAGGTAAGTTTATTAACTATCACATCGAGTATGCACACAGCCCCAAAAACATAACAAGGAATGGGGCTCTAACTCACCTGAATGCGGTTACGTTCACCGCTAATAGTTATTCCCTTCTTTAGCTGTGCGCGACTAACTGTATAACAATTACACATATCAATTAACTATCACTACCCACATCGCGTTTCTAGTCTAGTTATAACCCACAACGAACGGGGATCCGGGGGGCAGCGCCCCTGGCAGTGGGGTCTAGGGGCGGTAGCCCCTAGCTGGGTTCAAGGGGTAGAGCTCCTGGCTGGGGTCGAGCCACATTTTCCATTAACCGTCTTAACACATTTTCCATTAGAATTTTAAATCATTATTTAATTCGCTAACTTAAAAGTTTGAGGGCTTCTTCGTAATCAAACCATTCTTTTCTAAGTCCAGGGACAATTCTGTCATTTTATTAAACTTCTGGTTCGTTACCCAGTTCTTAACGAACTGGGGTTCATTCTTTACTTTTGTCTTTCATAACGCATTAGCTAATTCGTTACTTCATAAGGAATTGACCTTTAAGACGAACTGAACCTTATAATGAACTGGTTTATATAACGAAAGACCCTTTTATAACGAGCTGGTCATCATAACGAATTGGACCTTAACGAATGGGCATAATGAATTGGGGTTAATTCATTCGATCCAGATATGAGATAGGGTGACCCCTAAGCTCATCTTTTGTTCGGTTTATACCCGATTCCACCCGGATCTCATGACTTTAACAGTTTAAGGGTGCCGGCTTGTCGTTTCGCAACTAAATCTAGCGGGTTCGGATCCATACAACATCATACTATCATTACCTCGGGTCGGGATTGTTGGGCCTAGTTTATGTGGTTTGTACTTAGTTTACATGTTTGGTCTTGGGCTATGGGTTAATATGTAAACCGAGAACATGTTGTTGTTCTCGGTGGGCTTTTGGTGTGTTTGGGCTAGCTTTTGGTTTCTCTATATATAGTCGAGGTCATGTATAGAGTAGAAGTTGTTCATTCACTTGTTTTGGCATTGTGTATTGTAAGTGCTTAAGCACCCGACGTATCTAATATACGTGTGTTTTGAAGCTATACCGTATTATCATTTTTGTTTTACTCGTGTTCTTGAATCACCAAATATTGGTATTCCGCACCAATACTTGTCATATTGATATCATAATTGTAGTGATCTAGATTCGGGATTTACAATTGCTATCAGAGCCTTAGACCTTTTCAGGCTCGTTATTGTGATATCATAGGTGTTTTGCTTGTATTTTCCGGTGATACAGTAACCGGAGAAGAGGAAGAAGTTACTTTTAGGAAGGAACTGATTTTGGTTTGGAAACAAAATCAAAATTCCCCTTTTCTCGGGAGTTTGTTACGAGTTCTTTGACAATTTATTAGTTTTCGGCTTCTGGTAGTTCTTGGCAACCATTTGTTCTCGGTCAACTGTTGGTCAATTTTGTTCTCGGTCAAGGTTGGTCAACATATTGGGTTCTCGGTCAATTTTGATTGTTCTCGGTCAATAATTGGTCAAACCTTTAGTTCTCGATCAACTGTTGGTCAACCTCTTGGTGTTCTCGGTCAAAGATTGATCAACGACAGTGTTCTCGGTCAAAGCTTTGTCTACATTGTTGTTCTCGGTCAATTTCTGGGATCTCGGTCTGACTCGGTTAACCAGTGTGTTTTTGTTTTCAGCCCATTAACTGTTTGGGCTTATTTGATTTGGACTTGGGCCTTATATCTGGACCATAAAGAAATATTTGGACATTAATTTCTAATTGGACCTAAAAACAATCCTTAATCTAATCTCAATGGCCCAATTAACAAATGGTAGTAATGTTGAGTCAAACAATTGACCTAAGGGGGAGATTGTTGAGTCAAAGATTTGACCAAGATGAAGTACATGGAAGATTGGAATCTTCTCAACCTCTTCAGAATTCACGAAGTATGGATCCGGGCACACCTTAGACATCCGAGCAAGCTTTTACTTAGCCGGGTACGATATTTTGTCTATCGGGCAAGGTTATCTTCAAGTAGTCTTCTTTAGTGGATATCCGAGCAAGGTTTGCAAATTAGTGCATTGCCGGGCAAGGTTCACTAATCTATGTAAATCCGAGCAAGGTTCACTTTATCAAGTAAGTCTGTTCTTCATAGCCAAGTAAGGTTCTCTCCAGAGTAAGCTTTTGGCTAACCAAGTCCATGAAGCCAAGTAAATGGAAGACCGGGCAATGTATTCATTAATAATAAGTGGTCCGAACAAGCTTGATAATATAAAGGAATATCTCTAAGTAACATCGGGCAAGGTTCAACTCAAGCAAGGCACAGTTCTCCCGTGTACACTTTGCTAATAAGTTATTTTTATAGCAAAAAGTTGAAATAGACCATTGAAGAACAAGGTTGCTCGTAAGGGTTTGTCGGGCAAAGTCTGGCAAAGTCAAGAAGACTGAATTCTATCCAGTGAGTATTTTACTTGGTAAAATACTCTTCAAGTAAAGTCTACCCGGAAACTGATTCCGAGCACACTTCTATGTTACCAAGTCCTGAAGGATGGCAGAGTACACAGCGTACTCGGAATGTGAAGTTTGATGCAAAGCCTACCCGGAAGACTTGTTTTACACTTAGACTATTTTCTGATTATGTAATTTGAATATGTATGTACGTTTAGAGTTTCTAGAAGGAATGACAGCTGTCCTAGGGTGGCAGGCCTATAAATAGAATGTTTTAGGGCACGCCGCCAAGAGGGGAACAAGACGGACAAGGCAGACAGACACATTTATTAAGAATAGAATATTGTGTGTGTGACGACTGTCTTAGTATGGATAAACCTTCAAGAAACCCTAAATCGGTTATCCACTTTGTATGATTGATATTATATAAATGGAAATCTTTTGAGTGAACCTTGTTCTTGTTGGTTACCTTTGAATACTGATTTTATAACCGTATGTTTGTTATTGATTTCGCCTTTAACAAACGGTCGTCTTTCTAAATATAGCAACCCGTCATTAACTCTCTTGTCGACACATCTATTTGTGTGAGTTATGACATGATTAAGTAAGATCCAGCTGAAATCAAGGGACCAGACAAGTGGCATCAGAGCTTGTTGCTGCTATTTTGGAAAGATTGTTGATGATTGAAGATTTGAAGAAGAATGACGTCAGCAGAGCATTGTTACATTGAAACGTGACGTCAGCAACTCTATTCTTCATTTTTCTTCCTGATCTACAATCATTTGGTGTTTTCTCTTCCTTATTTAAATCAAAGTTTTAATATTTATATATAAATCTTGCTCTTATCACATCAGACACCTCAGATCTAAACAATCGGTTTTCAGATCTGATTATTTTGAACTCTGTTTTTACAAAGAAACTACTTTTGATTTCTTAAAATGCCTGGTTACGAGGAACAAGAAGTCTCTACTAACAGGATTCCTAGACTGTCTAAACAGGAAAATTTCACTAAATGGAAGGTCTTGTTTGAAGCAGCCGTTTGCTATAATGATGTTGATATGTGGAACTCCATCAAGAATGGTCCACAAGGGGAAGTTGCAGAAGGTGCAAATCAGGCAGCAACTGCTGCTGTGAGAGAAAGGATGAGAAAGGTACAAGGCTTTAGCTATGTTGAAGCTAGGTCTGTCTTGGGAAATACTTACGAAGGTTGCACATCATCCCAATGCAAAGGCAATGTATGATGCAATACTTGAAATGTTTGAGGGAAATGTTAAACTCAAAAACATCTAGAAGCAGAGATTGAAGCAGCAACTAGAAAGATTCAAGTATAAAGAAGGAGAAAGGTTGAAATCAATTCTGGAGAGGTTTCTGGGAATTGTGAATGATCTCAGAACCACAGATTATGTCATGACTGACTTTGACCTCAATACCATGCTGCTCAACTCTATGCCAAAGGAATGGTATACTGCCTGCAAGTTCATCCTTACAAAGCACAACTTCAATGAGCTAAAAGTGGATGATGTAGTGTGCTTTCTTCAAGCTGCAGAAATAGAGATGATAGAGAATGAAATGATTAAGGAGGAAAGACCATGCTTCAATGTTTCAAACGCATTGATTGCACCTATGGGTAATTTGACTACCAAGAATCAACAGCAGATTCCTATCATTGAAGAACCTGTTGAACTTAATTCTGATACTCCAAAATCATTTGTTGGTGTTAGCAATCAAGGAAACCAGCAAAGATTCAATGTGCAGCTGATTGATGACACTGATTCTGCCTCTATGGCAAGTGGAAATTTTCCTCACACTAGTGGTGGAAATGGTCAAGGCAGTGATACTCAAGCCTTGCTTTCAATGTTCACTGAGTCATATAATGCATTTGTTGCAAAAAATCTAATTCACACAAGTGTAGTACAAGATGATCTTGAGCAGATAGATGCTGATGATTTGGAGGACATGAATTTGAAGTGGCAAGCAGCCATGTTGGCTCTTAGAAGCAAGAGGCTTTACAACAGGACTGGTAAGTCACTCCTATCAAAACCATCAAAATGTTCCAAGAAACACTGTTCCAACAAATCAGAACCAGATCAGAAATCAAGGAAATGTTGCTGTAACTACACAGCATGAGCGTAACTTTGATTGCAGCAATCATGAAGAAGACATTGCAGATGATATCAATAGGGCAAATGTAGCATTCATGGCCATAATTGAGAAAGAATCTGGATCATCATCTCAGGTACATTCTGCTCCTACTATTGATTTAACCGAAGTTATCAATGAACTGAAAAAGAAAGTAGGCAAGCTGGAAAGTGAGTGTTTTAAGAAACAAAGTATCATCAATGCATATGAGGCGAGTGAACTAGTGAGTGAAGAAAGAATGAAAAGTTTGGAAGAAGACTGTGTAAACAGTTACAGAGCTCAGAAAAGATTCACCACTGAAATTGATGGGTTGAAGAAAATGATTATAGAAGAGAAGGTGCTAAACACAAAACTGCAAGCTGACAATGAATTCTTGAAGAACTTGGTCTCCACTTGAAACATCTGTGGAATTTTAAACCAAGTTAAAGAAGAAGACAAGTACAAAGCAGTACCACCACCTTTCAACAACAACTTTATGCCAAGAGTTGATAAAGATAAAAGAAATGTGTTTGATCCCGGATTAAAAGTCGATAACAATAAAACAGATCTCAGATCTGTACATTATCCAATTACCACTATTAAGATCTAGCTCATAATTAACCTTGATTTAATGTTATGTATGTGTATATATTATCAATAATATTAAGATGAAGCTTGAGAGAGAGTAATTACTCAAGATTTTTCTCTATAAACTTATATCTCCGAAACTCTCTTTCTACAAGTGAACAGTTGTTCACTATATATAGAAGGCGACCTGGTTCGCTAACATCCCCTAGCGAACCAGCTTTCCCTTTGTTACATAACTTAACATAACGAACCAACCCCTGATTTGTTAACATCCCCTAACGAATCAGGAGGGAATATATTATAATGTCTTAGTTCGCTAACATCCCTAGCGAACTAGACTTAACCTTAACGAACTAGTCTTAGTTCGCTAACATCCCTAGCGAACTAGACTTAATCTTAACGAACTAGTTAAATATAAACATTAAATATTACATTAATTATCAAATAAACATTAACGATAAATACAAAGACACCAGACGCAAAACCGTGCACTAACAGACACCCCCTCGTCTTGAGCTCTTTGTCTTTAATTTATTTGAAGCGCTTGGACTGCCAGTCTCTGCAACTATGAATTCCATGTTCGTGACACACACGAACGACTCATTGGAATTGCATAGCCAGGTCGTAATCTTCTTGGCGTTCAAACAAAATCTGCTTCCTGTATAGCACGTCGTTGTTTGTCTCTGATAAATTAACCAACCACATCGGGTCGATTATCTTAATGAGCTCGGTCTGCAGTCCTCGACCACGAACAATAACGGCCTCGCCAGTACGATTGTCATAGTACCAACGGTTGAAAGACAGATAAATATCTTGAGGAATTGTCTTCACATGAACCTTTTTCATTGTCTTTGGCTGCTTTACTTTCAAGACAAGTTTCTTCCAGCCGGTTCTTGGATCAATCTCGTCAATGCACTTGCGTCTTGGAACCTAGGGCTTGAAGAATTTGAAGCCATGATTGACCTCGAACAGTAAGTGTTGATGAAACCACTCAGCCGTTCGGTGACTCCCACGATTGATAAATGGACGTCTCGCGAGGGTACGTACATCCCAACGCGGTAGAGTTAAAACATCCATTATCCTCTCGTAATACTGGACACCCTTTCCCACTTGACTATACATACTTTAAGGTCTGAATCATAGAGCCAAGAGACAATATCACCATGTACCTTAGAAACAGTCTTGAAGGTAGTCACCTGATTCGCCTCAATCCAAGCAGCAGCGGTATCTTTTCTTTCTTGATCTACATACCGATAAGCACTGATAATCTTACCCACTTTCTGACGTTTGAACCATCTTTCTATGTCATCATCAGTCACTTCTTTGAGTGAAGGAACTGTTCGCTGCACAACCTTTTCTAGTTCATCCTCAGTCTCTTTAATTACATCTTCGTGAAATACCGGAGCACCTTGATCAACATTTGCGTGTTGATACAAGTCTGGGTACTCTTCAGCTGTCACATCCTCCATCTCAATCTCCTCGTTCTCATAAATAAAATCCGTATCCATAAATAACGGATCAACTTCCATTTCTTCTTCATTGATCACTTCGACATCGGGCTCAGTCTCTAAAGCAGTCAACTGATCGTCATTCAGCCCAAGCATAATCGAAATCTGCTCCCGTTTCAAAGATCTAACAATAAACTCACCGACCTCTATCTCATTTCTGTTCACCACACTTCTAACCACCCCCGATCCATCCATAAATATCACCGTGTTAGCCTCAATCATTTCTATTGGCTTGGCAGCTGTTGGATCTTGATAGATAATTATCTGCTTGTTCGAATCATCAGCGCCATTAACACCAGCACCAGAGGATGAACCATGCGATTGTTTAGGCTCACCTCCTGCATCAGATTCGTCAGGATCATCATCGTCATTTTTAATTTTCTTGAGGGCATCATCTTACAAGTTAATTGTAAAATCAACTTTTCTTGTTCCTTTAATTTCACCCCTTGAGACTCAACAATCGTACGTAACGACTTAGTCTCTTTCTGACAGAAAGAAATATAACTCATCATTCGACGTTGATTCTCCATGAGTCTTTCTTGAGTTTGACGGTCAGCTGCCGTTTGATTTTCATATAGATGTAGCAGATTTAGCAGCATTTCAGTTTGACGACCTGGTGGCAAATTGTATACAGATGGATGAACTGGTTGAACAGGTCCTTGAGGTCGAGTAATCCTCATAAAAGAGACATCACTAGGCGGAGGTGGAGGAAGAGTAGTTGTTGGCAGAGGAGAAAGTCTCATTGATGTGGTGGAAGATACTGTAGACAACACAGCAGGAGGTCTCGGTATCTCGGTCAACGCCATTTGAGGGATTAGACCGAGCCTTTCATGTGACACCATCGTCGTCGTCAAGGTAAGCATCGGAGTGCTAGTAGTTAGCGACACCGCCGAGCTTTGAGTAGTTGATTGACGTGGTGGTGGATTTCCAATAATTACCCCAGCCCCAGCAGACACACGGGGCTTCTTTGATGGTTCACCAGTAGCTACAGCTTTCCCCTTTCGTTTTCTTTCTAGCTGAGCTTTCATGGTAGCAGCTAGAGCAGCATCGATTGCATCTTGTTATTCTTTAAGAGCTCGTGCACCAGCTCCACCATCACCATCATCATTGTCACCATCATCATCACCACCATCATTGTTCCCACCTTCTCCCCCTTCACGCTCGGAATCCGAATCATCATGGATCCAACGCTCATTAGGAGGACATACGTAATCCGGATTGATTATATGACCAATCATCCGTTTATCCTGTGGCTTGTATTTTCTATAGATTAACATACGATGCACCGTTTCAGCTTTCATATGTTCCATATCAAGAACATCGTTCACCAATGATCGATCAATCACCAAGTTCGGAATCAAATCCTGAATAATTAGCTGTAAAAAGCGAGGGTACATCAAGAACTTCTTTGATGGTAGAGTTTGCTGAACTTGCTCTTTCAGATGATCAAAGATGAGTTCTGAATAGTTGAAGGGCTTATTCAGGATTAGAGCAACAAATGACGATTGCAAACTTAGTCTACACTCATCAAAACCACCGCGACGTCCACTCATACAATGAAGTAAAACATGCAGCAGATACTTGTAAGGTGGACACAACCCATTCTTGTTCAACATAGACTTACGAATATCACCCCCATAATTCAAGCGTGTGAATAAACCCCTAACCAATGTCCTGTCAAATTCACTCGGGTTATCATCATTATCCTCAAATTGAAGTACTCGACGAATGACCTCAACATCAATCGTAATAGGGATCTGATTAATTGTAGCTCGAACCTAATTATTTTCCTCAACATATTCCGCCGTGTTCCAAAACTGCCTGATTATACTAAGATACACTTTAGGTTTAGCAGTAATTGCATAGCGTATCTTTGAACGACGTAAGAAAGTCAACATAGCTCCAAACGTTCTCAAATCAGTCACATCTTGATCAACATAAGCACAAATGTTGTGCTTCTTATCGAACGGCAATAAGATCATTTCAGCTTGTTGATCTTGTTGTTGTGGTTGTCCTTGTGGAGGTTGTTCCTGTGGCGGTTGATTTTGTTGTTCTTGATCAGCCATGTTTTACTGTATAAATAAAACCGAATATGAGAATAGATATCAGAATATATAATCAAAAATATGTGTAATTAAGCTATTTACATATTTTAGACTATTTAAATCCTATAACTTAAAATAAATGAATATTGAAATTGATTTTTTTTTAATGTCATTCGTTAGGAATCACACTGATTCGTTATACTAAGATAACGAATCAGGAGATTCGCTATCAAGTAAATACGTTAACAAACTAAAACTAGCGAACCACTATTTAATTTTAACGAACTAAATTCCAGTTCGTTATATTTAAAACGAATCCAAATCTGATTCGTGTAACATCTTATTCGCTAAGCTAGTTCGTGTAAAATCTTAACGAATTGGACACGAAACAGTTCCAATTCGCTAAGACTAACGAATGGTCATAAATAAGACTTTTTTTTGGACTTCACACAGTCAATGGTCAAAATTAGGATGAACACGAATAGTCAACAAAATGAACCCAAGAACAATTAGGCCATAACTATCGTCGAATCATCACGCTAATGAGCTCGTTGTACTAGGAATTACAATCGTAATCGAAGATGAATGAGATTAAGACTCAAAATCTCTAAGTACATAGGTTAGACGAACCCACAGTAAACACCAATGTCACAAAACAATAATTAACCCGACAAACAACAATCAGTTCATGATTGAAGCCCACTAAGGGTATCAAAATATGATTCCGATCATAATGACATCAAAAACATATATGAATTAACATAAATTATACACAAATGGGTTTTAAAATCTCAGAAACCCTTAAACTCCTAAAATTTCATAATTTAACTATCAACACATAGCCATTTTTGACGAAAATGATATCGCCATAATCAGCTATACCTTAGAAACTCAAATATGTCCTTGAAATCTTCAAACAAGAAAGTCGAAATTCCAGAGAGAATTTGAACAGGTTTCTTAAAAATGAAGAAAGAAGGCGAACAGTGGAAGACTGTTCGTTTTCTTGTCTTATATAACAGTGCACATAACCCTAGGTACAACTTGTACGAATCAGACGATTCGTGTAATTTAAAGTTAACGAATTAGCCCATTCGCTAACTCAATTCGTTACCTTATGTTGGCGAATCGCTACTTGATTCGTTAAATTAAAGGTAGCGAATCAAGACATGATTCGTGTCATGATTCGTTAAATATGCATAACGAAGGGATGATTCGTTACAGAGTGCGGAAGCGAATTAGGTTAGCGAACCATAAGCTAGTTCGCTAAAGAATCACCTAGTTTGTCATCCATAAATAACGAATTGGATTTTAGCGAAATAAACTCTTTTATTTAATTTTAAATTAAATAATTAAATGAATAAATTAATAAATTAATTAAAGAATTAAATAAATAAATAAATCAAATTATCGAGAAACCCTTTTATCCCGACAACCAGATACGTTAAAAATGTTTCAAATTTCCTAAATATAATTTAAAATTATTTAAGTATTTTGTACAAAGAATACGAAAATATTTTTGGTATTTTGTAAGACTTTAAAGAATGTATTTACAAAAGAATATCCTGTCCGTTTTTTTGTTGTTGTTGTTGTTGTTGAGTTTGAGCAGAGAATCATATTGACCAAAATGCCCTTCCATCACAGTTTTATATTTCAGCAATATTATGACTGGCGATAAGTCGGTCATTGGTATTGTTGTCCACATAAATATAATAACACACATTCAAGTAATTTTGTGATATGATTAAATAGTTCAATTAAAGCACAGAATATCAGAAACTATCGGCCTCTAATCACGGTTCAAGCTTAATTTGATTTTTGCCAAATCACCCCAACTTGACTTAAACCATTATATTGTTGATCAAAATTTTGATACCAATTGTAGAAATTTTGAGCCATGCATCAAGTTTCCTTTACTGTGAATGAGTATGCACGAGTCCATCTGTCGGCTTACATACATTGTATCCCCTGGGGTCCGTTTCTTAATGGTATTAAGACTCACGCAAGGGAGGAACAATTGTATGACTAACAGCGGATTTTGATCAAGTCAGTAATTTAAATTGTACGAAGTACAGCGGTGATCAAGTTTAATGACTTTGGGTTTGCTCTAGAAGGCGAGTGAAATATTCATGCTTATGAATACCCAGATGGTTAAGCCGCATAAAGACTCACAGTGTCCAGAATCTTAACGCTTGTTATTTGCTTTATTTGATTTTTGGGTGATCAACAAATATAAGGCTTGAGTATGACTGGTTATTACATTTTTGCCATCCTCACCGAGACTTTTGCTAGAGACTAACACCCCTTTCAATTTGGCGTTTTTTTATGTTTATATCACATACTTTACTCTACTGGGTTGTTTTAAGACCTACAAATGCACCAATGCAATTAAGCACACAGTCTTTTAAGCTTACTATTTGCTGAATTTGGGGTCAAGATAATCAATGTACTATCATGTTCTCTTTTTGCTTAAAAAACTCAAAATTTTGAGGAGCATAAAATAAAGAAAAGATAAATTTAATCGCCCCAGTTAACTTAAGTTAATAAATAAATGGCTAACCATCAATTCACGAGTGAATCATAGGACCAAGACATGCAAGCATGCTTCATAAACTTAAATAACCGACGTAATTTTCAGCGAGAAAATAATCTAAAAACGTCTGCAAAAATCTTTTTGGTTTTTCTCTGTACAAACACTCAAAAACACAATATTTTTGTCTTTTTCAATTTTGTTATAAACAATCTTTTTGAAAACATAAATCACATTCTTTTTGGATTTTCGAAAATTTTAAAATGTTTTTGGTTTTTCTAAATATTTAAAAGAAAAACCTTAAAGAACAGAAATCACAATATTTTTTGAATTTTGAATTTTTTTTTAATGTTTTTGGATTTTATCTATACAAACAAAAACACATTCTTTTTGTATTTTCTTGAATTCTCCCCCTAAAACCTAAAAACATAAAAAAATTAAGCTAAATCAATAAAGCATTTTAAAGATAATTATGCTAATTTTAGGATCTCAGCAAGGGTCTTCAATCCATTTAAACCAAGCAAAAAGTTAAAACGTGTTTTATCAAACGCTTTGGTAAATAGATCGGCTTTTTGAAAATCTGTGTGAACTTTCTCAAGATCAATTAATTTCTTTTCATAGCAATCCCGTATAAAATGATATCGACTTTCGATATGTTTCGTTTTAGAATGTTGTACGGGATTCTTGGTGATACTAATAGCAGCAGAATTATCAATCAAGATGGGAGTAGTAAGAAACTTCAAACCGTAGTCGCGAAGATGTTGTTGTATCCACAAAACTTGGGAACAGCAACTCGAGGCTGCAACATATTCAGCTTCGGCGGTTGAAGTGGAGACCGTTGTCTGCTTCTTACACTGCCAGGAAACAAGCCGGCTTCCTAAGAATTGACATCCCGCTGTCGTTGATTTGAAGTTGATCTTGCATCCTCCATAATCTGAGTCTGAGTAGGCGTTAAGATCGAAAGTATTATCTTTGGGGTATCATAACCCGATGTCAGGATTTCCCCGTAGATATTGCAAAATACGCTTGACCGCTGGCAGGTGAGTCACTCGGGGACTAGCTTGGTACCTAGCACACACACAAACAGCAAACATTATATCGGGTCGAGAAGCAGTTAAATACATTAGAGAACCAATCATAGCACGATAAAGGGTCGGATCAACGGTATCCTCCAATTCATCCGGTGATAAATTGTGACCCACTGGAAGAGGAGTAGAAGGGATTTTTCCGGCAGTAATCTTGAACCATTCCAAGACATCATTCATATATTTTGTCTGATGAATGAAGATTCCCTTATCAGACTGGTGAACCTGCAGCCCTAAAAAGAAATTCATCTCTCCCATCGAGCTCATTTCGAACTTTGTTTGCATGGACTTCTCGAACTCCTTACACAATGTGTCGTTTGTACACCCAAAAATAATATCGTCAACATAAATCTGGACTAGAAGAAGATAATCACTAACAGTATTATGAAATAAAGTGCAGTCAACAGTTCCTCGTTTGAAGCCATTATCAGTCAGATGGTCGGCGAGCGTGCCATACCAAGCTCTCGGGGCTTTATGTAGACCATACAGAGCCTTGTTTAATCGGTAAACACGGTCTGGATAATCAGGATCTTCAAAACCAGGTGGTTGTTGGACAAATATTTCCTCGTGTAATTCACCATTGAGAAAAGCACTTTTAACATCCATTTGATAGATCTTGATATTCTTATAAGCTGCATAAGCCAGGAAGATTCGAATCGACTCTAATCTTGCAACTGGAGCATATACCTCTGTGTAATCAATACCCTCTTGCTGATGAAAACCCTGCACCACTAGACGTGCTTTGTTTCTGACAATCACCCCTCGATCGTCCTTCTTACACTTAAATACCCACTTAGTCGGAATGGATTTCTTGAATCTAGTAGGTTTGTCTATTAAATCCCAAACACCCAAACGTGCAAATTGCTGTAATTCCTCTTGCATAGCTTCTACCCAAGACGGATCTTCAAGTGCCTTACGAGCTGTCGTTGGCTCAACTTGAGATAGAAAGAAATTGAATTTAGCAATATTCACAATTCCCGAAGAATGTAAGTTAGTGTAAGCACACAATGTGTTATTGTCACTTGACGAAGCAACTTGATGACGTGTAAGAACGCCCACATCAAGTTCTTCAATGATATTTTCCTGTGGATGATATCCATGAATCCGAAGAATGGGATTTTCAGGAACAACAACATTATCAAATAAGTTAGTGTAATGTTCACTCAACTCGGGAGATGAAGCATTATCACTGTCAAGATCAATAACTTGAATTTCAGCTTGATCATCATCAGAAGAAGTAGAAACATTATCAATAGCAACTGGAGAGACAACTTGAGATTCTTCAATTGGTGCAACTGGTTGAACTTCAACTTCATTAGAACTTGAAAATCCTGGAATGTTCAAATGTTCTTCAAAGTATGCTCTAACCAGATCATCATCGATGTGTTCAGTCGAAGAAGTAAAAGAATTAAATAAACTATCGTAGTCAAACATCCAGTCTGGACCTTTCCCTTGAGGAGGAGTTGTGTACTTTTGACAGTCCACATGGTACCATTCTTCAACACAGCCAGATGTGAAATTAAAAACCCTTTTCTTTGGAGATGCATATCCCAAGAAATACCATTCGATAACTTTTCTTCAAATTTACCCGAATCCTTCTTCAACATTGTACATGGACACCCAAATGGTTCCAGGTACTTTAAATTAGGTTTTCTATTATTTAAGATCTCGTAGCTTATTTTCTTGAGTCGTTTCATTGTTAGAACTCGATTAAGCGTATAACAAGCTGTATTCACTGCCTCATTCCAAAATTGAACAGGAAGCTTTGAATCAGCGAGCATTGTACGTGCAGCTTCAATCAGAGTTCTATTTTTCCTTTCAGCAACACCATTTTGTTGAGGTACATAAGGTGCACTATATTCTCGGTGAATTCCCTTTTGAATACAAAAGAAATCCAATATAGTGTTTTTGAATTCAGTACCATTATCACTTCGGATTCTCCTCACCTTTTGTTTATACAGTGATTCGAATTTAGTAATAAGGTTTTGTACCAAAACTGATGTTTGATCTTTTGAACTCATAAATAACACCCATGAATATCTTGAATAATCATCTGTCACTACAAGACAATACCAGTCTCCCGAAATACTCGCACGATTCACTGGACCAAACAAATCCATATGAAGTCGTTCAAGAGGAGTATCAATGGAATTCAATAAATTAGAGGGATGTGGCTTCTTCTTCTGCTTGCCCTTTTTGCATGCAACGCAGTGATCAGATAACTTAAAATTCTTTAACGAGACACCCTCAACTAAGTCATTTGCCATTAAATAATTCATCTTTTAGACATGTATGTGACCCATTCTACGATGCCATAGAATCGAGTCTTTCTCGGTTGCTTTAGAGACAAAACATGTTTCGATCGATGTTGATATCTTAGAACTCATATTTAAGACATAAATATCATTAGATCGTGGTGATCGCATGACAACCATGTCCTCGGGAATAACATAACCTGGTTTCAAGATAAGACACTCTTTGTCAGTAAATATCGTAGAGTACTTTTTATCACAAATCTGCGATACACTCAATAAGTTTTGATCTACCTTGTCGCAATAATTCACTTTCTTAAACGTAATGTGACCATTTGAAACTTCACCCTCTTGTGTGATCATGCCCCCAAAATTCCCAGCAAACGCTATATAACCCCCTTGAATATTTCTTACATTGGTTAATAGGTTGAGATTCCCAGTGATATGACGAGAACATCCGCTATCCATGATCCAGTTTTCACCAGAAATGGTCTTGGATGAACCCTACACACAAACAAAAGTGATTAGTTCAAAAAGGCAGCCCAGGCCTCTGTCTTGGGCACCTTTTGGTTTTCTCTTTGAACATTAACCTTAACAGATTTCAATTGTTGTTCAGCCACTTGTGAATAAGTTACTGGCTTCTTTGACTTTCGTCTTATGTACGCTGCTTGAACAATGTTTGAATTCTTGTTTTGACATATAGGTTCAGTTGGAATGAATTTTGGTTTCACTTGACAGTGTGTCTCATTGATATGAAAACCTTCCGAGGATTCACATCAGAGAACAAAATATGAGTATCATCAGCATACGACACAGGTCGTTTCAGGATCTCCTTGACTACTGGAATTGGCTTAGATTTGTCCTTGATAAAAGGATGAAGATATTGATAGTTCTGTTGACTACAATTCCTCACAACATGACCTTGTTGACCGCATAAAAAACAAGTTCGCATGTCTATATGATGATGTTTAGAAGTAATTGGAATAAATGATGCAGATGATTGATGATGACTCACATTTTTAGTCATGCTCTTAGAAAACTCATTAGATAAGTCAGATTTCTTCTTTAAATAAAAATCTAAATTAGAACAGTTCGAAAAGCTTTTTAGTGCATCTGTCCCAGTTGACTTCACAAAGTTAATCTTCTTAGCTTGTTTTAAAAATTGTTTTGCCTTAGTCAATGGATCAGATTGAACTGACGTTTTTGTTTAAGCATACACACATTCAAGTTCTTGAATTTTTGAAGTTTCATTGACAAAAATACTCTCAATAAGTTCAGGTTTGATAATACTTATTGGAATATCTTTGTCAGTGAACATTGTATCCATTCTCTTTAACTTAAAAACTCTAGCCGATGAAGACTTAGAACTCGGAGGATTAATGAAACGCATTAAGTCCTCGTCAGAAATCTTTGGTTTAACAGACTTCTTTGTCCTTACTGGTTTGGTTTTCACAGTTTCTTCCTTGTTCATTTGAGATTTGAATGAACCATACACAGTGTCCTCAAACTCTTGACGTTCGCAAAGAATATGATTAGAACTAGGAATGTTCTTATTCTTGTGTATTAACTCAGGTTCAAACACATCTTCAATAATCACTTTGTCAACATTTTCAACAAAGACCTTTTTACTTTCCACATGAGGTTTTTGAGGAGCAACTTGGGATTTGACAATTTCAGGTTTAACCAATTTAGATTTTTCAGAAATCACAGATTCTTTTTGAATCAAATCCTCTTCTTTTCTTGCAAAAGGATTAATTTTATAATCATTATGAAAAGGTGGTGGAATTTCAACAAAACCAATACCTTTCTTAGAATCTTTTTGTTTTCCAGATACTTCAATAATTTCATTTAACAGAAAAGATGAATTCCTAAATTTTTCCAATTTGTTCTTCAATTCAAGAACCTCATTCTCAAGCTCAGTTATCTTAGAACGATGTTTCAAGATTTCCTAAAACTTTTGGTCATTAATGGTCATTTTCACAGATAACTCGGCTTTGAGATCGTGGTTACTTGTCGACAATGCTTCAATCTTTTCTCGAGATTTCCTTTGAGATTCAAGAGATTGTCGATAAGTATCCTTAAGAGAAGCAATTTCTCTTATAAGATTATCATTTTGATTTTTCAGTGCTTCTAACCTAGATTTGTTAGATTCACAGTCAACACATGATGCTTTAACAAATGAAGTAGTAGAAACAGAATTACTAACCTCATTGATTTTAGCCATGCAAGCAAACATTGATTCAGGAGGCTTGTCGCAAGAGTCGTCAGAATCAGATCCATAATCATTATCAGAAGACATCTCACTACCAGTAGCATCTTGACAATCTTTATGTAACATAGCCAAATTTGCTTGAACATCATTGCATAGTAACCGTTGTGACCAATCAGTTCCATATGCTAACATTGCTTGTGTTGTAGAAGAAGATGGTTTCTTTTCAGCATCACTTTCTCGTGGTGTAGAAGCTTTTTGACTTTGACCACGAGGTCCAGTGTATTCTTTCCTTGGTTTGTCACATTCCTTCGCGAAATGCCCAAATTCTTGACAATTATAACACTTTACTTTTAATTTGTCAAAACCCAACTTCTTGTTTAAAGCTGGAAGATCTTTTCCAGTTCTTTGCATGAATCTTTTAACTTTACGAATGATCATAGCCATGTTCCATTTTAAATCCATAATTTCTAGATCATCTGGATCTATCTGATCATAATCCTCATCTGTTAAATCACTTGTGGCAATTTTACTACTCACTAAGTTTTCATATGAAGACATGAAAGCCGTCAGAAAAGCAAAGTTTTGCTCAGCTTCCTTCATATTAACACTAGGTGGTGTAACAAATGGATTGGTATTAGTTGAACTTCCAGAACCACCCGAATTACCAGCCGAGTAGAAACACACTTTTGGATCATTAAACATAGCTGATTCTTTTTCACTTGCAGCATGAGTAAGAAAAGCAGTGATTGGAGAGATCGTTGAACTAAGAGGCATACTTCCACCATAGAAAGCTGGATCTTGATTTTCTTTGGAGGATTTTTGACACTTAAGATCATATTCTCTAGCTTCGATCTTTTGTAGAAATTCAAGTGCCGTCAAATCTTCATTCAGAAAATAATCATTCTCTTTCAAAACCATTAGAAATGTTGAGTAGGAACTTGGAAGCACACTTTTAATAGTGTCAATTTTGTCTCTTTCAGAAATTTCCATTTTCATCTTGTCCATTTCAGCAATTAAATGACTAAATCTTGTTGTCATCTCTTCAACTGTTTCTCCTTTCAATAAATTAAAGTTTCGAAACTGAAACTTGAGCATCACTTTCTTACTCTCAGCAGTGTTTCCCATGCTTCTCATACGCAGATGTTGAAATAGAGATGCACATCTCTTGATACTACCAACTTGATGAAAGATATTTTCTGGTAATGCCATAGTCAAAGTAGAATATGCTTTTATCTCAATTTCTAAAGCTTTCTTCTCTTCTTATGAGTATTGAGAAATAGCTTTAGGAGTATATCCAATAGTATCATCACCAATCATTGGTGCAACATAAACTTCATCAAGACAATATGAGCAGTCAGGATGAACCGATCCCAAATGTGCACGAAACCGAGGTTCCCACTTGGCAAAATCACTGAACTTCATCAATCTTGGACATTTAGAATGTGAACCTATCTCGGTATCAATTTGCAACATTTGTTGCATCAACATATTTTGAGACGCTAATGCATACATACAAGCCATCTTTGAAAATCGAATCAAATAATGAAATATCTTAACGAATCAGTGAACAGCTATAGCGAACTGTGAACAGTTGTAGCGAACTGTGAACAGTTATAGCGAATCAATCCTTAACGAAATTAAGACTGATCAGTAACGAAGTATCTTAACGAATGAGGTGAGTGTTTTAACGAATCAAAAGTCAACTTAACGAGTCAACTTAACGAATCACAAATAAGGTTAACGTATCACCCAAATGGCGAAACAGATAACGAATGAGATAAAGGTTTAACGAATCACAAGTCAACTTAACGAATTGACCAAACGAATTGACCAAGTCACCTTAACGAATTGACCAAGTCAACTTAACGAGTTGACCAAACGAATTGACCAAGTCATCTTAACGAATTGACCAAACGAATTACAAAGGATGATAATCAGTAACGAATCGCCAACATAAACTTAGCGAATCACTAAGGAATGCTTAGCGAATCAGCTACAGTGGATGAGCGAATCACACTATAGCGAATCAGGTTGTTACAACCGTTTGTAACAAACTCTGACACCTTATGCCACGTGGCAAAGGTTGTTATGACACAAATCCCAAGAAGAACACGTGTCACACGAATCGGTTAATCTAGTTAACGAACTAGATAACACGAACCAATAACTCACACGAATTGATTAACGAACAAGATAGAGAAGTAACACTGTTGATAACGAATCACCAAGAAACATATAGCGAATCACCAGGAAGAAGATAACGAATCAAGTTCGTCTTCAAATCTTCAAATCTTCAAACTCATTTCCAGAAATTATGAAGATTAACCCACAAACCCAGAAATACCAAATTCGTAATACAACCTCGTTACTCAACCAAATTGCACAAATAACCAATCAAAATTCTCGTAAACCAATTCCGAATCCAATACACATATCCTCATAATCGATTAACACTTTAACCAAATCAAATTCACCAAAAACAAACACCCTGTTTCAGACTTAAACCAAAACCAAAACCAAAACCAGATCACTCAATTCCAATTCAAACCTCAATTCCTCTTAACCACACCTATCCATATCTTAACCAACACGAATTCCATTCAATCCGTACATAATTCAACCAAAATAAACTCAAATTGATTCAAAATCAAACAAAACCGAAAAACTTAATAATAATAAGAATAACAATAACACTTAAAACACCAAATCAAGTGTAAAGAGCACCAACAACTCTGATACCACTTGTTTGATCCCGGATTAACAGTCGATAACAATAAAACAGATCTCAGATCTGTACATTATCCAATTACCACAATTAAAGATCTAGCTCATAATTAACCTTGATTTAATGTTATGTATGTGTATATATTGTCAATAATATTAAGATGAAGCTTGAGGGAGAGTAATTACTCAAGATTTTTCTCTATAAACTTATATCTCCGAAACTCTCTTTCTACAAGTGAACAGTTGTTCACTATATATAGAAGGCGACCTGGTTCGCTAACATCCCCTAGCGAACCAGCTTCCCCTTTGTTACATAACTTAACATAACTAACCACCCTCTGATTCGTTAACATCCCTTAACGAATCAGGAGGGAATATATTATAATGTCTTAGTTCGCTAACATCCCTAGCGAACTAGACTTAACCTTAACGAACTAGTCTTAGTTCGCTAACATCCCTAGCGAACTAGACTTAATCTTAACGAACTAGTTAAATATAAACATTAAATATTACATTAATTATCAAATAAACATTAATGATAAATACAAAGAGAGAACACATGTCCTTTGACATATGTGAAAGAAGAAAGGTAAATTACAATGCTTTAAGGCCTTCAAGCCAAGAAGTATTGGAAAGGATAAAGCAGAACAACAAGAAAAGGGTGAAAGAAGATGTGAATGTTGAGAACTTTATCCCTGTTTATCCTATTTTCTCTAATCATGAAGTTCTTGATACTGGAGATGTGGAAACTATGGAAGAATATGAGAAAAGACAATCAAGACATAGAGAAAATCAGGATGAAGAACCACAGAATATGCAAAAAATTGTGTTTGTAAAGAGCATGACTGAAAGAAAAGACATCAAGATTGAGGAATTTGTCCCTTTCTCAATCAACTTTGACAGTCTAAAGAACAAGAAGACCATTGGAGTCAATGAACTAAGACCAAGTGAAAGGTTCAAGAAACCAAAAGAACATGAAATTTTCAAAGGAAAGGTATGGTGCAAGAAGTGTGATGAATATGGTTATCATACAGACTCCTGTAATGAAAGACTCAAATTCAAGCCTTTTCATGTCCCAGATAAAACAAAGTATGGACAAGACTTTGTGGCCTATAAAATAAAGTATGAAAAATACTTGGGTATGGGAAAGGTTTGTGAAGAGAAAGTTCTGGAAAATGAGAGCCAAAGGCATTCAATGAAAGCCAAGAAACATGTGGACAAACCTGTTAAAAGGGGTAAATCTCCAGTGAAGCATGTGAAAAATCCCAAAAATGGATACCCAATCTGTCAATTCTGATAGTTCTCAAGGATCATCAAGCAGCGAGAAAACAAGAAGAAAAGATGCATATCCTAGAAAGAAACCAACTGAACTCACTGGTGATGAGAAGTTTCTGTTAAAGCATGGATATGAACCACAAGGTTTCCTTTGGAAACCTAAAACAGAAACAAAGGTTGAGCAAGTTCCTGATGTGAGAGACTACTCTGAAAAGAAGGACTATGTGATAAAGGAGTATGCCTCTAACTCTATTGAGTACCAGAACTCAACCTCACTAGTCAAAACTTCAAGAGAGTGTGGTATGAAACAGACAATTCAGACAATCTAGAACTCACTCATGAAGATCCTGAACCAACAACACTCACTTCCCAAGCTGTGTCTGAAACTGAATCTGATGAGCTGCAAGTTGATAAGACTTGCACTTCATCACTCAACTAATCAAACTTTCTTTGTATGTGCAGGAACAGTTCACTCATCTGAATGACATATGGTACATGGATAGTGGTTGTTCTAGGCACATGGCTTGTGACAAGATGTCTCTTGTCAATTATGAAGAAAAGTATGAAGGTCCTGTAGCTTTTGGGAGTGATGAAAATGGTGGAAAGATTGTTGGAAAAGGAATCTTAACAAATGGGAAAGTCTCATTTGATAATGTATTTCATGTTGAAGGTCTTCAATACAATCTACTGAGTATATCACAAATGTGTTTAAGGGATACAAAGTCAGTTTTGATGACTCCCACTGTTTCATCTTGAAGCCTGAGTTTGTGATTCCACCTGAAATGATTATGATCATGGCACCAAGAAATGGTAACTTGTCACACCCGGCCCTGAACGGCGGAAACAGCCGGGCGCGCGCGAGTGGGGATTGATACTTAAGCACGGGTCATTGCAAACATTCAAGATAAAATTTTCATTGCGCATGAAATGTTTAATACAAATACATTACATTGTTTAAAGATTACATAAAATCATCCAAGTATAAAAACTGTTGAAGATTTCCACGCCATACCCCCTTGCGCGGCGAGAACAACCACGCGCATCGAAGGGATAGAACTAAAATCTTCCAAAAAGCTAGTTTTAGATGTTCAGCGTGAGGTGCCCTAAGTGTGACTTCATGCGCTACCTAGTTATCTCCTGAAAGACACGTAAAACATTTGAATCAGTATAAACTGAGTGAGTTCACAAGTTTTAGTAACTTGATAAATCGTATTGCATCATAATCTTGATAAAAATCATTCTGAAACATAATTCTGATAGCATCATTAAAACACATGCTTGGTAAAACATAGATCTATCAACATATTCTGATAAAATCGTTCCGCGGTTTACGCGCGAACATTTCTGGGAACTGTGCTCGTCTGTGTAAGTGGCGCTGCCACTACGAGCGAAACAAGTAATACCGTCCCGCGGGTTACGCGCGGACACATCTGAAAAACCGTGCTCGTCTGTGTAAGTGGCGCTGCCACTACGAGCGAATAATACCGTCCCGCGGGTTACGCGCAGACGTTGTGCCGGAAAACAAGGCGCTCGTCTGCGTAAGAGGAGCGACCTCTACGAGCGGGCTCAAACCCATAGTACTGCCCCATGACCATACTAGGCACTCGTCTGTGTAAGAGGTGCGACCCCTACGAGTGGGCGGATCAAACCAGCAGTCCCTACCCTTAGAGTTCCAATGGTAAAGTGATCACTTACTCGAATCTGGTGCACTAACATTGAAAAACCATAGATAACCGTTCGCATCGCTCATCATGAAACATAACTTAAACACATAATCGCTTGCATAGCTTGTAAGTATTCCATGTTAAAACATTATTTAAGTACGTGTCCCTCGCCCCGAAAACAGTTTAAAAATAGTGAAAACAGTGAAAATAGGGGCTGTGAGACTCACCTGTGGTTCTTGTTAAGGGATTTAGTCGAGATTCGGGTTTTCTTGGTGTTGGTCTTTGAATTTGAAGGTCTAGTAACTGGAACGGAATCGAAAATAACGGATGCTCGGGAGATGATTAGTGCAAGTTTGCAGTTCTTTGAAGTGTGTTTTGAGTGATAATTTAGGTTACATATTTATAGGCAAACTCAAGGGAACACAATCCCTTGCTTTAGGGGATTGTAATCTTTTCATATCTAGGTGTAATGATGATAAAGTATGGAAATTATTATTGTTTATTGTTTATTTAAAAGTGGAGGAGTGGGTAAAAGATCTTGATTTGATTTGGACAGGACATGCAGGTCTGGGGTTGGTGAGAATAGGGTGGCTGACAGTTGACTTATCATGTTACAGTGTGCTTTTTCAGGTACTTTTGTCAGTGTACAGTAAAAAGTGGAAAATCTCTGAAACACGCTACTGTTTCCTTTTGGGCGGGAGTAATCTCCTTATGTCTGGTGAATAGACTAAGTGTTCTGTGCGCATCACTTTGTGCGCATAGCTTTCTGCGTGAAGGACATTTCTTTGCTGCGGGTAGGTGCGTAACCTTCTCGCAGTTAGGGATATTGAGTTTCATTTGTAGATTCTCCAGGTGGTCTTGGTATTTCAATATAGTGATCAGTCATGTTGAAGTCAATTCCATCTTGGAGCTTCAGACAAACTAGCTCTCAATGTTCCCGCCATGCGGGGAGGTTAGTTCCCTTCCGCACGCGCATAAACGATTTAGGATGCACCCGCCTTAGCATCATGCGGGATGGTCAACCCATAGACAACATAACGTTAAGTTACATGAAAACATAAAGCCAAAACATTCGCGCATGGCGCATATAACATATGCTCACGCTGGTTCTTAACATGGTGCGCTCGCGCAGGTTGCACATAACAAATGCACGCGCTGACTGACATGGCGCGCTCGCGCAGGGCAAACATAACAAATGCCCGCGCTGATTCTAACATAGCGCGCTCGCGCAGGGCAAACATAACAAATGCCCGCGCTGATTCTATATGGCGCGCATAATATTTACAATCACCTAATTATTAGGTTGATTACTTAGTTTAAGGGATTGGGAATTTACCGGGTGTCACATAACTTGTATGAATTGAATATGAAAGAAGCTATCTCAAGAGGAGGTGCATGTTTTGTTTCCAAAGCCACTGAAAATGAATCAAAATTGTGGCATAGGAAACTTTGTCATGTGAACTTAAAGAACATGAATAGACTTGTCAAAGGTGAGAATGTCATAGGCTTACCTACAAGAGAGTTCCAGTTGGAAGATCATTGTAGTTCATGCCAACAAGGAAAGCAACATAAATCTACTCATAAGCCAAAGCTCATCAACTCAATTGATCAAGTACTTGAATTACTTCACATGGATCTCTTTGGTTCTGTGAGTGTGCCAAGTATAGGGAAGAAAAGATATTGTCTTGTGATCATTGATGACTATTCAAGATACACTTGGGTTTATTTCCTAAGTACAAAGGATGAGGCTGCTTTAGTTGATTAAAGGTTGTGTAATAATGATTGAGAACAAATTGAATAAGAAAGTCAGGATGATGAGAGGTGATAATGGCACTGAGTTCAAGAATGGAGTTATGCAAGAATTTTGTGAAGTAAAAGGAATACAACAACAATTCTCAGCTCCTAGAACTCCTGAACAAAATGGTGTTGCAGAAAGAAGAAATAGAACTTTAATTGAAGCTACAAGAACCATGTTAGCAGATGCTAATCTGCCTGTCACCTTTTGGGCTGAAGCCATAAATACAGCCTACTATGTTCAGAACAGGGTACTTGTCAACAAAAGGCATAACATAACTCCATATGAAATATTTCACAACAGAAAGCCTTACATTAAGTTTTTCAAGCCCTTTGGATGCAAATGTTTTCTTCTGAACACAAGGGACTATTTGAACAAGTTTCAAACAAAATCCCTGGATTGTTTCTTTGTTGGATATTCTACACACTCAAAAGCTTATAGAGTTTATGTGAAAGACCATTTGAGTGTTATAGAATCATCTGACATCATCTTTAATGAGAATCAATTCAATATAGTTGATGGTGCAGCATGGCTATTTGATCATGAAAAGCTAATAAGGTCTTTCAAGATTTATCCTGAAGACTTTGATGACTCATTCTACAAGACCAGTGAAATTGAAGAGAAAAAGAAGAAACCACTGGACTTAGAAGAATTATGGAAGAAGGTTGCTAGAAACGAAAAGGAGTATACTTTTGTGAAGAGTTCCTAATGTGACATTGGTGAACAAGATCAAGAAAATAATCACAGTCCTGAACATGATCATACTGAGAACAATCAAGACAATCAAGATATACAAAATGATCAAGTTCAGAATGAGGATGACACAAGGAACCAAGCAAGTGGAGAAGAAGCTGCATCTACAGCAAGATTTCAAGATCTATTTCAAAGATTAAACTTAGAAAACAATGGTGCATCTACTTCAGGACAACATAATGATGAAGCACCAGAATTTCATGATGCAGAAACTGATTTGATCATTGAAGAACCAGAGCTCAATGAAACAAAACTTGACACAAATTTGTCTACAAATATGATTATACAAACTCCTTATGTGGAAAAGAATCATCCTTCTGAAAACATCATTGGAGATTTGCATGAAAGAGTTATAAGAAGTCATTCTGAAATTGCAAACATCTGTCTTTACTCCTGCTTTCTATCCCAAATAGAGCCAAAGAACATTGCTCAAGCACTAAAAGACAATAGTTGGGTAGAAGCAATGCAAGAGGAACTGGCATAGTTCAGAGACTTACATGTGTAGGATCTTGTTGATAGGCCAATAGATAGATATGCAATAGGAACCAAATGGGTTTTTAGAAACAAAAGAGATGAAAGGGGTTTGGTGATTAAGAACAAAGCTAGACATGTAGCACTAGGATGTCTTCAAGAAGAAGGAATAGACTTTGAGGAAGTTTTTGCTCCTGTTGCAAGACTTGAAGCTATCAGGATTTTTCTTGCATATGCTGCCTCAAAGAACATTAAAGTGTTCTAGCTTGATGTTAAGTCTGCATTTCTAAATGGAAAGATTGATGAAGAGGTGTATGTAGCTCAACCTCCAGGTTTTGAGAATCCAATGTATCCCAACAGGGTGTATAAGCTAAAGAAAGCCCTTTATGGATTGCATCAGGCTCCTAGAGCATGGTATGATGAGCTGTCAAATCATGTTCTTGAAAATGGTTTTACAAGAGGAGCCATTGACAAGACACTCTTCTACAAAAGAAAAGGATCAGACTTACTTCTGTTACAAGTGTATGTGGATGACATCATCTTTGGATCTACAAATGAACAAATGTGCATGGAGTTTGAAGGGGTAATGAAGTCCAAATACAACATGATTTCTATGGGAGAAATGAACTTCTTTCTTGGATTGCAAGTTCAACAGAAAGCTGAATGGATCTTCATTCACCAAAACAAATATGTGCAGGACATCTTGAACAAGTTCAACTGTCATGAGTACAAGACTGCTTCAATTCCAATGAACACCAAAGAAAAGATGATTGCAAATGAAAGGGGGAGCCTGTTGATGAACATGAAAATAGAGCCAAAATTGGATCTCTGATATATCTGACTGCAACAAGACCAGATATCATGTTTGCTGTATGTGTGTATGCAAGATTTCAATCAAGTCCAAAAGTCTTCCACATGAATGCTGTTAAGAGAATATTCAAATATTTAAAGGGAAGACCAGACTTAGGAATTTGGTATCCAAAGAACCAATCTTTTGATCTGATTGCATATACAGACAGTGATTATGATGGATGTAACATGAGTAGAAAGTCAACCTCAGGAGGATGTCAATTTTTGGGTGAAAGGCTAGTGTCATGGCAATGCAAAAAGCAGACTACAGTCTGAATTTCTACTGCAGAAGCTGAATATGTTGCTGCATCTGCCTGCTGTGCACAAGTTCTATGGATTCAAAATCAGATGCTGGACTATGGTTTGAATTTTCTGAACACCCCTATTCTTATTGATAATACTGCTGCATATATTACTATTAAGAATCCAGTTCAACATTCTAAAACTAAGCACATTGAAATCAAACATCACTTCATCAGGGATTGCAGTGAAAAAAGTTTGATTGAAATGCGAAGAGTTGATACAAGTGACAATTTGGCTGACCTATTCACCAAACCACTTGATAGAAACAGGTTCAACTTTCTTTTGAAAGCCCTGGGAATGATCAACTCTGATGAAATCTGATTAAGGACGTGTGCCTGGTTGTGTACCTCTATATGCTAACTGATTATTTTATTTAGAGGTTTCACAAATTGAATGTTATGTGAATATGCTTGAGTATGTTACTGATTATGCTACTGAATATTTAAACTGATATGTGCTTTAACTGATGATGATTGCATAGTTTTGACATGATTGATCTGATTGATATGCTTGTTTAATTATCAGTTGTTGTGTATTTGTGATGTTAGTATAATGTCTCTGTTAAGATTTAATTGTTAGAGTAAGCTTATCTGACATCATTGCTTAATTGCTTGAATATGTGCTTTATCTGATCTTCTGATGTTATTAGGATAGGTTAGACTTTGAATGACAGTACTGTCTACTTGTCCTGATAATATTAAGTTTGATTAAGATTTGATTATGTTACAACTGTTTATGTCAAAATGTGTTTTATGTCAAAATTAAGTGATAAAATGAATTCTACAATGAATTTTGCATAAATACTTTATTTTGATCAAAACATGAGTATGTTGTTAATGGTGTAGAGATATGATAAGATTATTCATTTCAAGCTTTAAAAGAAGCTTAAAAGAAGGATTTTTAAAGAAAAATCTCAAGTGGTTGTTTTTGCCGAAAATTATGTCATTTTCCCAGTTGGAAGGACATGCACTTGTGTATGTTTGGTCCTTGAATCTCTACAGATTCAAAGGATAGCCAATGACCTGAAAACTGAATGCATTTAGGGCAATTATGACTTGTTTCTTACTCCTTCACTTAAAACTATGTCAATAGCTCTGACTTTGAAAGGACATATATTCACATGTATGTTTGGTCCTGTTGACCACTTTTGGTCAAACAGGATAGCCATTTACCTGCCAATGAAGAGATATTGGGGTGATTGAATATTAAACTGTGTTTTAATGGGAAATGATAGTACATTGACTACTTAGCCAATCATATGGATTTAATAGGCTAAAAGGACCTTAGTATAGTCATTAACATGTATGGTTGCTTTCTCATGATGATGTAAAATCTAAGGTGATATAAACATAATGAATATGCTAATCTTTATGTGGAGATACATAGTTGTCTTTGCATGTCTCAAGATAAATCTCTCCAAATGATAGGCAGAAAAGTGATTACCCAGTCATACACAAGCCTGTTGTTATTTGGTCAACCAAAAATGAAACATCTTTAAATATGACAAAGAACATGTGTTAAAAAAATTTGAGAAAATATCAATAACAAGGAGAAGAATGAATAAATCAACCAAAAGTTGATAAGTGTTTTAAATATTTTATCAAACAAGAGGGTTACAACTAAGAACTACAAAGATGTTGACAAAATCAGTCTCATCTTGAATGAAAGGCCTGTTATTTAACAGTAAGTCCAACGTTCAACAAAAATACAAAAAGATTCAATAAGTTCTGTCATACAAAAAAAAATAATTTTTGACCAAATACAGGAGGTTGGAGTCAAACTGGGGTGATCCGGGGAAAGCCAAATAAGCTTTGAGAAGAGATATGAGGCATCATAGCACAGTGTTGACCATTAATGCATTATGCTTAAATTGAACCTTAATCATATCACCAAAGAAATGAAATTCATGCTAAGTTTATACCTGCTGTTAACCTATCTATGTTGTCATAATAATGCTGAGAATGAAGTATTGAGAAAGCTACTTAGTCAATATGATCCCATTCTTGGGATCTTTTCAGTAAATGGAACAAATTGTTTTGAAGAGAAATACAACTGAAATTTGATCTCTAAATGCACCATTTGCTCTTAAACTATGATCTGTAATGAAAAATATATTTTGGCAAGTGGTTTAAGTCAAAAAGTGTTGCATTTTGCCTAATAGGTTGAATATGTTTATTCGGGTAAGGTTTGATGTTTTATAACCTTCCCGAGCACAAAACAGTTGAATATGTTTGAATATGTATTTTCGGGTAAGGTTTGATGCTTTATGACCTTTCCGGGCAAGCTTAGTCATTATTGACTAAGTTTATGATTTTCGGGCATGCTTTGAAGTGTTTACACTTTCCGGGTAGAGTACACTGGTGTACTCATTTCCCGAGCAAGCTTGAAGTCTTGAGATGATTATGTGTTATAGCTAGCTTTTAACAAGAAACTCTTGTTCCGGGCAAGCTTTGCATTTTATATGCTGATTGTTATTTCAAGCAAACTTTGTGAACTTAAGTTAGTACACCGAGTAAGCTCTGTGATTTGTGTGAATATGTGTTAAGAAAGGTTTGTTAACCTTTCCGGGTATGGTTTGATATATTGATGTTTCTTGAGTATGCTAAACTGTTTAGTTTAGTTCTCGGGCATACCTGATGATTGAATATGTGCATTCCTAGCATGCTCTGAGATATTTGAGTTTATGTTTTGAAATTACAAGTGTTTTCGGGCAAACTTTGCTTTCCGGGCACACTTTATATTTCGGGTACACTTCTGTTACCTCAATATACTTGGTAATTTCAAAACTTGACGTTCCGAGTACACTGTCTGTTAGAAGTCCTTTTCCGGGCACACTTGTACTATAGAAAGGTTATTCGGGTATACTTTGCATAAGAATATTGTTCGGGCACACTATACATCAGAAAGGTTGCTCGAGCACACTATGCTTCCAAGTATACTTGATTGAATATGTTTTTAGTATGTTTGATTGATTATGATTCTTATTTAATTAGGGTTTATGCTAGACCAAGTATTTTAAATTTGAATTCAAGAAATTTATATGGGGATCTTAATTGATTCCTAGTAAGGATGCTTATTTGATATTTCATACTTGATTATATGCCTTGTTATTAATTTCTCAAGAAATCTAGTGTTTCCGGTAAGCTTTCTTCATAGTGTCTTGACTTTAAATTACTTAGCTTGACCAAGCAAGGTTTGATGTTTATAGTTTAATCGGGTAAGCTTTGTGTAAGTGGAAGTATACCGAGTAGACTTTGGATATATTAAAATTTTCCGAGTAAGGTTTGCTAAAAGTATAAAGAAATGTTTTAATATATCTAGTGGATAATGTTACTGTGTGACAGCTAATAACTCACTAAACGACAAAAAGCATTTAAAACCCACTTTCAAAAGGTATATAAGAGGGAGTTAGGAAAAATTTTCAACATTACTTTTCCCTCTCTCTCCTTCCACTGCAACTGCTTACTCGCAAAGTAACCTAAACCGACTTATCACATTCAACTTTAATCCAAACCCTAACTTGAATCAGCCCTCTAATTCTGACTCGGTAAGCAACATTAATGTGTTTTCCGATCACGATTAGACTATAATGGGCTTTGATAATGTATCTGATTATTAATACTCTGTTTCTTTGTTTAGGTTATAAATTTGTCGAAGAACAGGTTCTTGATGATTTTACTCTTTTTTTATTTTTATGCCTTGAAATTACTTAAAGTAATGAGCTTTATGTCTAATTTCATTTTGAATATGTTTGTTCGTGATTCTCAGATATGGCAGAAGAAGACCAACTTAAGTACTTCTTCGAGAATAAGCATAATATGTGTGCACTCTTGCAAGTCACACCTGACAAGGAGCCGATGGAAAGAATGATTACATGGATGGCTCGGTCAAATGTCAGTTTTGCCTTCACTGAAAATCCTGTCATCTACAAAAATCATTCACTGGATTTCTGGAGATCTGCAGAACTTGTTGAAGATATCAATGGGAAAAGAATTGAAGCATCTATTGTTGGCCATGAAATACATGTGACAGAAAGGATGATCAGAAGATGTTTACGGTTGAATGATGATGATCATAATCATATTAATTTCAACACTGATCACCTGATGAGGATCTTTGAACAGACAATGGGATATCAGGGAACAGTTCATGATGAGCAATTTCAAAAGGGAAAGTTCCCTATGTTATACAGATTCCTGAGTCATCATGTAATACAGGGATTTGCTCCAAGAAAAGGATCATGGACTTTGATGAGTCGTGATCTAGCAAATGCCACTGTTGGAATCATTTATGATTTGCCCTTTAATTTCTTAAAGATGATCTTTGAGGGATTATTTTCAAACTTGAAAAAGGCTGAGAAGGACAGGTTTTTGCAATACCCAAGGTTCTTACAGATAATCTTTAACAGAGAATTGCAAGATCTACCCACTATTGGCATAACCCACCTGCTGCAAAATCCAGACACTTATAAGAGAATTAAGAATCCAGGTGCTGCTAACAGATTCAATTCTGAAGTTCCATTTGAAATTTTGCCATGGCTGTTAGATCATAACTTAGAGGTGATGCCAGTGCCTGAGTTAAGCTCAGAGGAGGAAGGAGGAGATGATGTTGAGAGTGATGATGATGGAGACTCTGATGATGGAGATGATGATGTAGATAGAGATGAAGGAGGGGCTGGAGTAGCTATGGATATTGTTGCACCTGATCAGGGGGAGAAATTTGAGCAAATAGAACAACCTATTCCAACACCACCACAGTCACCACCACACATTGACCAACCAATTATACCATCATCAACACATATATCTCCACCACCACAAACACCACTAACAACAAGCCCAATTCATAGATCCATTCATTTCAAGCCCACCTCATACACAATCACCACCACCATCCATTTTCCAAACTCACACCACAGAACAACCTGAGTTTGAACCTTTTTCTACATCACCACCTACAACCTCACATACAGACACATTTCAAAGAAATCTGGGCTTAATGATAGAAAATGCTGAGTTGAGAATAAGAAATGAGGATGTGACTAATGAAAATGTGATGCTGTAGAGAAGTTGGTACAAGCAAACTTGAGAATTCAAGCCCTGGTGCAGGAGGTTGAGAAGACCTCGGCTGCCACACAGGGGGAGAATGAGTATAGGCCAACTGTCTCTGATGTGAATGTTGAAGAAACTGTAACAGTTTTGGAGACTGCTGATAGTTTAAAATTGATTATGATTGATTATGATGATGGAGAGGAAAGTAGTGAGGAGAGGAGGATTGAGGATGATGAATATGAGGGTGATAGATTAGATGTAGGAGTACAGGATTATGAATACAATGAAGAAAGAATTGATGAAGAGAAAGTTGAGAAAGTGGATGAGACTGAAAAGACAAATGTTGAGGAAAATGTAGCTGCTACAGACATAGCTACTGATGTCTTAATTGACATTCAAACTGAAGTGTTGAATGAAGGGAATACTGCTGCTGAGGAGCCCATTACTCAAACTGAACAACCAGAAAGCTCCAAGAGGGCAGAGTATGATCCTGAGTTAGAGGCATTAGAAAAACAGATTGATGACTATGTACAGTCTGAGGATGAAGAAGATGTGAGGAGGAGAATTGAGAAAGGTAAGGCAAAAATCAGTGAAGAAGAGCTTGTTAAGGCATATCCAGAAAAAGATGTGTCATTTAAAGATGATGCTATTTCCAATGAAGATGCCCTAAGAGAACAAGAGAATAACTTGAGAGAAACAAGGGATAGGGAGATACTGGCTACATCCCTAACTCCTGAAGAAATGGAAGAACATGAAATCTTGATTAAACAAGCCAAACTTGCAAAAGAAATTATTGATGATGTGGCTGATCAAGAAGAAATTGAAACATTTATTATGATGAACAGATCTGAGGAAGTTGACAATTCCCTGGCTATGGTGGTTAGCATGTTTCAATCCCAGAATCAACAAGAAAGAAAGTCCTCAGAAACTGCTGAACCTGCCAACTTGAATACTGATGTAATGATTGAAGAAGAAATTGGTGAGTCCATTGCTTCAATGGCTACCAAGAAATGGACTAAACAGGTGAGAGAAGATTTGAAGAAGAACCCAACTGACAGCTGGTCAGAAAGGGTGAATGTGACTGAACCTCATGAAACACTTGAACAGAAAAGAGAAAGACTTTCAAAATTACATGAAGAATTTGCAGAGAAATTCAATAGGTTTGCTAAGACCTACATGAGAAGAAAGAGGGCATCCGAGCAGACTGAGCATGAAAGATCTGCCAAGAGAGGAAAGTGGGATGACAAGAACAAGTACTTTTTTGAAACTCCGGAAGATGATGCTAGTCCTATAAGGGTTGTCCCACTACAAACCTTGCAACCAGGTGAGAGGGTTCAGGGTGTTTCTGATGTGCCAATAAGAAGTGAACCATATCATCCACCCTCTGATTAACCAAAGATTGATGCTATGAATGATTTAACTGAAGGAGAGGATGAGTCTGAGGATTCTGATGATGATAATGATGATCCTGAGAATGATCAAGGGAAAAATGTCAAAGCTACTAATGTTATGTCCCCACAAGTTGTAATGACTGATGAACAGAGGGCAATCATTGAGTTGAGTATGAGAGAAGCCAAAAAGAATAATCCATTGGTTGTAAAGCTGAGAAGATATGGGATAAGTTTTGAATCTTTGGCTGATCTTGATGATGATCAGTTGCAAAAGAGACTAGATAAAGAGAGAGATGCCTTGAAGAAAAAGATGGAAGAGAAAAATAGGGAAAGTCATAAAATTCAGGGAATATCTTAGAAGGCACAACTATTCAGAGAAAAATATGTCTCACTTCAAATTTGACCAACTTCAAAATCTTTATAACAGTGAGAGAGAGAAGGCGATTGAAAAATGTGTTAAAGAAAACGAGAAACTTGAAAAGATTGAATATTTGAAGAAAAAGTTTGGAGGTATGTGTGGATATTTGCTGGAGAGAGGTATGAAGCCTGAGATTGTTGAGAACCTATCCAGAGAATCAGTATTGGACCAGTACAACAAATTGAAAAGGAAAGAAAAATTGAAGAGTCCAAACTGAGAGCTCTACCAAACAGGCTGAACCAACTGATGAGCCTCAAGCAAAGAAGAGAAGAATCCAAACTTTAAGGGAAAAACAAAAGAAACAGGCTGAAAAGGAAAAATCAGAAGAAGTGCCCACTGTTGAAACATCCATCTCAAAAGAACCAAATTCTGAACCTGACGATGAAAGAATAATTCCTTGGGAAAATGAAGAAATGATAAATATTTTAAGGAACATTATGATAAATCAAAGGGGGATGAGTGAAGCGGACTTCAATGTCTTGGAAAAGGAAGATTTAAAAGAACTTTTCTACATTCAGAAGGCAGAGTCGATGAAGGCTCTAAGAGAAGGGGAAGCCCCAGAAGCTTTATAGATGGAAGATTTATACCTGCAGGATTGTCTGACAATCCTGGTATAGAAAAGATGATGCTTCTTCTGAGAGACTTGGCAGGACAAGATATTGTTGAATTGGCCAACCTCCCACCTGAGATGGTAACTTCAATCTACATAAAAACTTTTAATTTGGGTCCTAGAAAACCAAAGAAGTCCATTCCATTCAGGCCACCAATTTCAAGAAGGTATCCACAAGGGGGAAGAGGTGAATCTAGTAGATCTATGCAAGAAAGGACAACAAGACCACAATCCAATGTGGATCTCCCAAGAGAACTCTACTTTGATTCTGTTACTGAGTCGCTGAAAGTAATTATGGAAAGCCGATCGTTGAGAGACATAGTTGTGAGGAGTGACTTCTATGAATACACTCAAGAACAACTACAAAGAATGGCTAGACTCAACTTGTATGATTACCGAAACAGAAGTAGGATGGCTGGAAGACAGATGAATAATCTGTCAAAGTTCTTACTTGATGAAGCTGAGAAGGGATTCCCATTCCTAAGTCAAAAGTGAAGTTGGAAATTGATTCAGCTACACAAGTCAAAGAGGACAGAAAAATTGAAAAGAATGGACATTGCTGAGAGAGATTTTGTGATGAATGTCAGAGATAGGAATCCACTGTCAAATATGAACACATGCATAAGTCTTGAAAGAAGAATGACACGGCCCAACTACACAGTGCTAAGGAATGGTATCATTGTTGAAATAGAATACAAAGAAAATGCTGGTCACTATGTACTAAAAAATTCTGATGGAAAGTTCTGGCTATAATCAAGAAAGATGCAGATTTGACCTACTTGCACAATGAAGACTTGATGGATATAAGAGATTTGGTGATTCCAGAAGGGCACATTCACTACCAAATTCTCAATATCTTTAGGGAAAGAGCTGCATCTGTAATGGAAATGAGAAGACAAGCTGCCTACAATGAATGGAAAAGACAAAATTCCTAGATTAGGCTTTGTGATTTAATGTCTTCGGACAACTTTTGAATATGTAATTTGTTTATGTTATTTGAATATGTAAATTTGACTTTGAATTTGATGTGTATATTTGACTAAGTGTAAGTAACCTTAGAAATGTTTTTGGTCAGCTGAGGTGTTCCAATCTAGGGGGAGATTGTTGAGTCAAACAATTGACCTTAGGGGGAGATTGTTGAGTCAAAGATTTGCCCAAGATGAAGTACATGGAAGATTGGAATCTTCTCAACCTCCTCAGAATTCGCTAAGTATGGATCCGGGCACACCTTAGACATCCGAGCAAGCTTTTACTTAGCCGGGTACGATATTTTGTCTATCGGGCAAGGTTATCTTCAAGTAGTCTTCTTTAGTGGATATCCGAGCAAGGTTTGCAAATTAGTGCATTGCTGGGCAAGGTTCACTAATCTATGTAAATCCGAGCAAGGTTCACTTTATCAAGCAAGTCTGTTTTTCATAGCCAAGTAAGGTTCTCTCCCGAGTAAGCTGTTGGCTAACCAAGTCCATGAAGCCAAATAATTGGAAGACCGGGCAAGGTATTCATTAATAATAAGTGGTCCGAACAAGCTTGATAATCTAAAGGAATATCTCTAACATCGGGCAAGGTTCAACTCAAGCAAGGCACAGTGCTCCTGAGTACACTTTGCTAATAAGTTATTTTTATAACAAAAAGTTGAAATGGACCATTGAAGAACAAGGTTGCTCGTAAGGGTTTGTCGGGCAAAGTCTGGCAAAGTCACGAAGACTGAAGTCTACTCGGTGAGTATTTTACTTGGTAAAATACTCTTCAAGTAAAGTCTACCCGGAAACTGATTCCGAGCACACTTCTATGTTACCAAATCCTGAAGGATGGCAGAGTACATGTAACACCCCGTAACCGCAGCGGAAACGTAAACGGGATGCAACAGACACCTCTGATATCAACCACATTGTTTATAAAGAAAACTGAATACATTAATATACTTCAAAATTACATTATCTCGTATTTCGTTACCGTCTAGGTGATACATACATCATACAATACGATACATAATTCTATTTATTATAATGTATCCTAACATCCCGCACGCAAATCTTACACACATCAAGCACTTAGCACGTAAGCAATCACTTCATCTTAGTTGTACCTGAAAAGCATGTGAGAAAACGGGTCAACTACGAATAGTTGGTGAGTTTCACAATTTGAATAAACCATGATAAATACATATCATAATATAATAATATCGATGTAATTATGCTGAGCCCACAAGTGAAACCTCTGACTATCCACACACAACCCCGTGGGATACTCCGCCCACGGACCTGCCCCAAACCGCTATGTCTAACATTACATAGCAAAATATATATAACAACAAAATAGACATGTGCAACTGGCTGGGAAACATCAGCAAATCCATGCCGGACCAGTTGGGTTTGTCAGACCAATAGTACTATCCGCACTCTACCGGCTTTCAGTTAATCACTCGTGTTCCGGGCCTTAGAATGTTAGCAACTCAGACAATTACCATCTTAGTACATTTCCGTACGATTCCCGTACAATAAAATATATATAAATCCACGCAAATCCATGCGTTCAGTATGTACTTAAACATTTCAGTAGTACCATGCTTCCGACCCGAGAAAATATTTAAAAACCATTCAGAAAAAGGGGCTCGTGAAACTCACCTTAGCACATGCAAGCAGGTAACAACAGTCATTATCAGTTAACACGTCCAATCTGTAATATGATCCCTACGATCGTTACTATACAATCACTATTAATATAATTTTTACCGTGTTAACCGGTACATCTGGGGACACTGTTAACCCAGTACTGTACCCATTCCGGGGGCAATGTTAACCCAGAAACACTTCTCCGGACTCAGATTGT